>NC_042615.1:820656035-821009961 GCF_901001135.1 Rhinatrema bivittatum
AACATTAGGGCTCACATTCAATGTCACTGGTATTAACTCTCATTGTCGTTTCAGTTCCTCTTCAGATATAAAGTGATACTTCTGCCTTCTCTTCAAAGTTGAAGTATCAAAGGGGGGAATGAAGAGGTTCAATTTCGGGACCCCCCCCTGAAGTACGAAAGAGCAACTGAACATCTTCCGACTAATCATGCCAGCAGTGAAACGCACAGCCATCTTGAACATACTAATATTTGCAACGCAAATGATACGTAATGCGTAGTGACGCAGTGACGTACTAATTTTTAGCGTAACATAACGTAACTCCATTTTGGAATAATACTTTGTATTGTATTAATACGAATGACAATGTAAAATGTCTAACACGTCAATTAAATGACGAAACAATAGTCTGATCTTAAGCTACACCTACTAGAGGACCACGCTAGCTAATGCTTGTTCAGCAATTTGTGAAATGTTTGTTCAGCAAAAACCAGAACGCATGTGTGAAAGATAAGAGTTGTAAAGTGCATAAAAGTTTGCTCCGGAGGGGGCGTGGCATGCAGTTGTACTGAGCCTTTGTCTTAGCTGCATCTTGCTGGCAATAAAAGTCTATCTTTACGGATCAGTTGTCTGGACCTCCTTACTGACTAAAAAGAGACGGTTACACCTGCAGGCGGAGCGCGGCATGGGGTCGAACAATGAGGTGGACTCACTATCGCACTCCCCCGAAACCTGGCAGGAGCAGGTAAGACGGGCTACCCTCCGCTCCTAAACACGAGCCGCAACCGCCTGTAATGAAAACGAACAGGGACTGGCTGAGGAAAACCGCGTCTCAGCCAGCACTGCCCTGAGGCAAAAACTTCTCCTGGCAGCCGGTTGCAGTGCAAGGGGAGAGGCTGGACCACCAGCTTACACCCCCGCGAGCCAGGATTCTGCTAGCACATCTACCTGAACTTAAAAACAGGAGAAGCTGCAAACTTTCTTCCTCTCCGGGACTTTCAGATAATTATTATTATTGCCCAATAGACCAGAAAGAGAGAGGTAGG
Organism: Rhinatrema bivittatum; assembly: GCF_901001135.1. NCBI lineage: Eukaryota > Metazoa > Chordata > Amphibia > Gymnophiona > Rhinatrematidae > Rhinatrema > Rhinatrema bivittatum. The sequence goes on from NC_042615.1 coordinate 820,657,061, forward strand.
GAAACAAACTTCCCTGAAAGTACTTTACAAATTTCTATTTGTTATTATTATAATTTTTTTTTTTTTTTAATAAATGATCCATTCAAAGGGATAAGGAAATATGAGAGAAAAATAGGGATCCAAACCCTTCCCCAAAAATTCCAACCCCCAAATTTAAATGGTTGTTAAAGCGGGACCGCTTTATACTGGTTATCAGAGGGCACCCTGCAAGTTTTGCTCTGTCTCCATCTGCTGGAAGGGAGGCATAACCCACGGTCTGGACTGATCCGGGTACGTACAGGGAACCCTCCCTTCTTTTTTGGTTATCATTACTAAGTCGTAGGGAAGCGTTCCCAGGTGATCTTGCAGTGTTCAGCAATCACACAAGGTTACAAGTACACGCAGGTATCCACAGTGTGCCCGCTTTTAGCCATGTGAAAAAGAGATGTTTCCCGTGAGTGTGTTCGGGTTGGGAGAAGGAAGGATGCACGCAAACATTCCCTTTTCAGAAATACGAGTGATTTTTTCCCCAGCTCGGCCGCCCACACAAATAGCAGGAGCAGAGCACATGATGGCTTCCAGCACACACGCTTTACGCTAACTTTCAGAGACAAACTACCCGAGTTCTTTCCCTTTGAATATTAGCTACGACGTACACGCAGTAAACGTGCCGGCGTACTTTGCATCTACACATGCTGTTGATAATTGCCCCCCACTTATGCATAAAAAGAACCCCGCCCCTCCTCAGCGAAGAGAACCAGCAGTGCCCTATGGGAAGTGCTCATCCCTACTCCAAAGCACTCGGCCAATCAGAATGCGGGGGTGGCTGAAGGGTCCTAAGCCCCTGAAGGGATGCAGGAATGTCCATGGGCTCAGTAAGCATTTGCAGGAACTGGTGCCTGATTACTGGAATCGTTAGAGGAAGGGGGCTATTACACGAAGGATTCTGCTTACAAGGGACAATGTTTTTGTAGCGGTTCTTGTTCCTGTTGTCGATCGCCATTCCAGCTTCGCAGGGGTACAGCAGCCCAGAATCTAACCTCTGCAAAGAAAGCACACAGAGAGAGTTAGAGCGGTAAAGCCACAGCAGTCAGATCACAGCAATGCCTGACGTGCGTCCACCTCACTGTGTCGTTCAAGGCGACTGCTGGGAGGCGGGGCTGGAAACTAAAAGCCATGTCAGTTTGACAGAACATCGATCACTGGACCCGTGTGTGGATGCTTTGTAATATAGTGAATATTCCTGGTACAGAGTTACAGCCTACTGCACACTGGACCTTACAAACTGTTCTCGGTAACACTCTTACAGTATAAGAGGTACCGTGGCAAGGGCATATTAAGTTACATGTCCTCGAGGGAACTTCATTCTGCTGAAATGGCCCTTCTTTCCTTTCCTCTGCTGAGTGCCACCAGATTTTCCGGCACAAGACTCTGTGCTTTCAGCTGTAACACACCAAAAATTTGGAACAAAGTTACATTAACCCTGCGCCTGCAGCCATGCTACCTTACCTTCAGGAAAAGAGCTAATGCATGGCTTTTCTGCTAGGTCTTCCCCCTAAGACCTGCATCTTCGTCCAACTTCCTGAACCCCTGACAAGGGACTGAGCTACACACAACAGGAACACGACTGGGGCTCGAAACTACTCACACATGGGCTTTCCCTCCTGGGTCCCAATGCTACATTAATTGCAAATTCTGATTCAGTTGTAAGCTGTTCTACTGCCCCTGTTCATTTACATTTATCGTAATCCTCCCTGAGACCAACTTTGGGAAAAGATGGAATATCAAATGTCCATAAATACATACATGGGTTGCTGTAGAGCACACACACACACAATCACACAAACACGTAGCAGAAATCCAAGCGTTTCATTAGTGTTCAGGGGAGACAGTCTTTGTGTGCGAGATTTGTAGCTTTGCAGGGACTGACTGATTGTTGGGGAAATGACTCTCATGATAGAGCATTACATAGACTGGCTGTGGGCAAAATGACTTCCCTAGATAGAGTGCATGCACCTACCATCCTTTCTGGGAATAAATACTTCCATTAAGCCACTCTCGAGTCTCGTGGAAGGAAGTGTTTCTTCATAGATCAGACAAAATTACCTACTCTGCGTTTGTTATTTTCGTGTTGCCTGTCACTTCTAAGTTTTCTTTTAACAGGAGGCATCCACGGCCATGGATTCACAGAAGCAGTGCCCAAACTGTGTGAAATCTCCATGTCATTACTGAAACCTATACGTGCAGTGTTACGATCAGTGGCCCGTGGGTTGCCCCACAGATCGCCGCTCCAACCTTTTTCCCCGGTCCCGGCTGCTCTGCGACGCAGCAGGATGCCACCAGGCCGTCCCGTCGCTCCTCCATGCAGCTGGATGCCGCCAGCAATTTTCTTCGTGGCATGCTGCCTTAGGTACAAGAGCGCGCGGCCCTCTTCAGGATTTAAAGGGACCACAGTGGGAAATTCCCCACGGCCCCTACTGATGATGTTTGCCACTGAGGCCTATAAAAGGCATCTCCTGACATAATTCCAGTGCCTCAGTATCAGGTCAGCCTGTTTTGTTGAATAGTGTGAGTTGCCAGCATCTCACTCTTCGGTTCCAGCTCGTCTTCAACTCCAGGGTCCATGTTCCTTCTTCAGTTCTTCAGTTCTTTTACATAGCCCTCACCTGCCTGTTTGCTCCTTGCCTTCCTGCCCTGTTTATCCGTCCCTTCTTCCTTTCAGTCAGATACCCGATACTTGACCTTGGCCTGATTCCTGTCCTGATTTCTTGCTGCCAGCCACTGACCATCAGGACATCTTTGAATGCAGCTTGCTGCTGATCCCAGCTTGCCTCAGGATACGCCTTGTCTCCATCCACTCCGACCCTGCTATATTGAAGAATCTCCGTCATCCGCAGAGGCCCCCTCTTGACTTGCCAGTCCCAGCACCCAAAGGCTCAATCCAAGGGGAACGAGGGTTAGTAAAGGTGAAGCTCCAGTTGGGCCTCTGCCTCGTCCAACTCTGCCAGCCGACAGTGAGAATCTGCAGGGTCCTCCCTGCAGGCTGCGCAAACTCCACCTCAGCCCAAGGGTCCACGCCTGCATCACCTGCAGTATGTCTTCCGTAAGGCAGTAGGAAGAATAATGCTTCCTTTGTGTAGTGTGATTAGATTGAGAATTCCAGAGTGGCCTGTTTACTAAATTAATACATGCTGTTAGTGGTGTCTCTATTAACCAAGTGTCTCGGCGCACATATTTGGCAGGAAGACCACTGTAGAACCGAAGTGAGGGTTCTGAAAGTAATGATATTATCATAATGAGACATGGCCAACAACACGGCTTATTACAAGTGGAAATGTAGGAAATATCCCAGTTCTTGCTAACAGGATAAGCAGCCAAAATGGACTCTCTGACATCAGCAAAAAAGGCATGCTCTGTTCTGCAATGGGCAACCAAATGCCGAGACTGCAGTGCTGTGTACGTGACTAAGCCCGATGGATTTATCAACCCCCTTCTAGCTTAAGTGGTGCCCAAAAGAGGCCAAAGGAACATGAGGACAGATGTTACCATATGAGTCGGTACTGCAATAATATTGATGCCTCTTTTTATGGTTTTAAGACCAATCTGAGAGCCGGACTTATCAGTGGCCTGTCAAACCTTGGCAACTGTCATTCATCAGAACTGACCACTTGCTGAAAGAAGAAAGAGACAAAGAACTGGCAAAAGAGTGGGAAAATCTGCTAATTAAAAGCCTTAATTATGCATTCACCTGACTATGCATGAAGCTGCTGAATTATGCATAAGTAAGCTCTTAAAAAGCAGCAGAGTGCCAGAACTCAGGGTCGTGGCCTTCATAGCTAACCAAAGAGGAAGGCAACCCTCCGAATGCTGCTGCTTCCCACCCCCTGCTTTATCTCCAGGCATTCTGGGCTGAGGTGACTAGCGGAGACCAAGGGTACAACAGAGCAAGGTATAAGGGAAAAGGGAGCTGAACAGTCTGTTGCTTTGGTGACAGTGACTGTCTTCTCTGTCTCTGCGCTGAAGACCTGTGAAGGGAGAGACAGCCTGACCAGCAAGCGAGCATGTGTTACTGCAAGTCCTGTATGGTAAGAAACTGTAGCTCCACTTCCCATCTTGTGGATTAGTAAAGTAAGAGCTCATTAACACTCTATATATGCAAGTTTATGCTAGAGCAAATGTGAGGCTAGCATTAATTAATTGTAATCTGATAAGCACCAGATGTCAAGCATGCTTTCGGGACTATTGTTTTTCTTATTCTCTGTTTCCATAATTGCTTGTGTGTCCTGATGAAGTGTCATTACGTTAGCCCTGTGTAACTAGAAATAAGATTTTTACACAGACAATTTGGTGAATTTTTCTAAGCAAACAGACAGGAGAAGCTGATGAAATAAGGAGGTTCACATAAAAGGGAAGTGGGGATAGAAAATCCTAATTCCTCTCCCTACAGAAACGCACAAAAAATCACAGAGAGAATTTTTGAAAAATGTGCCTGTCCTTGCTCTCTTTCTCCTCCTGTAGCCTAGATAGGTTCCGCAGCAGGACATGACTCCAGTCTGTTCCCAAGGCTCAGTGGGGTCCCTGGACCAGTCCTCACCATCTCTCTCTTACCTCCTAGGGCAGAGATCCCTGGATAAGCCTCCATATCTTTCTCTCCTCCTGTGGTAGGGATCCCAAGATCAGCATTTCTCTCTCCCTTCTCATGGGGTGAGGAGCCCCAGACAAGCCCTCACTATCTCATTTTCCCCCTCCCGGTATAGCAATCCCATGGTCCTTCTCTCTCTGCCCTCCTGCGGTAGGAATCCCTGGACAAGCCCCCACAATGCCTCTCTCCTCCCAGGATGGGGATCTCCCACATAGCCCTCACTGTCTCTCTCGCTTTCTCTCTCTTCCCGGGATGGGGGATCTCCAGACCAGCCTTCACTGTCTTTCCTTGCCAGAGGCCTAAAGAGAGAATTCCTGGATCAGTGCTGACCATATGAAAGAAGAACCTAAGAACACACAGCGGCTATAGAGATCTTTTTATGGATTGTTTTCAGAATGTGCTACTTTTTTTCCTTAAAAATTGCAAAAGTAGTATCTAATCCCCCACTAAAAACTCAAAATATAAATACAACAAGTAGAGGGAATAATTTTGTCACTCTCAAAAATAACCAAACATAACAACTATCAAGAGATATTTAAATTTTTGTGAAGAGATGGCATCAAAGGTGGACCTTTGGGCTAAGAAAACACCATAAAGGTAATCCGTTAACTGTCTTTGCTTGCCAAACACCCCAATACAAGTTCCACAGGTGAAAACTTGTGACCTGAATGTAAATAAACTTCTCACGAAAGTCTTGTGTGATTATCCAGTGTGGTCGTAAAAGTCACTGTAAGGCAATTCTTTGTGTGTGTGTATAAAGTGATATAATACAGCTCCAGGGCAGGCTGACTTAATCTGTGCCTTGCCACAGCTATAAATCCACAGCTTAAACATCCCACACCAGCCTGCATGCATGGCCAGTCACCAAGCCAGTCATAAACCATTAGAGTTGAATACTTAGCTTCCAACTTGAAATGACATCAAAGCTGCGTACAACAAATTTACAGTAAATTGGTGATTTTCATGTTAAAAGGGACCCCTAACCAAGGCGTAATGCAAAATGTATGTAATATCTGTACAAAGTTTGTCACTACATTGAATTGAAGAGGAAGCTTAAAAAGATGTGTTTTCAATTGTGACCCAAAAGCAAAATTAAACATGAGTTTTATCAGCTAAGCAAACAATCTGACTGGCCAAATGCCCCCGGTGCGTCCACATAGCTTCCAAGCTGGTGCGTGCATGCTCACTCAGAGACTCGGGTATATCTTTCCAAGGGATCCAGCCAGCTCCATAAGGCCTTAGCTGGGTAAATCAAAGCCTTTGAAAATCCAGCATTGCTGAGTGGTTAAAACATAGTGACTTAGTTCAGTAGGAAACTGTATTTTAGCTGCTTCAGTTGTAGGTGTTGTGGGGGTCACAGTTACATCTGAGAAGAAGCGTTAGATGGCTGGTAATGATTTTCTGCACCAGACAGTTCAGCCTGGTGGTCCAAATCTAGGCAAACCCCCCCTCCTGATATTTCCATATTTCCATGTAAAAAAATTAAAACCCTCCACCCCGCGCTCCCCCACATCCCCACCTCACTCCCCTGAAGCCCTACTGTATGCACCATCAGAGCAACGATGGACGCCAAGCTCGGAGGAGGTAAGATGGCCTCCCCTCCCAGTTCGGTTTGGGCATGTTTGGGACTATTCTGTGAGGTGGGAAGGGCTGGGAGGGGGGGGGGGGGAATGTTTTCGCCTTGGGAGGAGGGTAGATTTAGGGGTGCGGTTTGGCCCGCATATTTTTAAACCCCCGTGGGGGTGGGATCAACAGAGGAAAATTAGTTCTTACCTGTTAATTTTCGTTCCTGTAGTACCACGAATCAGTCCAGACCGTGAGTTGAGCCTCCTGTCCAGCAGATGGAGACAGACTAAAACTGAAAAGGGTATCCTATATTGGGACAGAGCCTACCCTGCAACCCTTCAGTATAACCATTGTCAAAGCAGATAAGAACTAAGAGAACCCCGAAAAGAAATCAAGCAAGTAAACACGACCCAAATGAGTAACAAATGAAACAATTATCAACAAGGAATGGACTGTGTAAAATAGCACTCTTGCATATCCTTGGTCATCATACAGATGCTTCCGGTGTCCTTAAGATAATGATAGGTGATATTCATCCAGAGACCTGTAGGAAGAGCTTCGAACGGACGGCAGAAAAGGAAGAAAACCAGGGAAGGGTATCTGGACTGATCCGTGGTACTACAGGAACAAAAATTAACAGGTAAGAACTAATTTTCCTTTCCCTGTATGTACCCGGATCAGTCCAGACCGTGGGATGTACCAAAGCTTCCCTAAACTGGGTGTGACCGAGACATAGAAACATAGAAACATAGAAATGACGGCAGAAGAAGACCAAACGGCCCATCCAGTCTGCCCAGCAAGCTTCACACGTTTTTTTCTCTCATACTTATCTGTTTCTCTTAGCTCTTGGTTCTATTTCCCTTCCACCCCCACCATTGAAATATCTAGCTTGATTAGTTAGGGGTAGTAGGGGTAGTAACCGCCGCAATAAGCAAGCTACACCCATGCTTATTTGTTTTACCCAGACTATGTTATACAGTCCTTATTGGTTGTTTTTCTTCTCCCCTGCTGTTGAAGCAGGGAGCTATGCTGGAAATGCGTGATGTATCAGTCTTCTCCCATGCTGTTGAAGCAGAGAGCCATGCTGGATATAGTCCTGCTCGAAGCACCTGCTGTCCAAAAGAACCAAAGACCGGGGCATGCACATCTAGACGATAATGCCGAGCAAAGGTATGCAGGGATGTCCATGTAGCAGCCCTGCAGATATCTTGTGGAGAGACCAACTGACTCTCCGCCCACGAAGTAGCCTGAGAACGCAAAGAGTGAGCCTTCAAGCCCTCAGAAACTGTCCGGCCTCGGCAAAGATAAGCCGAGGCAATCGCTTCCTTCAGCCACCGAGCAATAGTAGACCGAGAAGCCTGTTTGCCCTTGCCGAGCTGCGTATCGAAACGTGCCCCCAAAAATTCCAACACCTGGGAAGGCTGTAGGTGGCTTTTGGGGAAGTTGACTATCCACTCGAGGGAGGTAAGAAGAGCAAAAACCCAGTCGTCTGCCTGCCAGCAGAGAATCTCCGACTTGGCCTTCATGAGCCAGTCGTCCAGATAAGGATGGACCAAGATTCCTTCCCGGCGGAGAGCAGCTGCCACCACCACCATGACCTTGGTAAAGGTACGCGGCGCTGTGGCGAGACCGAAGGGCAGCGCCCGGAACTGAAAATGCTGGCCCAGTACGTAGAAGCGAAGGTACCTCTGATGTTCGGGGTGAATTGGGATGTGTAAGTACGCCTCCGTTAGGTCGAGAGAGGCCAGGTATTTGCCGAGATGAACAGCTGCTATGACCGCCCTCAGGGTCTCCATCTGAAAATGCGGCACCTTGAGAGCCCGGTTTACCCTCTTGAGGTCCAAGATTGGGCGAAAGGAATCTTCCTTCTTCGGGACCATGAAGTAGATGGAATATGGCCGGTGCCAAGCTCTTCCACTGGAACTGGAACGATGGTGCCCAGCTGTCGGAGCCTGGTAAGGGTTTGGGCCACCGCATCCCACTTCAGGCATCAGCAAGGAGAGACTACATAAAGGTCCGGCAGATCTCGAGAAAATTCTAACGCGTAACCATCTTGAATGATCTTGAGAACCCACTGGTCTGATGTGATCTTGACCCATTCCTCGAAAAATAGGGAGAGACGACCCCCTAGATTGGGGACAGAGGAACGGTTCGACCGGATCTCATTGGGGAGCGGGCTTCGGGGTGGCACACTGAGAGGCCCCCTCGCGGAAGGGCTGGCGATCTCGAAAGGGCTGAGACCAAGATTGAGACCTGGAAGGGTAAGTCCTAGAAGAAGCCCCACATCCTCGCATCACATACCTACGTTGGCCCCGAAAATGGGAACGGGAAGGCACAAACGCTCATGATTGTTTCGGCTGGTCCTCAGGTAGCTTATGAACCTTGTTCTCACCCAAGGAATTAATGAGCTGCTCCAGGTCCTCGCCAAAAAGCAACTTACCCTTAAAGGGCAGAGTGCCCGACCGCGCCTTGGACGAAGGGTCCGCTGACCAGTTACGTAACCAGAGGAGCCTTCTAGCGGAAACCGCCAAGGCCATCGCCTTTGCCTGGACGCGGAGAAGATCGTACAGCGCATCCGCCCCATATGCAATGACGCCTTCCAGCCTTTCAGCCTGCTCTGCCTCTGCGGACAGGAGGTCCTGGGTGCCGAGTAATTGCTGAACCCACCTGAGGCCTGCCCGCTGCATGAGACTGCTGCAGATAGTCGCCCTGATTCCCAAGGCAAGCACCTCGAAGATGCGCTTAAGGTGGAATTCAAGCTTGCGATCCTGCATGTCCTTCAAGGCCATAGCACCCACCACTGGAATATTGGTGTGCTTGGTCACAGCAGAAACTGAAGAATCTACCGTGGGGATTTTCAGCATTTCCAAGCAGTCCTCCGGGAGTGGATAAAGTTTGTCCATGGCTCTCCCAATGTGGAGCCCCACCTCAGGAACTTCCCATTCCCGGAGGAGTAGCAATTTGTGCATAGGGTGAAACGGAAAAGCACAAGCTGGAGCCCTAAGTCCTGCCAGGACCGGGTCCATGTGCTTATGTAGCGTGGTCGTAAGGGAATCCGCCAGGGGGCCCTCAATCCCTAATTCCTGAAGGACAAAAGGAATGATGGGCTCCAACTCCTCTTTGTGAAATAAACGGAGCACCCTGGTGTCATCCCCGTCCAGAGGAGGGAGCGTCTCCGCCCCGTCCAGACTCTGATACAGATCTGGGGTCCCCAGGGGCGCTAGAGGGTCCGGGAGAGGGGGGGCCCCCGGGCCCACCCGCACCTGAATAGATCCCTGCGCATCCGGAGGTGCAGGAGCAAGTGGGGGGTCCAACCGTGGAAATTTGGCAGGTGGGGGACCAGGTGAAAGATCCTCCTCCTCCTGCAAGCTGGCCAGATAGGATTTGCGCATGAGGAGCACAAATTCTGAAGAAAAATGCGGCTTAGCCTTGACCGGGGGGGGGGGGGGGGTCGGTCGGGAACCTCTGCCTGGGGACTCACAGGACTCAAAATGGGGGAGACCTTAAAAAATTCGGGTCGTCAGCGCTAAGCATCTCCGAATCGGGAGTTGCTGAAACCCCCAAGATGCCCGCCGTTCCTGCAGTTTGCCGACTCGGGAACGGCCTGGCCACGCAATGAGAGCGACCCCGGACTGAATTTAATCGCACTGCCGGAGAGGGCCCTTCATCCCCCGGCAAACATGCTGAGCAGAGCCTCTCACGCGAGATATGTGTCGAGGGCTCTCCACACGACAGGCAGCAGTGGGAGCGTGGCATAATCAATGAAGAAAAGCCGCGAGCTGCAGAGAAAATCAGCTGATTGCTGTAAGTGCTGAAAATGTGCTGCCGGGAGGAGCGGAGGCAGCAGACTGAACCCTGCACGCTCCTTTTCCAAAACCACCCTGGCTGCCGGCCCCCAATGACAAAAACAGGCTTGTGAAGCTTGTATATATATCTTTATCTTTTTTTTTTTTCCACAGCATAAAAGTGGAAGCTGAGGAATACAGGATCCCTAAGGGAACTGCACTGGGGGGGCTTCCTTGTCAAACGAAAGACAGCCAGGGGAGGGGGGAGTGACTGGACCACCAGTTTCACCCCCAATAGGATCACCGGGAACAGGGGCTTAGGCTATGTCCACACAAGGGGCAAAGCCCCCCTTAGCCCCGCAAGAGCGTGGAGACAATACTGTCTCCTGAGACACGAAATCAGAGCCAATTGCCTTTTTTTTTTTAAACTGAACAAAAGAACAGTACTTGCTTGATCCTGTGATAGAAACTACCCAAATAGGGAGAAAAGACTAAAGGAAAATTAGTTTCTTACCTGATAATTTTCGTTCCTGTAGTACCAAGGATCAGTCCAGGACACCTGGGTTGTGACTCCGCACCAGTAGATGGAGACAGACTAAAACTTGTGGGCGGAGCCATATAAGCCCCTGTGCCAGTCACAGCCCCTCAGTCATACGTAATGTCAAAGTAGAAACCCAAATGGGCAACCATAGCTAACTAACAAAACTCGCCATTTAACCGGAAACAATTCCAACCCCTGCGGGAACCGGACTCCCCAACCGGGAGAGCGAACAAGCGGTGAGCTTAAGGAAACAACTATGAGCGGACTCTCCGTCAGCGGGCGGGATCCTGGACTGATCCTTAGTACTACAGGAACGAAAATTATCAGGTAAGAAACTAATTTTCCTTTCCCTGTACGTACCAGGATCAGTCCAGCACACCTGGGATGTACCAGAGCCAACTTACCGAGGGTGGGAAGCAGAGAGTCCCGCTCGGAGTACCCTCTCTCCAAACCCTCCGACCTCAGCGGCCTGAACATCCAGACGGTAATGTCTGACGAAGGTATGCAACGACTTCCAGGTAGCCGCCCTACAAATCTCTTGGGGCGACACCTGAGAAGACTCCGCCCAGGACACAGCGTGAGACCTTGTCGAATGAGCCCGAAGACCCACCGGCGGAGTCTTTCCCCGTACAATGTACGCTGAGCCTATGGCCTCTTTGAGCCAATGGGCGATCGTCGTGCGAGACGCTACAGCCCTTTTCTTGGGACCGGAAAAGAGGACAAACAGATGATCCGTTATCCGAAAAGGATTAGTGACCTCCAGATAGCGAAGGAGGGATCTCCTCACATCCAGCTTTCGCAAGTCCCTCGCCTTCGGATCCGACGACTCCCCGACCGCGAAAGCGGGAAGTTCAACGGAGTGATTCAAATGAAAAGCCGAGATGACCTTCGGAAGAAAGAAGGGACAGTGCGCAAGGAAACGCCTGTGTCGGAGATTCGCAAGAACGGCTCCCTACATGACCACGCCTGTAATTCCAAGATACGGCGTGCCGAAGAAACCGCCACCAGAAACACGGTCGAAACCGGGAAGTTCAACGGAGTGATTCAAATGAAAAGCTGAGATGACCTTCGGAAGAAAGAAGGGACAGTGCGCAAGGAAACGCCTGTGTCGGAGATTCGCAAGAACGGCTCCCTACATGACCACGCCTGTAATTCCAAGATACGGCGTGCCGAAGAAACCGCCACCAGAAACACGGTCGAAAGCGGGAAGTTCAACGGAGTGATTCAAATGAAAAGCCGAGATGACCTTCGGAAGAAAGAAGGGACAGTGCGCAAGGAAACGCCTGTGTCGGAGATTCGCAAGAACGGCTCCCTACATGACCACGCCTGTAATTCCAAGATACGGCGTGCCGAAGAAACCGCCACCAGAAACACGGTCTTCAATGTGAGATCCTTGACAGTAGAGCGCTGCAAAGGCTCAAACAGTGCCGAACATAAGGCAGAAAGAACCCAATTAAGATTCCAAGCCGGATAGGAAGAACGCAAGGGAGGACGGAGATGCTTAGCCCCCTTCAGGAAACGGGCTATATCCGAGTGAAGAGCCAGAGGGGATCCCCCGACCTTCCCCCGCAAACAACCAAGTGCCGCCACGTGGACACGTAGGGAACTGCACGCCAAGCCTCTGGCCAGTCCCGCCTGGAGGAAGCCAGAATATCAGAGACCGCAGCGGCGGTGGGATCCAAACCTCGCTTCATACACCAATCCTCAAAAACTACCCAGACCCTGACATAAGCCAGGGACGTAGACTGCTTCCGGGACCTCAGCAGCGTAGCAATAACCGCGTCCGAGTAACCTTTTCTCTTTAACCGATTCCTCTCAAAAGCCATGCCGCAAGAGAAAAGTGATCCGCATCCTCCAAAAGACGGGGCCCTGATGAAGCAGCCCCGCGAAGCCGTGGAGACGAAGGGGAGCCTCCACCGACAACTGAATGAGGTCTGCGAACCATGGACGGCGTGGCCACTCCGGTGCCACCATGATCACGTTGGAGGGGTGCAATTCTACGCGCCCCAGGATCTTGCCGATCATTGGCCACGGGGAAAACACGTACAGCAGCACATCCGTCGGCCAAGGGAACACCAGCGCATCGACGCCCTCTGCTCCCCGCTCTCGACGCCGACTGTAAAAACGCGGAGCCTTTGCGTTGTGCCACGTGGCCGTCAGATCCAAGTGGGGAACTCCCCACGTCCTGCAGAGGAGAAGAAACGCCTCGTCCGCCAGTTCCCACTCTCCGGGATCTAGACGATGCCTGCTGAGAAATCTGCCTGCACGTTGTCGACCCCGGCAATGTGAGACGCTGCTATGCTGCCGAGATGTTGTTCCGACCAGACCATCAAAATTCTCACCTCTTCCGCCACCAGTGGACTTCTCGTCCCTCCTTGACGATTGATGTAGGCCACGGTGGTTGCGTTGTCTGACAGTACTCGGACCGCCTGTCCCCGCACCAAGGGTAGGAAGGCTTGGAGAGCCAGATGGACCGCTCCGGTCTCGAGGCGGTTGATGGACCATTGAGCTTGCGATGCTGACCAACGACCTTGCACCGACTTCCCTAGGCAAACTGCTCCCCAGCCAGAGAGACTGGCATCCGTGGACACCACCGTCCAGTCGGGAATGAGAAGGGATACGCCACAGGACAGATGACTTGGATCCAGCCACCAAAGAAGACTGGATCTCGCCGGACCCACAAGCGGGAGCGGTAGGTAGAAATCCTCCGAAACTGGCTTCCAACAGGACAGCAAAGAAGACTGCAATGGCTGCAGGTGAGCGAACGCCCAGGGTACCAACGCGAGCGTTGAAGCCATAGACCCCAGCACCGTCAGGTAATCGCAGACTCGCGGACGGCGAAGAGACAACAGACGCCGCACCTGAGATTGCAGTTTGCCTATCCGATCTTGAGAGAGGATTACCCTGCCCCGTTTCGTGTCGAATAAGGCCCCCAGAAATTCCAAGGACTGAGTGGGAGCCAAATGACTTTTGTTGTAATCGACCACCCAGCCTAGGGACTGCAAGAGCTGGAGGACCCTGTCCACCGCCCGTCGACACTGACTCTCTGACTTCGCCCGAATCAGCCAATCGTCTAGGTAAGGATGAACCAGAAGACCTTCCCGTCGCAGCTGCGCCGCCACTACCACCATCACTTTTGTGAATGTCCGAGGCGCCGTTGCAAGGCCAAAGGGGAGCGCCCGAAATTGGTAGTGCCTCCCCAGAACGCAGAACCTCAGAAGCTGCTGGCACGATGGCTGAATGCCCACGTGAGGGTACGCCTCCGTGAGATCCAGAGAAGCCAGAAATTCGCCCGGACGCACCGAAGCGATAACTGACCGAATCGTTACCATTTTGAAGTGGGGAACGCGAAGACATCTGATTACCCCTTTGAGGTCCAGAATTGGCCTTGAAGTGCCGTCCTTCTTGGGAACCACGAAGTAAATGGAGTAACGGCCCGAGCCGCGCCGATCGGCAGGGACGGGGGAGATGGCCCCCAAGCTTTCCAGCCGACGGAAGGTGTCCAACCTCGCCGCCCTCTTCCTGGGGCCTTGCAGGGCGAGACCAGGAACTCGTCCGCTGGGATGCGAGCAAATTCTAACTCGTAGCCGTGTCTTATCACGTCGAGGACCCACTGGATCGACGTCACCCTGATCCACTCCTTGAAATATAAAGTGAACCGCGCCCCTACATTTGGAACGGCGGGCCGCAGGCGCGACGAGGGGTGGACCGGCCGGATTTCATTGCGAGGGCTTGAACCTCGCACCCGACGGGACTCCGCCTTGCCCCCCGTAACGTTTCCCACGAAAGGACTGCTGCCATGGAGTGTTCCGGGAAGAAGATGGTCTATACGAAGGGCCGGCGGATCCTTGAGGGCGCGATTTCCTGGGCCCCCGGAACCGGAAAGGAGGGCCGCGCCCTGGCCCTATCCTCGGGCAGCTTGAATGCCCTGTTCTCCCCCAGAGAAACCATCAAATCATTCAACTCCTTACCGAACAACAACTTCCCCTTGAAAGGAAACGAACCCAGGTGGGCTATGGAAGAGCCATCCGCTGCCCAGTTGCGTAGCCACAGGAGACGGCGCGCCGAAACTGCGGCTACTATGGACCTAGCAGAGGTGCGCAGCAGGTTGTGGAGGGCGTCAGCTCCATAAGCTATTGCCGCCTCCAATCTATCAGCCTGAGACGCCTCCTCCGCCGACAGGCCTGCATTCGCCTGAAGGACCGGGGCCCAGCGTAAACTAGCCCGCATGGCGAAGTTAGTGCAGATTGCTGCCCGCACCCCTAGGGCGGATACCTCAAATATCTTCTTGAGCTGCACTTCGAGCTTCCTGTCTTGAATATCCCGAAGGGCCGTCGCGCCCGTGACCGGGATAGTGGGCCTCTTCGTCACCGCGGGGACCGCTGAATCCACCTTTGGAAGTCGCAGGTGCTCCAGCGCCTCCTCCGGGAGCGATAGAGCTTATCCATGGCCTTGCTGACTTTCAACCCTATCTCCGGGGTATCCCAGCAGCACTGGATCCATATTGGCCTCCTGGCGGACCACCACGGGTGGAGCCTCTATCCCCAGATCCTGGAGAATGGCCGGGATGAGTGGCGACAGTTCCTCTCTGCGGAACAGACGGACTACCTTGGGGTCACCCCCGTCCGTGCCTGTGTACCTTCTCCCGCGCCGGGCTGGGCGGAGCCATCCACCCCCGTCTCCTCAGCCCCCCTCGGGGGCTCCTCGAGACCATCAGTATCCGCCGTGGAGGAATCTTCTAGATCTGACTCCTGAGGTACGCCCCGGGGAAGCCGTTTCCCTCGCGCTGGCTCCTGGGCGAACATCGCGGTCTTTTTTTTTTTTTTTGCCTTGCGCTTACTCGGTGGGGCCTGGTTGGAGCCCTCCCCAGAGCCCCCCCCCTCGGGAGCGCTTGCTGCGCTTGTACTTAAGTACCTTGCGTAGCAAGACCGTGAAAAACTCATAAAACGACCTGGATTCGGAAGAATCGGCGTCGGAATCCCCCCGGGGCCGAAGCCTCTCCTCGGCGCCCCCTCCCGCCGCGCCCCGCTGCGGGGATAACGCGGGAGGGAGAGCCAAATCGCCTGCCGCGGTCCGCAAGAATTCCTTGCCGGTGGCCAAAATGGCCGCCGCTCCCGCGCTGAGCGGGAAAATGTCCTGAGGCCTATTACTGGGCCTACCCCTCGCGGCGGCGAACGCGCGATTCGGGCCCGAGCCCCCCGCGATGCCCCGGACGTTGCTTCACCGCCCTGGATGCAGGCCGAGCAGAGGCCCTCCCTGGACAAACGCGCGCGCGGCGACCCGCAGGCCTTGCATGAAGAACCGCGCGGCATGCCGGCGACCGCGGGAAGTAAAAAAACTGAGGCGCGTCAAAATTAAAGAAAAACTAATTCGGCGACCTCCCCCCTTGCCAGCGGCGCCCCCCTGCGCGAAGACGACGGAGCAGCGATGCCGAAGCAACGGAGAGCCGGCCGCAACAAAATAAAAACAGAAACTCTTTTTTTTTTTTTTTTAAACGCTGATGCTGGCCGCTGTCCTGGAGCCCTAGTCCTGCAGGGGTGAGTGAACCGGGCTCCCCGGTGTCACCCCTGGCGCTGCCACTAGACCAGCCGGGTCCTCGACCCTGGCAGCGGCCTCAACCGGGGGAGGGTAGTCCCCTCAGGACCTCTCAACCCCCCTGGGAGGCAGGGCACCCGAGACTAAAGGATTAAAAGAAAACCCTAATTTGGCATATAAACAACTAGGCCTAACAAAAAACCTAGCCCAAAAATTCAAACCTGACTAACACCAGAACCAGGTCAGGCAGGGCTGTGACTAGACCTGCACCATCTACTGGAGACAGAGTAAGACTGAGGGGCTGTGACTGGCACAGGGGCTTATATGGCTCCGCCCACAAGTTTTAGTCTGTCTCCATCTACTGGTGCGGAGTCACAACCCAGGCGTCCTGGACTGATCCTGGTACGTACAGGGAACTAGCCAAGATGAGGGAACCGTAGGGTAAGCTGATCCATCTGATGGAGACAGATACTGATGGGTTGCAGGGTAGGCTCTGTCCTGATGTAGGATACCCTTTTCAGTTTTAGTCTGTCTCCATCTGCTGGACAGGAGGCTCAACCCACTGTCTGGACTGATCCGGGTACGTACGGTTTTAGGTTCAGGAGAACGTGATCATTGGGGGATGTTCCGCCCTTATTGTTTTAAGCATCAGTGGGAGGGAAAATTGGGAGGTGGCTTTCATTTTTTTAGTTCGGTCCAGAGGGAGGGGGATCATGGGGTTGGTGATGGTGCTGTTTTAACCCTTCCCCCACCCCACTGCTGGACTTGCAGTTTGGGTGGGAGGAAGCTGGACCGCATTCTTTTTGCGAGTCTGCATAGAAGACACGGGGGGGGGGGGGGTGGATCATGCAGGGGGAGTGTAGATTGTTAGCACCCATTCCCCCCACCAATGAACCTGCAGGTTGGGCAGGAAGACGGGGGATCAGGCTGCATTTTCTGTGAAGGTTCAGGTGGGAGGACCTGGCCAGCCAGATTTAGGGTTGCTATGTTAGTGCCTGGATTTGTCTGGCCAAGTTAGGCTGTTAACACTGAAAAGTAGTGCTGGCCACATATCTTTCTTCACTTAGTGAAACAAGGTGGATCAATTTAGCAGCTCAGCCGAGTAAATTTTCAAAGGCTCAGATCTAGCTGGCTAAATCCTTTTGGGAATTGACCCCTTATGCAAAGGGAATCAGGGCTACAGACTTGTGAGAACAAATACAGAGACTAAATTGAACCTTATGTGAACCTTATCTTTATCGCCTCTCGCAACCATATGAAAATGTATAACTAACCTTGAAAATGTATAACTAACCTTAATATTGCCATAACTGTAATTTTGATCATAATGTCTATGCTAACTCATTAGCATACTCTATTCCATCGAAACTTGTAAACCGTTATGATGGCGACACCGAATGACGGTATCTAAAACTCGATAAATAAATAAAATAAAATAAATAAATAAATTGTAATCTTTATTACAAAAATATATGTATAAGAAATGCACACTTAAAACTGAATACATGTACTCAAAACATTTTTTGGGATTTTGCAAACTTTTTCAACAATGAATATACATACATCTTACCATAGAATATACACACACACCACATTCATACTATATAACACCATGACAACAAATATGTGTATACGTCTATCGTTGGTCAATGTTCAAATTCCCCCCTGAAGAAGCCAAGAGGTGAAAGGAGGATCCTTGTCGCGGTTCTTCACGTTTACCTTGTACAGAAGTTTGACTCAACCTCATGCATACTGTGTTAGTTGAGCCGCTATCTGTTGTTATGGTGTCAAGGTATGAATGTGGTGTGCGTGCATATTCTATGAAACGATGTATGAATATTTCTAGTTCAAAAATTTTGAAAAATCCACATACATTATAGACATTTATATACATTACGGGGCCAATTTTAAATTTTGCGCGCACGGGGTACATTTGTGCGCGCTACCCGGTGCGCACAAATGTACACCCGATTTTATAACATGCGCGCGCCGACTGGCAGGCGTAACTTGCGTGCGCCGACTCGCTGCCGGTGCGCCAGGCCTCGACACAGGCCGCTGTGTCAAGGCACTCGGCCACACCCCCAGACGGCCACCATGGCCCCGGATCACGGCCCCGCCCACGGACTGCCCATTTTCTAAGCCCCAGGACATACGCGCGTCCTGGGGCTTGCGTGGGACACCGAGCCCATGCAAAATAGGCTCAGCCCGCGCAGGGGTTGGTTTTCGGGGGTTACGCGCATTTCTTACACGCGTAACCCTTTGAAAATCTACCCCTATATATACAATAATGTATATAAAACTTACTAAATATTAAGTTACAAAAAACGAGCTGGACACTCCTCATTATACAATGCAGGTATCCCCTCATCACATAGACAGGTACACACCTGATACTCCTTCATGCGCCCTGCAGGTACTTTCTCTCTATCTGCTCCCTCCTCCAGCTCTTCTTCCAATATCTCTGCTCGTCTGAACCTCTTCATGGCGGTCAGCAGGTCGGCCACAGGGATTTCGGTTTTCGCTCTGCCTGTGAAGTATCACAATGGTTCCAAGACCTTAGATTACGCCAAGCAGAAACCGAGCTGTAACTTCATGAGCAGGAGGGCTCTGTCCTCTGGGGGATACTCCAGTACTGTACGTGGAACTGCCCACAGATTGCACTTTTGCATTCCGTGATGGCATCCAATCAACACTCAACCAACTAATTCATCTGCTCAGAAAATGAATACCCAGAAAAACCTGACTGCAGGAAGTAATGTACAGTAATTATTGTGCGGGGCCACGGGATGAGGCACTGCACTATTACAATGGCAGGGAGACAGGCAGTATCAGTGATGACGGGGATGTGGCATTATTCTGCTGTTCGGCAACTGGGAAGAGAAAACCTGTGTAAGCTTCAGATGGTCGTTCCCTCTCCTCATCTGCAGTACTTAAAGTCAGATAAAACAAAAGCCGGGACCGCAAACCTGCTGCCCCTATCCCCTGTACTCTCCAACCCTCAATTCCTACTGTTCTGCACAGAATCCATTCACCGACCTCAGGAACAGGCAACACAACCAGCCTGCCTTTCTCTTAGAGACACAGTCTTCCACCCTACATGCCCAGCTGCTTTTCAGTCTGTCTCATAATATTCTGCTTCCCCTTCCTTTAGGGAGAAGCCCCACAATGGGCTCACGCTGCACGACACGAGACTGAATGTAAAATCCCTGATAACGCCTGAGGAGTCTCTCCTGCCTACCGAGATTCCCTCTCATCTTCAAACGAATGAAACCGTTGCTGTTCCCAGTGGATTTTCTTCTCCTTGATCTGGAAAATAAGAGAGCTGGGATAAGTTACGTGACAATGGAAATGCAAGCTTCCACTAATCCTCTCCCCAGCTATATCCGTTCACCCAGACTTCATTCTCTCTCCAGGGAATTACCAGCAGACTGCATTTGGTTTTATCTGATCTCTGTCTTATTGATGTAATAACAATCTCTTCTATATCACCCTTCATCCAAACGGGATCCCACTGCGCTTTACAGTCAGCACAGGAATACTGCATTTTGTGTGCCTCTTTACTTCCCGGTGACCCCAAGTCCATATAAGCACAGAAGATGTCAGCAGCCCCGTGGATGGTAGATCTTGAGGCCATAGAATGGTACAACCAGAGGGGTCGGGGAGGGGGGAGGAGAACTTAGGAGCGGGATACGGATGGATAGACATATCTTTATTTTGAAGTTTATGTGCTATTGAGCACATTGCTGTTGTGTATGTTTGTTATTTGAAACAATAATTTCAATTACAAAAAAGAAAGAAGATGTCAGCAGCCATGGGCCATCTCTCTACTGAGCAATCACAGCTCTTGCTCTGTGGCTTCTCCCTCCCTCTTCTAGCCACTAAAGTCCCTTCATGTTTGTCCATGTATGCTTGAATTCTGCCACTGTTATTTATATATATATATATATATATATATATTTATTATTTTTTTTCTTTTTAAGAAAAGGAGAGGCAATCTGCAGAAAAAGAACCAGTTAACCCTTGGTCAAGGATGTTCTCAGGACTCTGTATCTGCCATTGGGTTTGATAAGACCCTCCCCCTGATTGGTTTACTAAGTTAAACTTTTACTTAGCTGGACACAAGAAGCTTTAGTGCTTCCTGGCTCCTCGCTGAGCACAGCCCACAATGGATGTTTTACAGTTCTAGAAGAAACTGAAATCGCTTCTATTTAAAGATTTGTTTATCTGGGGTTTGAAGACCACTTGATTTTAAGTCAATTGGAGAAGAGACTGCTGAGGGGAGATAGGAGTGAAGTCTGTAAAATAATGAGTGGAACGGGTAAACGTGAATCGGTTGTTTACTCTTTCAAAAAGTACAAAGACTAGGGGATATGCAATGAAGTTACTAGGTGATACATTTAAGACAATTAGGAGAAAATGTTTTTTTACTCAAAGCATAATTAAGCTCTGGAATTTGTTGCCAGAGGATGTGGTAAAAGCTGTTATTGTAGCAAGATTTAAAAAAAGGTTTGGACAAGTTCCTGGAAGAAAAGTCCACAAACTATTATTAAGGTGGACTTGGGGAAATCCACTCCTTATCCCTGGGATAAGCAGCATGGAATCTATCAAAGTTTTGGGATCTTGCCAGGTACCTGTAACCTGGATTGGCCACTGTTGGAAACAGGATAATGGGCTTGATGGACCTTTGGTCAGGCCCAGTATGGCAAATCTTATGTTCTTATGTCATTTAAGCCAAGTTATCGCATTGCACTCATAGAGGCAGATTTTAAAAAATACGTGAGCGCGTACTTTTGTTCGCGCACCCGGCGTAAACAAGAGTAGCCACGCATATCTTTTAAAATCCGGGGTTGGGCGCGCAAGGGGGTGAATATTTGTGCATCTTGCGCGCCGAACCCTGCACGCGCTGCTCGTTCCCTCCGAGGCCGCTCCAAACTTGGAGCGGTCTCGGAGGAAACTTTCCTTCAGCCTCCCCCCACCTTCCCCTCCCTAACCCACCCCGAGCCCTATCTAAACCCCCTACCTTTATTATAAAAGTTATGCCTTCCCGAGGCAGGTGTAACTCGCTCATGCTGGCCGGCTGCCGGTACGCGATTCCCCGGCCTGGGAGCAGTTTTGGAGGCCTCGGCCACACGCCCGTGGCTCCGCCCCGGATGACGCGCCACCGCGACATGCCCCCCAGGAAAGCCCCAGGACTTTCTCGCGTCCCAGGGCTTGCGTGCGCCGCCGAGCCTATGCAACATAGGCTTGGCGCACGCAGGGGGAACTTGGGGCAGGTTTTCAGGGGGTACGCACGTATCTTATGCGCGTACCCCTTTGAAAATCTGCCCCATAATGCTTTGTAATTTGTCCTATTAAGTTAGATGTTTTAATTCATGAGTCACATTGATTGACACTTAATGGATTTTGCCAAATATAAATGTTTTTAATAAATAAACAAAGTACCTGCCTCCATATATATTGCAGTAAAAGCACGCACGTTATAATTGTTTTGTGCAGAAAATACGTATGCTTACTTTTCTAAATTAGCTGAAAAAAGTAATACGTCTCCCTGTATTACAAAAAAGTGAGCGTACTTTCAGGGTGAAGGTATGTGATATTTTATAAACTATGTGACTCCTGCCGCAGAGTTTATAAAATACAGGCAGAGCTTTCCCTGCCCCTGCTTCTACACATATCTGCCAGCTTACTCACACTGTGAGAACCGCAATGGAGTAGACGTGCCAAGAAAGCTAGACAAGTTGAAATATAACTTTAAACATTGGAAGAATGGTTAAACAATTCCATTGCAATTTAAAACAAAATGCAAAATCATGCATTTGGGGTACATAAATCCAAATGACCAAATGCCATTTTGGAGGGGAAGAACTAGCAAGCCCCAAACAGGAAAGAGACCTTGCGGAATTCCTTGAGTGCTAAAGAATGGTATAACTAGCAGAAAGATCCTCATTCACTACCACTCTCTCGGTCCTGTTGTTCAACCCAATTCTCACCCAGGGGTAGATACTGAAAGGATAAACATATTTGGCTAACTTAGCTGGGATTTTCAGACTAGTATGGCAAAGGCTGAGTGACGTCATTTTGGAAATGGCTGCCATCGGGCCTGGAGCCTAGCGGGAGCTCTAAGCCCCCACTAGATTACCAAGGACTTCTTGGTGAGTAAAGGGGTCCACTAGACTACCAGAGAGTTTTGTATGTAAGGGAGGGGTCTGGGGGAGGTGAGAGGGGTCAACTGGACCACTAGGGATAATCTGGTCTGTAAGGTGAGGTCTGGGGGAGTGGGCTAGTGTGGGGGATGGGGTCCCAGCCTCCAGGGGCCAGATGTTTTGGAGAAAGGGAGGGCTTGGGGAGTAGAGGTCAGGGCTTGTGCCAAAGTTTACAAAGTATATTTTTTCTGTTTCAAGGGTGGCAGGACAGAGGGTCTATGCAGACCTCTAGGGGTTTGCACAACTCATGGGAGGAGGGATTACCTATGGCCAGATAGACCCTTTAAGACAGGCCCCAGGAGCCTTGGGACATGCATTAATATCCCAAGGCTTCCGGGATAAGTTAGCCACAACTGTAACTTCAAATGAAATATCTTGCATTATCCCCTATGTTAGGCCATTTAGCACATGAAAAACACCATTTTTTGCACACTAAGTAGCCTAACATGGCTTAGTGAATGAGCCCTTATGTTGGTACCTGAGCTAATGGATGGGGAAGTGACTTGCCTAAGGTCATAAGAAACTTTATTTATTTATTTATTTATGACTTTTATATACCGACAATCGGGAACATCTCATCGGTTTACATGAAAACAAAATGCAGCAAACAGGCTTTACATATAACAAGGAACGGGGATATATAAAACGGGGGAGAAGCTGGATATGAACCCTGGCTTTCCTGATTCTCAATCTGCTGTTCTGACTACTAGACCACTCCTTCACATCAGTTAATTTCACTGGAACGCTGCTCCATTGTGACAGGTCCATATGTGTCTCCTCTCCCTCTCCTTTTATTTAAAAATTATAGGTCTTCTTTTTGTCAAATGAGTCTTCTCTGTCTCTGCACTGCCCACTCCATGAAGGTTAATGTGCAAATCTCTTGAGGAGACACCAGCTGTGCCTCCACCCAGGTCACCTGCGACCATGTAGAATGAGCATGCAAGCCCTCTGGAATCTCTTGACTGGCAGTAATGTAGGTGGAACCAATGGCCTCTTTCAACCAACGCACAATAGTAGTCTTAGAAGCCTTGAAACCTCGCTTTGCGCCACTCCACAAAACAAAAAGGTGTTTGGACTTTCTGAAATCATTCATCACCTCGAGATAGCACAATAGATCCCATCGAACATCTAACTGCTTGAGCTCTTTCGCATGTGGAACGGATGCATCCACTGTTGGGAAGGCTGGAAGTTCCACCATCTGGTTGACATGAAAAGCGGAAACCACTTTACGCAGAAAGGAAGGCACCGTCCTCAAAGAAACCCCCGAATCCAAAATTTGGAGGAAGGGATCCCGACAGAAAAAAGCTTGCAACTCTGAAATACGTAGAGCTGAGCAAATTGCTACTAGAAAAGCTACTTTGAGAGTCAAGTCTTTCAGCGTCGCTCTTCGGAGAGGCTCAAAAGGAGCCGCACACAAACCGCGGAGGACTAGATTAAGGCTCCAGGCTGGACAAACTCTCCTAACCGGAAGCCGCAAATTCCTAGTTCCTCTGAGGAACCTGATAACGGATGGGTTGAAATAATGGAATCCTCGATCTTGCCCCGAAGGCATCCCAAGGCCGCCACTTGAAATCTAAGGGAGCTAGGAGATAAGCCTATCTCAAACCCAGCCTGCAGAAAGGACAAAATATCGAGAATGGAGGACTGTAGGGTGCGAATTCCATGAGTAGCACACCAGGACTCAAACACTTTCCATACTCTAACTTAAGCCATATTAGTAGACTTTCTCCTGGCTTGCAATAAGTGGTGACGACAGACCACAGATAACCTTTACGCGTTAATCTCCTCCTCTCAAAAGCCAAGCCGCTAGACAAAAGTGATTGGTCTTATCTGAAAATATGGGACCTTGACGAAAAAGGCCCTTCACTTGACCGAAATGAAGCGGGCCATCCACCACCATGTTGATGAGATCCGCAAACCAAGGATGCCTCGGCCACTCCAGAGCTACCAAAATCACTTCCCCATAATATTTCTCTATGCAACGCAACACCTTGCCCACCAATGGCCAAAGAGGGAACACATAAAGCAGAACCCCCCCAAGGCCAAGGTAGGAATACAGCATCAACTCTTCAGCCCCGTGCTGTCACCTTTGACTGAAGAAGTGAAACGCTTTGGCATTCTGACGGGTTGCCATCAGATCCACGTGAGGAGAACCCCAATGATCTCTGATGAGCTGCATCATGACTTCTGACAATTCCCACTCGCCTGGATCTAACTGAGTCCGACTTAGGAAATCCGCTTGAACATTGTCGACCCCGGCTTTGTGTGACGCCGCTATTCCCTCTAGGTGAGACTCTGCCAAACGAATCAAGGCTTGTGCTTCCTGAGCTACCGGCTGACTCTTGGTACCACCCTGCTGGTTGAGGCATTCACGGAGCGGGATGCCAGTGGCCAGTGGTAGGTGTCCACCTTCACGGAGCGGAAGGATGGAGGGCTGTCATCTCCCAATTAAATAAATAAGAAAAAAAAAAACAGGGATGGGATCCATCAGTTCTAGAGGACGCATATAAAGAGCAGGTAGTAAAACACTGCATGGAGCGGCAGTAGCCACAGAGGCATTCACGGAGCGGGATGCCAGTGGCCAGTGGTAGGTGTCCACCTTCACAGAGTAGAAGGATGAAGGGCATCCATCTCCCAATTAAAAAAAAAAAAAAGAAAAAAAGAAAAAAACAGGGATGGGTTCATGGGCTATAGGTATTACCAATTATTAGGCTTTTCAATATTTGATGATAGTTAATGTGACTTTCAAGGCATGCTTCACTTTCGGTGCATGTCCGGCATGACTCCCTGCTTCAATGACAGGGGAAAAGAAAAACTGATACTTCACACATTTCCAGCATTGCCCTCTGCTTCATGGCAGAGAGCTATGCTGCCGCTTACCCAACTACTCAAACTTAATATTTCACTTGGAAGCAGCTCCATCACTGCTCTCTACATTAATAGTGGGGGTGAAAAGGGAATTAGAACATAAGGTTACTAAGAGCCAAGAGAAACAGTTAAGTATGAGAAAAATAAGTGTAAGGCTTGCTGGGCAGACTGGATGGACCGGTTGGTCTTCTTCTGCCGTCATTTCTATGTTTCTATGTTTCTATGTATGACACAGTTGTTGCATTGTTGGAAACAATCCGCACAGAGCGCCTTTTTATCAATGGTAAGAACACTTTCAAGGCTAACTGGACCGCCCTGGTCTCCAAACAGTTGATAGACTATGCAGATTCTCTCGCAAACCAAATACCCTGGACTGAATGATGTTGACAAACCGCTCCCCAGTCCGGCACTTCAAGGTCTATTCTGTGAAGAAGATTGGAGGACTGAAGCCACCACGACAGACTGTCTCTGGCCACACCCTCGAGAGGTAACAGCAAGTGAAACTCTTCTGAAATCAGCTTCCACTGTGCCAAAAGCGCCCTTTGCAATGGCCTCATATGGAAAAACGCCCACGGAACCAACTCCAACATCGAAGTCATGGAGCCCAGAACCTGTAAATAAACCCACACTTTGGGAACTCGTAAGTTCAATAACCGGCGGATCCAATTCTGCAAATTGAGCACTTCTTCTTTCGAAAGATATACCTTGCCGAGCGTCGAATCGAGCACCCAAGTACTCCAAGGACTGAGTCGGAGACAAATAACTCTTTGCCAGGTTTACAACCCAGCCAAGATACTAAAGAACGTCGAGAACTCTGTTGACTGACTGAGAGCTTCAGATTTCACCCTGATAAGCCAATCGTCCAGATAGGGGTGCACCAGGACTCTCTCCTTCCGAAGTGCCACCGCTACCACCACCATCTCCTTGGTGAAGGTGCGTGGGGCTGTAGCTAGCCCAAAAGGAAGCACCTGAAACTGAAAATGCTGACCCAGCACCATGAAGCGGAGAAAGCCCCGCTGGGAGTCTAAGTGGATTGGAATGTGCAGATAGGCCTGTTATCTGATGCCTGATGGGAGGAGCAATCAGATAGTAGTTAGCAATTTGTTCAGGACTGAGTTGCTGGAGTAGCAATCTGTTGTTATATATGAGAGTTGAGGGTGGATCCTTGGACCAGTGGCAGATGACCACGCCCCGGGGGATGATCCCGAGAGGGACCACCGGTCAGGCTCAGAGTTAGGAGACAAACACACACTAGCTCTTTTATTAGACAGTATACTGAACCACCAGAGATGGCAGTAGTGAGCTGGCAAGCCCGGCTGGGCTGTAGTCCCTCAGATACTGGAACAGCAATCCCTGAAGGATGAGCTGAAGAGAGACTGAGATATAGTGAGTAGGCAGGGTATGCAGATGGTAACACTCACCCAATGTCCCAATGAAGCCCAAGAGCTGGAAAGCATAGGCCCACGAGGAGCGAGTACCTGGTTCCAGGGAAAGCTCAGAGAGAATGATGGTAACTCACTGATGTAGCTGACATAGTTGGAGTGAAGACTTCCAGGCAGAAGAGTATACGAAGCGAGTCTGGGATCAGGGCCCTCGAGGAGTGAGTACCGGTTGCAGACTGTCACCTGAAAAAACAAAGAGAGAGTGGGGCCCCCGAGGAGCAGGTACCTCTGGTAAGTCCGAGGAGGCAGAGTTGCTTAGGTAGCAAAACCTTTGCTAACTCCATGTGTTAGCAAAATCCAAGACGTTAAATATCTGTCGCGGGTGACGTCATCTTCGGGGTACGCCCCCGAGGTTCGCGCCAATGCCGGTACTTCAATCGGGGCTGCGCCATGCGTGCGCCCCTAGGCCTCCAGGAAACATGGCGATAACATAGAAATGAAACATAGAAACATAGAAATGACGGCAGAAGAAGACCAAACGGCCCATCCAGTCTGCCCAGCAAGCTTCACACATTTTTTTCTCATACTTATCTGTTTCTCTTAGCTCTTTGGTTCTATTTCCCTTCCACCCCCGCCATTAATGTAGAGAGCAGTGATGGAGCTGCATCCGAGTGAAATATCAAGCTTGATTAGTTAGGGGTAGTAGGGGTAGTAACCGCCGCAATAAGCAAGCTACACCCATGCTTATTTGTTTTACCCAGACTATGTTATTCAGCCCTTATTGGTTGTTTTTCTTCTCCCCTGCTGTTGAAGCAGAGAGCTATGCTGGATATGCGTGCAGTATCAGTTTTTCTTCTCCCCTGCCGTTGAAGCAGAGAGCTATGCTGAATATGCGTGCAGTATCAGTTTTTCTTCTCCCCTGCCGTTGAAGCAGAGAGCTATGCTGGATATGCGTGCAGTATCAGTTTTTCTTCTCCCCTGCCGTTGAAGCAGAGAGCTATGCTGGATATACGTGAAGTATCAGTTTTTCTTCTCCTCTGCTGTTGAAGCAGAGAGCTATGCTGGATATGCGTGAAGTATCAGTTTTTCTTCTCCCTTGCCGTTGAAGCAGAGAGCTATGCTAGATATGCGTGAAGTATCAGTTTTTCTTCTCCCCTGCCGTTGAAGCAGAGAGCTATGCTGGATATGCGTGAAGTATCAGTTTTTCTTCTCCCTGCCGTTGAAGCAGAGAGCTATGCTGGATATGCGTGAAGTATCAGTTTTTCTTCTCCTCTGCCGTTGAAGCAGAGAGCTATGCTGGATATGCGTGAAGTATCAGTTTTTCTTCTCCCCTGCCGTTGAAGCAGAGAGCTATGCTGGATATGCGTGAAGTATCAGTTTTTCTTCTCCCCTGCCGTTGAAGCAGAGAGCTATGCTGGATATGCATTGAAAGTGAAGTATCAGGCTTATTTGGTTTGGGGTAGTAACCGTCGAGCCGGTCCGGGAACAGCGTCGAGCTGGTCCGGGAACGCCTGAGGACAAGTGGAAGGAGAACGCCGCGGTAGCCAGTCTTCCCGCGGACGGAGAGGGAGGCGCCAGAGAGGTAAGGAGGGTGGAGAGAGGGCATCGGGCACCGACGAACACAACAAGGCCTCCGTGAGATCCAAGGATGCCAGAAATTCCCCTTTGCGAACAGCTGCTATCACTGATCGCAAGGTACCATCTGTAAGCGGGGAACTTTGAGGACGGCATTCATTATCTTCAAATCCAGAATGGGCCGGAAAGTGACCTCCTTCTCTGGAACCACAAAATAAATGGAGTAGCGGCCCATGAGAAGTTCCGCGGAGGGTACCGGAATCACTGCTCCAAGGCTTTGGAGACGCGCTAAGGTCTCCCGCACCACCAATTGCTTGCTGACTGGACAGCAGGGGGAAATTAGAAAAAGCTTGCGAACAGGTCGAGCAAAATCTAAAACGTAGCCATCTTTTACCACACTGAGAACCCACTGGTCCTGTGTAATCTTGGCCCATTCGCCGTAAAATCAAGTCAAGCGACCTCCTATAATAGGAATGACAGAGAGGACCGGCCTAGCCTCATTGTGAGGACTTGCCACCAGACGCGGATCCTCCTGTGCCCCCCCCCCCCTGAAATGGCCTGCTGGCCCCCCGAAAGGACTGCCCCCAAGGCTGCCCTCGAGTAGGGAATGATCTCTGAGAGGCAAGAGGAAACCTCGCTGGTCTTGATCTCCTATTGGAGCTAAACCGAGACTGTACCTGAAAGAATCTCGTAGCCTTGGGCTTGTCTTCGGGTAAACGGAGCATCATTATCCCCAAGAGACTGAATCAGTTTGTCAAGGTCATCCCCATATAAGAGGCGACCCTTGAAAGACAAGGAGCCTAACTGCATCTTTGAGGAGACGTCCACCAACCAGTTACGCAGCCAGAGCAACCTCCTAGCCGCTACCGCTGAAGCCATAGCCCTAGAGGACATACGCACCAAATCATAGAGAACATCCACCCTGAAAGCCACAGCCGTCTCAACACACTCACCTGTGTCAGTGTATTCCACCACCGTCGGAAGGTGTGCCTGCATCTGTGCTGCACCCAGCAGAGGCACATTCGCTGCATGAAACTTGAACAAATCGCTGCCTGTAACCCCAAAGCAGAAACCTCAAAAATCCACTTGAGGTGTACTTCTAATTTACGATCCTGCATATCTTTCAACGCCGTGGAACCAATCACAGGTATAGTGGTTGTCTTAGTCACTGTGGAAAGCGCCGCATCAACCTTTGGGAGAGCAAAACATTCCAAGTCCTCCTCAAGAAGCGAATAAAGTTTTCCCATGGTCCTAACGGCCTTCAGACCAGCATCTGGCATTCCCCATTCCATGTCAACCAACTTCCTAACCGACTTATAGAATGGGACTGAAGCTGGGGGACTCCTAACCCCGTCAAGGACCAGGTCCAACCCTTCTGAATCTGTATCGCTCTGGGGCATTTTAACTCTCAACACCTGAAAAGCTAACGTGAGCAAAACCTCCAATTCCTCCCTCTTGAACAAGCGAACCTCCTTCGAATCCTCTGACCGGGGAGGAGAGATCCCCAGGTCATCCCCCATATTGGTATCACCGGTTGCCGGATCAACCGGACCTGTTGATTCACCATGGAGAGGCTCTTCCCCTGTATCCCTGGGAGCTTGATCAGATCCATCAGAGCCAGATCCTGGGGATCAAAAAGCCCGAGACGAAGGGACGTAGTGGACTTGCTCAGCTGGGAAGAACCCGAACCAGCGCCCAGCTGGGCAGAACCAGAACCAGTCCAAATAGAAGGAGCCCCCACTGCCCGCCCCCCCCCCAAGGCTGTGCCTGCACGGGCCTGGCCAAAGTCTGAGCACTAGAAGGCTACTGACTGGCCAAAAATGCATCATGGAGCAACAACACGAATTCTGGGGAAAATACTCTCCCTGCCCCAGCCCCCTCAGGTCAAACGGCAGGAATGGGTGAAATGATGGCTTCCTCCCCCCCAGCCCAACAGCAAAGTCAGATCGGGCTGGGAACAAACATGGTGTACCCTCCCCCACTCTCCCCGATGGCGTGGGAACAGCCGCCGAAAAATCGAAGATGGCCGCCATTCCCGTGCTGTATGAGGAAGAACCAGCACCGAGGACAGAGCCCCTGCCAAGATTAGGACCGCAACTGGCCAAGTCACGACACCGCTTCATGGGCAGAGGAGCGCCGGAGGAGCCCTCACCACCCTCTGAACGAGCTGCGCAGAGACTTGCATGGTTCAGTCACGATCGCGAGGCACCATGGAACATGCTGGGGAAAGGAGCCTAAGAGGGAAAGACTGACAGAAACAAATTTAGAAAAAAAGAACAGTCCCCTCCCCCCGAAATGGGCCGATCTTACCAGCAAGCTGAGGAGGAAGTCGCCCGCACTTTCTCCAAAGAAAAAAAGACAAGAAACAGGCAGTCTCAGGAAACAGGGGGAACTGAAAATAAAACAACCCCCTTGGAGCCTGCAGCCACCTGAGCGGCCTCGTGAGGGGAGGGATCTGGACAACCAGATGGACACCCCACGGACGCACAGATGGGCAGACAAAAGGGTGACAATCCCCGGCCCATCTGCCTCAACCGGACGGGGTAGGTACCACAGGAAAACCTGAAGTAACCAAAAGAAACCCTCGGGAGGAAGGCTCAAAAGTATAGTCCTAGAAAAAGCGCAGAACTGCAGGTTCTACAGCCTCTGCTATCTGTTGGAGGCAGAGAAATACTGAGGAACTGCAGGTGGCACCGGGGGTTATCAAGCAGTGTCAACTTTCTCTGTCTCCATCTGCTGGCAGGGATGTATAAACCCAGGAGTCTGGACGGATCCGGGTACGTACAGGGAACACTCTTATATAATAGGTGCCCAGAAAGTGTCATACTAGTTTATGGAATAAAAAGGATCTCCAGGCCTATTTGCACCATTGACAATCAGATCAGTTCCTAGCCCTCTAAGGATAGCATACTAATGTTTGAAATGCTGATGGTTTGGGAGAGGGGTGAAGAGGAGGGGGCTTGCTTTGCTTTAACACCTGTATTCCCAGTGGAAGCCTCATGGAATCACAACTTCACCCTCTTTACTCACCGGGAGGATCGCAACTTCCAGTATACAACCAGAACCGCCACAAGCAGCAACAGAAACAGGAGGCACAACGCAATTACCAGGCCCAGTATGGAGTTTGCAGGCTCCGGAGTCTCTGAAACTAAAGGGACAAGGCATTACTAGCACACAGTATGCAGGCACTGCTCATCTGCAAGAACCGTGGTGCATTTGGGGTGTCGAGTGACGACTTCGGCCATTCTCCTGACCCATACATTGGGATCATCTGACCAGACATGTTCCATATAACCCGTCATATCTCACATCTACATGAACAAGGCCTGGTTTGTTTGAACTGCTGATCTGCACCGTTTAAACAGCTACTCCCTGACATTGCTGTTTTAACCCTTTCAGTGTGGGTGCAGAGATACCTTGTCACAATGTGGATATGATAAACTGAACAAGTATTTCCACTTTTAAGATTCCGACAATGCTTTTTGGAGACTTAGCACACCTCAGCTTTCTCTTGTTCTGCTATCTTGGGGATGTAGAAGATAGGTGCTGAACTATTTGCAAGAGGGTTGTGGTAGCGTTGTCTCTTAGACCCCGATTCTTTCCTCCTCACTGTTTTACCATCTGAGGACCCTTTTTTATGAACTTTGCTGCACATGACACTCCCCTAAGTCCTGCTATTTTGTCACATTTGGGTAAATTCCACCGGATGATTTTTGAGAAAGGCAAACATGAAATGCATTGATTTCTGAATATTTTTCAGAGTTTTTGAGAATTCTGCCAGCTCAAACCCCTGCGGGAATTTAGAAACCAAATCTGGCAGACAGCTAGAGGTTAATCTGAGGCAGGTGCCTTTTGTGGTTGTGGAATTGCTGAGATTTTAGGTGCCCAAAGAGACGGTAACGTTTAAAATGGTCACGAGAACACCCACGTATGCAGGAATTTTAAATCGCCCACACAAGTGTGCGCGTAGTATTTAAAATACATCTAGCTCGTGTAGGTGTGCTCCTAATTTTAAGTGGTTACAGAAGCAAATGTAATTTGCATATCTTTCTTAGGGATTTGTCAACTTTAACGCGCACAGCTAAGCGGATTTTAAAACATTCACGCATGAAGGAAATAACCAGCTTGACGACCAGTCAGTCCACCAGTATGCCCAGCCTATCTCTAGGTCATCCAGAACTCCCCCCAGTTTACCCAGACCCCTCACCCAGTTGTTTTAGGCCTAAAACGAGTTTTCTCCATACTTACACCTCATCAAGAGCAGAAGCAAATAAGGGTGGGTAACAGCCCGATGCATGCTTCAGCCGCCGGATTTAAAATCTGTATTTACGAGGATAAATGTTGGCCCCTCCCGAAACGCCCTAACTCCGCCCCTTTTCCCCACACATTGGGTTACTCGTGCACGCGCATATTTGCATGTAACTGGGCCATTTAAAAATACACATTGCTCACACTCGGTACAGACACTCGCATACACGGGGCTTTTAATGCGAGCAGCTCTTTTAAAATTCACCCCTTAGATTCTAGTTCCTCCATTTTTTGTTTTTTTTTTTACTTCTTAGGTATTTCCTATATTTTTCTAATCTACCCCCAATGTTGAGGACTAATGATTTAATGAGATTTTTTATTTGTTTCCTGTGGTAAGGTTTCATGTTTGCTATATTATAGGTTCTCATTTAAATGTTACCGTAACAAAGTTGCCAGCAGTGAGAGGCCCGCGCTGCCAGAGACCAGTTTAAAGAGGGTGCCTGTTAGGCTGGCCCTCGTCTGGTGGGCCCGCCGCTTTGAGGGATGTTCCTGGGGCCAGGGACCCTGTCTCTGCGTTGGAGATTTGAGAGAATGGGTTGATATATATTGTTGAGTCTTTTGGGGTTTTGATTGTTCAGAACTTGCTTAGAATTAAGAATAATAGGATATTGCCGTTTGGGGTTTGGTTGGTGGGCTGGTTGTCCGCTATGATCAGTGGAACACCAGTCATTTGTGGCCAGGGTAAATATGCTGGCCTTCGGTCACGTTATCGTAATGGTTTAAGACCAGGTAACCAAGGGGCTTTGATATATCCCCATACTGTTAAGTTAGATGCCAGGCCTTCAAATACATTACTGCAGTGCTATATACGGACAGGTTATATTAATGCTAGATCCATTAGAAAGAATGAGGATTATTTGCATAATATTTTGGAGCAAAATCAGTTGGATCTTTTTATCTGTTTGCATCCCAGAGTTGATGGCCTCCACTCCACAGCCAGGGGCCTTTTGTTGCCGTGGTAGAGAGAGAAGCCTTGCCTTGGTCCGAGGCCGAGGTGTCCCTCAGCCTGGAGCAGCATTCGATTCCCCTGTGCCCTTTTGGAGTGGCTGGAACATCAGGAGTGCCTCTGACTGTCTCCTCGTCTCGGCTCCCGGGAGTGGAGAAGAACAAGTGCGGGGTGAGAGGTGAGATCTCACTAGAATCTATCTGAACAGCAATTAGTACCGTGAACGTTACTATTTCAAAGAGACTCGATGGCATCGAATCTCTAATGAAGGACAATAAAGCTACTACAGAGAGCGTGGAGCAATCAGTTACATTGTTTTCTGAGAAGGTTTTGGACTGTGAAAGAAGGGTAACTCTGATCCAATCTAACAGTGAAAGCTTGCAAAAGGACCACTTAAAACTTCAACAGAAGTTGGAAGTAGTGGAAAATAAATTAAGAGCTTTAAATTTGAGATTCTTGAACTTTCCACAGAACTCTTTGGTTAGTCCAAGGGAACTGTTAAAATATATCAATTAGAGGTTTTAAAATTTACTCAGGCATCATTACCACTGTTAAATAAGATATTTTATCTTCCACAGAAAAAACATGTTACAGCTCCTAAGGCACAGGAAGAAGCTGTTTAGGAACAACTGAATAGGGATACCCTAGAACTGACTGCCTTTTTAGAGAATTCGCAGGACGACCTTCCCTCTTGGGAACCTTGTTAATTTCTTTTGTTTTAGAGTCGGATAAAAATCCAGTCATGCAGCTTTTCTTTAAATACAAACAGGCTGATGCAATATTGGTGCGTGACGAATGGGCGCTCATGATTGAGCGTCCACTCTCCTAACATGCACTGATCCACCTCTTCCGGGTGCCCGATTTAATATTTAAATCAGCTGCCGTGGTAAAAAGGTGGGTAATAGCCTCATCAACTGGAATTTACATGTGATGAGCACTATTAGCTACCCCTGGTTTGGACGAGCGTTTGGATGCACTAATCCATTTATTGCATAAGGGGTTTTGGACGCACTCGTTGACCTGTGCGGGAGCCTCAGTGCACCATATTGCATTGGCCCGAAAGATTCTCTGTTTATGGGTCAAAACATTTGGTGTTTTCCAAAGGTGTCTTTTGAGACTCAGGCTAGACACAAGCAATTCCTGCAAATGAGGCAAGAGGTGCTTGGCATTAGGGCTGAATTATTTCTACGTTTTCCATGCAAATGTCTTCTGATGTATAAAAATGAGCGATACATTTTTTTTGACCCGCTACAGTTAAGAGTGTTTCTTGAAGCTAAAATTGCCTCTGGCACTATTGCTGATCCCATCTAGATTCTGTCAATAGGAACGCTAATTATATTTGTAGTCTCAAGGACTTCTCTTTCTTTTTAAAGCTATTTCTATATTTTTGGGTCTTGCTTCTCAGTATTTCTTTTCCCCCCTTTCTCACTGTGGGCTTGTAAGAGATTGCAGTTTCATTGTTTCATAGTTTTTTTTTATTATTATTTGTATAATTGCTAAGTCTCTGCATCTAATTTTTTTTGCAAATATTGTCATGTTTATATTTCTTAAAACTGGATAAATAAAAGGTTAAAAAGTCAGTTGGATCTTTTATTTCTAGCTGATTATAATTTGGTTTTGCTTAATGATGTTTGCCCAGAGGGATACAGGGTGGAAGGGTGTTCATTTTCTAAAGGAAAACCCTGCTCCTCCAATGGTTGGACATTCCCCCCTGTTCTTTTCTCAATTTATGTGAACTGATTCTTTTTAAAATTTATAATTGGTGTTTTGTGTACTATGTTGTCTGCCAGGTCTTTCTACTAAGGAATGAAATAGATTTTTTAGCTTCTTTATCCCTGAGATATTGTGTTTATTATAATTGGGGATTTTAATTTACATATTGATGCTCCAAATTTGAGACGAGCAGAGAATTTTTTTGCAGCTTTGACGGTGTCAGATTTTTTTACAACTTGTGCGGGTTCCTGTCCACAAGGCTGTGCATATTCTGGACATTATATTTTGTCAGGAGACATGATTTCATTTCTTTTTGTCTTGGATGTTTAAAATAAGGGCATAGTGGTATCTCTCGCAGTAAGAAATGAAAACGCCCAACAGTGAATAATAATGAATTTCTAGACGTGTAGTCTGCAGACGTTAAAAATGTCGATTGGGATTATCTTCCTTTGAAGGAAGTAGCTGAATGCTGGCAGCGGAGTTTGCAGACTACAAATGATAAAGTAGCCTGGACTGGATGACCTGGATTAGATAAGTAACCATAAGCTCTGGAAATAGACTTGCAATGCAGTTAGAGAAAGGAATTAGGGGGAGGACCCTTTCAGCGGCAGCCCTCCCAGTTGCAGGGCTGAAATGGATGTCCCTTGCAGGAGGCTTTTCAAAGGATTCGAGGGGACTCTAGCTTGGAAGTTAGAAAGGAAGGTTGGGGGTTTATCCTGGGCCTACCTGGAGCCCTGGAAACCCTCTGAGACCCCTCCAGGGCTCCACATGAGGTGCAGAGTGGCTGCTCGGGGACTGATTTGAACTTTTGATTCATAGGAGCCCTGCTGAAGGCCTGGGCCTTTCCGAGGCTCAGGGATTGGGGAACCTTAAGTTGAAGACATCCAAGTTTAGGGAAGACCTGCCCCAGAAGTGGTGGTGACCCATTGCAGAGCACATCTGGTGTTACCTATTTTGGGGAACAAAGAAGGTATTTTCAAGTTCTGGGAGGAAGTGATTTTCTGCCCCTCTGCCAGGGATCCTCATCCAGAGAAAAGACAACTAACAGTGAGTAAATATTAGATCTAACGGGAGGACACCCATCTGGAGTTTCTGACACCCAGGGGAGACAGAGACAGATTTTTGTTGCCACCTGGGAGGGATTCCCGGCCTCTATAGGAGACCACTGCTCTGCCTAACCCAGGAGAGTGGTAGGACTCCCGACCATATCAAAGACTCCTGTACGGTTAGAGGCTACAAGAATTGTACACTAAGTGAGAGAAAGAAAGAGAACTGTGAAGCTGGAAATCATATTTACTGTGCCACCAAACCAACTTGTTTACAGTAAAGTGTTAAGTTTGGATACTAATCTGGTGGTCCTGGTGGTTTCTTTGGGACACACAGTACACAGAGGAAATTCACCTAATCCAGGGAATTCAGCCTAGGAAATTAGTCACCCTGCACTGGGGCCTGATAGGACTCCTTTCTACCCCTAGACACCCAGGGGAGATCGAAGGGATCCTGCCTCGAATAGTATAAATAACTTTATGGCCTCACCCATGCTGGATCTGCACAGCAGGGTAGGCTTACATAAATAAAGTTAAATGTGCCCCGTAGTTTGATCATGGGTTAGTATCCCAGCAGAAAGTAATCCGTAGAGCCGGAAGGGTCTGGAGAAAACGCCATGATGAGGACTCTTAGGCGGATGTACCAGGCTTCCTTGAAGAATTATCGTATGTGCTGCTGATTAGCGAGATCAGCTTATGATGTTAAGGCTCTTGAATCTTCCTTAAGTAAAGCCTTGGAACTGTTTTCAATTGTAAGGAAGCTGACTTCACGATCAGTTTCGGTGGTACGGGATGTTCCATCTTATAAGGCCTTTGCTGACTATTTTGAGAAGTTGATATAGAATGTACAGTGACAACTGGGTGATAGTCCAATGCCTTTTGAGCAGCCGTGGTCATTAAATACAAGTAAAGAGTGGCCTGAATTCAGAAAATCTTTGAAAGAGTTAATCCCTTAGATACTGAGTTTGTGTGTTAATTTCTCCCCAGTGGACCTCTGTCCTTATTCTATTATTAAATGTATGAAAGAAGGTTTTTTTGAGACCCTAAGGTTATGATTAATAGATTTATTGCCAAAGGCTATGTTTCAGAGCACTTAAAACGTGCTACAGTCAGGTTGGTTCAAAAAGAATCATATTATTTCAGTAACCGAGGTTTTTAACTACTGTCCCATTTCTATTCCTCTGACTTTAGCAGACGTTATAGTAAAATGTGTCTTGGTACATTTGGATGAGTATTTGACAGATTATGAGGTGTTAGATAGGAATCAATTTGGTTTTAGAAAGGTTGACAACACAGAACTGCTGCTGATGTCTTTGTTGGACACCCTTTTGTGTAGTCTGGAGCATGGAGAAATAGGATTCTGGTGCAGTTGGATATCCCAGCTGCATGTGACATGGTCACTCATCGAGTACTGGTGTCCCGGTTGCAGGATCTAAGGGCAACGGGGACTGTGCTGAGATGGCTTACATCTTATTTGCAGGGAAGAGGACACTGCATTCAGATGGGGGATAAGTGTTCCTCATGGTGGTCATTATGTTCCAGGGTATCCCAGGGATTCACATTCATTTATATTTGGCCCCTCTAGGGACAATTTTTAAGGAGTGAAATGTGCCTTATCTTATTTATGTGGATGATATTGAATAGTTTATTCCTTGTAATGAGTTGGGGGTATTTCTTGAACAGATTTTAGTGAATGCCTAACTAAACCCAAATCTTGGCTAACTGAATGATTTAGTATTGAATATTCAGGAAACAAAATGACTTCAGGTAGGAAAATTGTCCCCTACAGACATCAATTACTGGTAAATTTTAAGACCTCCATGCGGGCGCACATGTGCACGGGTTTGCCGGCGCATATACGCGTGTACATTATAAAATCAGCTGTTCGCATGTACATGTGTTTATAAAAGACGTGCACATGAACATAAGAACATAAGAAAATGCCATACTGGGTCAGACCAAGGGTCCATCAAGCCCAGCATCCTGTTTCCAACAGTGGCCAATCCAGGCCATTAGAACCTGGCAAGTACCCAAAAACTAAGTCTATTCCATGTAACCATTGCTAATGGCAGTGGCTATTCTCTAGGTGAACTTAATAGCAGGTAATGGACTTCTCCTCCAAGAACTTATCCAATCCTTTTTTAAACACAGCTATACTAACTGCACTAACCACATCCTCTGGCAACAAATTCCAGAGTTTAATTGTGCGTTGAGTAAAAAAGAACTTTCTCCGATTAGTTTTAAATGTGCCCCATGCTAACTTCATGGAGTGCCCCCTAGTCTTTCTACTATCCGAAAGAGTAAATAACCGATTCACATCTACCCGTTCTAGACCTCTCATGATTTTAAACACCTCTATCATATCCCCCCTCAGCCGTCTCTTCTCCAAGCTGAAAAGTCCTAACCTCTTTAGTCTTTCCTCATAGGGGAGCTGTTCCATTCCCCTTATCATTTTGGTAGCCCTTCTCTGTGCCTTCTCCATCGCAATTATATCTTTTTTTGAGATGCGGTGACCAGAATTGTACACAGTATTCAAGGTGCGGTCTCACCATGGAGCGATACAGAGGCATTATGACATTTTCCGTTTTATTCACCATTCCCTTTCTAATAATTCCCAACATTCTGTTTGCTATTTTGACTGCCGCAGCACACTGAACTGACGATTTCAATGTGTTATCCACTATGACGCCTAGATCTCTTTCTTGGGTTGTAGCACCTAATATGGAACCCAACATTGTGTAATTATAGCATGGGTTATTTTTCCCTATATACATCACCTTGCACTTATCCACATTAAATTTCATCTGCCATTTGGATGCCCAATTTTCCAGTCTCACAAGGTCTTCCTGCAATTTATCACAATCTGCTTGTGATTTAACTACTCTGAACAATTTTGTGTCATCTGCAAATTTGATTATCTCACTCGTCGTATTTCTTTCCAGATCATTTATAAATATATTGAAAAGAAAGGGTCCCAATACAGATCCCTGAGGCACTCAACTGTCCACTCCCTTCCACTGAGAAAATTGTCCATTTAATCCTACTCTGTTTCCTGTCTTTTAGCCAGTTTGCAATCCACGAAAGGACATCGCCACCTATCCCATAACTTTTTACTTTTCCTAGAAGCCTCTCATGAGGACCTTTGTCAAACGCCTTCTGAAAATCCAAGTATACTACATCTACCGGTTCACCTTTATCCACATGTTTATTCCCCCACTTAGCACCTAAGTGGGGGAATTTTATAAGGGACACGTGCCGATGCAATTGGCCATTTTCCCAGTTCATCTCCAGTTTGCTCGTGTACAGGATAAGACTTCCTAACCCTCCTAGCTAAACAACCTTCCTTTCACCCTGTTAGTCCCTATCCTTACAATCTCGCTGACTAGGCTAGTTTTCTTTGATTCACAACTTATGTGCCATCTATAGCAGAAGTAAAGTTACGTGGTAGGAGAGCCCAGTGCGTGCTTGTGCCCGTAAGTTTCAGTCTAAAATCCCAGAACACCCATTTCCCACCCAAACCATGCCCATGCCACGCCCCTTTTTCAAAAAAAAAAGATTTGTGCCCATAGCGGAAGATTCGTGCATATGTGGGCACCTTTCAAATTTCGCCGAGTGCGTGTGGCCCCGAGACACGCGTGAAATCTCCCAGTTTTGGTGTGGGCAGAACTTTTAAAATCTACCTTTTAGTGTGGGAAATCTGGGGGCTGCCTGTTGTATGAGAGATTCAGAATCTAGGAATGATTTTAGATTCTGAACTGACATTTAAGCCCCATATTCGCCAAACAGCAAAAGGAGCCTTTTTTAAACTAAGGATGTTCCCGGCACTCATGTTTATTTTGCCCCTGCAGCTTTTTAGATCAGTGCTGCAATCCTGGGTGCTGATTATTGTAATAGCCTTTTTGTGGGGCTTCTTGGTAAGTTGTTGCGCGTTATCCAGCTTGCACAGTACGCTGCTGCCCGAGTGCTACTGGGCTTAGCAAAGTGGGAACAAACTACCTCAGGGCTTCAGGAATTACACTGGCTCCCAGTTAAATGGAGGGCTCAGTTGACATTGCTGGTATTGAGTCACAAATGACTGAATATTCTTGCAGTGTAAGAACGAAACCTGAATGGCACGTTCCCTCGCAATTGTTACGGTCGGCGGGCCCCTCAGCTATCGCAGGTCCCTCCTGTTTGGCTACACAAGCATGTACAGACTTGGTCTAGAGCCTTTTCTATTTTCGCCCCAGTTTTGTGGAATTCATTGCCACAGCATTGAATTCCACAAAACTGGGGCGAAAGCAGCATAAAACTTTAACATTTGCAGAGGCAATGCTTTTATGCTGTGTATTAGTTTTTAATGTTATTTGTTTTATTTGTGCATGGTGTGTGGTATTTATTTTGTTTTTCTGTGTTGCGTGCAGTGAGGGGTTATGACAGCCCCTTTTGCTTTATCTTGATTATGTCTGCATTATTTGTTTTTATGATTGTTGGTTGTGATCCGCACTGGGAGATTGATTTCTGGAATACAAGTCCTTTAAATAAATAAATAAACATTTAATAAAGTACAAATTAAAAAAAAAGAAAATGGGGTATTTGGGGTATTGCAGGACAGCAGTCATGAAATAAGATTACTACTCAGCGAAAGATTCTAAAATAGATTGCACCCAGCATGCAGTAAAAGTACAGTGTGCTATAATGATAACAACAGAACCAGTTTTGCTTACCATCAAAAGATCCATAAGTTGCACAGGAGACTTTTCTGTCCTTCAGAAAGAAAATAGCCAGTTAAATGAGCAAACTCTGGGTGAGGTATTTCCTATCTACAGCCATGGGAAAGAGAGGGAAGGGAGGGAGAGGGAAAGGAAGAGTCTATAAGGCCTGTGTAGTAGTTAGCGTTTTATGCTACTATAGGGGGCCCACATAGTAACTCGAGGTGAGGTTTAGGTAGTAGTGTAGGGATTAGAGGCCACTTTAACATGCAGAGTGAGAAATAAAACAGAACAGTGCACACTTGTGAAGATTTGATGTCCTTCGGAGTGAGGAAACTCACACAACGATGAGAATTGTGCAATGTTCTCTCAGCCTAGCTTGATGTTACCCAGGTAGAGAATCCATCAAGCTAGGTTGAGAGAACACTGCACAAATCTCATCGTTGTGTGAGTTTTCTCACTCCGAAGGACATCAAATCTTGACAAAAGAGAGCACTGTTCTGTTCGTACGTCACACTCTGCAAGTAAAAGTGGCCCCTAAGCCCTACAACTAATACCTAAACCTTACCTCGAGTTGCTAGGTGGGCCTCCTATAGTAGCATAAATAGCTGCTTACTATGGTGCCACCCTGGATATCCTCTCTCTCTCCCTTCCCCCCCCCCCCCACTACATCTCAGGTCCTTCCCCCCTCCCCTCCCTTAAAGAAGGCTGTGCTGGGGCTGGAGGGGGAAGGAAAGCTACTGGGGCTGAGCAGGCTGTGCTGGGGATGGCAAGAAATAGGAGCCTTGGGGGAATTTCCATGGGTGGTTGTGCTGTTTTGGGGGCTGGGGTTGAGGGGGGGGGGGCTGTAGGACTGGGAGTGAGGGCAGGTTGTGGTGGGACAGAGTAGGCTGTACAGGGGGTGCTGGGAGGTTGTGCTGGTGAGGGCAATTCATAAAGGCCTCTGGGGAATTTCTGCGGTGACAGTTTCAATGAAGTTGGTTATTTCTATTTTGTGTCTTTGCTGTCCGTGTTATATTGTTTATTTATTTATTTATTTATTTTATTTAGAGATTTTTTTTATATACCGCGGCACTTGCAGCACATCACCTCGGTTTACAGCAAACAGTAATGCAGCAACAGGCTTTACAATAAAATATTAAACGGAGCAAAAATAATAAAAAACAAATAGCATGTTTAACAGTTAACTTAGCAAATAAATATCATTGACATAAGAGTAACAAGGATTACCGAGAATTTGATCTACATATAGAACTATACAGTAGCGAGCGTTTCTAGGGA
The DNA here is from genome assembly GCF_901001135.1 of Rhinatrema bivittatum. Lineage (NCBI taxonomy): Eukaryota > Metazoa > Chordata > Amphibia > Gymnophiona > Rhinatrematidae > Rhinatrema > Rhinatrema bivittatum. The sequence goes on from NC_042615.1 coordinate 820,699,122, forward strand.
ACAAGTGCAGGTAAGGATGGGAGGGGGAATCAGGAGGGAGGTTAAACAGTGACGTATGCGGCCTATATGGGGCCCAGTCAGTCATGGGTATGCTTTTTTGAACAGCCAGGTTTATCTTATGTATTTATGTTGGAATTGTAACTCCCCCAGAGTCTCGGGAATGGGCAATTCATAAATGTAATAACTAACTCATAATTCATAAATAAGATTTCCAATGATGCAGTAGCTAAAGTAGAAAACGAGTCAAGAAGCCACAGAGAAAGGAAGCTAGGAGCTCCCGATGCCCTTCCCCAGCTAAAAACATTCTTCTGAGCTTTAAGATACGACTGGAGCAAATCCTCATGTCAGTTCCAGTCAATGAGAATAAGCGGTGATGCCGCTCATCTCTGGAAGCTCTGCTGAAGTGTCCAGCAGCGTCCTGGTCAGCAGCAGATTCCATCGCTGATCGATGGGCGGCCCCTTGTTCTAGCCATACTGTAGATCTCAGGGTGCAAAGGTCCCTGGCAGCTCCTGAAGAGACCCTGGGATGTACACTACATAGTACTTGTACGAGGGGATCAGATTCCTCCCCCCCAGCTGCAACTTGCGCCCATAATATAGGCTGGAAGGGATGGGAGTAAGGTGAGAGAGGTCATTCACTGGCTCACTGATAAGAACAGGAAGCAGATGGAAAGGAGAGGAAAGATAAATAGTGCAGAGTGGGAAAGAAATTACTGCATGCACAAAAGAAGGTTTGAGCCACTCTAATAATAATCTGTCATATCCCAAGCAGAGAATGAGGATCTGGGAAGGAACTTACCTGCTTCCACACGCTAATGACTCTCAGAAAGGCCGTGCAGTTGTGACCGGGGCTGAGGGGAGCATTGTAATAACCGTGATAATAAGCCCCATCTCCCACGATGACTGACATATTGTCGGTGACATTAGATGCAAGAAATGCAGCGGTGATATATGTCAGGTTCTTCAAGGTGGCATTGAACGATGGTAAGTCTTGACTCTGACACACATCATTCTCACTTCTGTCCCATCCACAGCTTATAACGATCTGATACTCGCTGGAAAATGAAAACCTCGTCATTTCATCTGTCACTGGTTGGGTGATGTCACTCACTACCTTTTGTCTTAGGCCAATAATTACAACCTGTGTGATGTCACCATTCACTGTGTAATATCAACTTGAAATAAGTGGCAATAAAAAGTTTGAATAGAAATCATATCAACAGCATTGTCTGTTTGATTTTACTGTCATTGTGATGTATCAGTCACTGCTTGATTATTATTACTACCAGTGTGATGTCATCAGTCACTGGTTGGGTGATATTACTACCAGTATGATGTCATCAGTCACTGGCTGGGTGATATTACTACCAGTGTGATGTCATCAGTCACTGGCTGGGTGATATTATCAGTGTGATGTCATAAGTCACTGTTTGGGTGATATTACTACCAGTGTGATGTCATCAGTCACTAGCTGGGTGATGTCATGAGTCAGTGGCAGAATGATAAGACCTTTATAGCCAAGATCTATTGAAAAGTGGTTTGTTACAAAGAGAAGCTCCTATTTATTAACAGAGATTCCTGAAACATTGCCGCATCTCAAAAAAGATATAGTTGCACTGGAGAAACTGCAGAGAAAGGCGACCAAAATGATAAGGGGCATGGAATGGCTGCCCTATGAGGAAAGGCTTAAGAAGTTAGGGCTGTTCAGTTTGGAGACGACTAAGGGGAGCTATGATAGAAGTCTACAAAATAATAAAAGGACATGAACAAATCAATCTAATTTGGTTATTTACTCTCTCAGATAATACAAGGACCAGGGGGGCACTCCATGAAGAAAGCAAGTAGCTCATTTAAAACAAATCAAAGAAAATTCTTTTTCACTCAGCACATAGTTAAGCTCTGGAATTCATTGCCAGAGGATGTGATTACAGCAGTTAGTGTAACTGGGTTTAAAAAAGGTTTGGATAAGTTCCTAGAGGAAAAAAATCCATAAACTGCTATTAATTAATAAGCAATAGTAGCTTGTGATGCATTTAATGTTTGGGTACTTGCCAGGCACTTGTGACTTGGCCACTGTAAGAAACAGGATGCTGGGCTTGACGGACCCTTGGTCTGACCCAGTATGGCTTATCTTATGTTCCATATAAGACATAAAAAGCAGGGAGGTAGGATACATTTTATTCCGTACTTCTAGTAAGGAATTATTGACTGTGGGACATAGAAGATAAAGCTGTCACAGTGTGCTCAAGTTGTGGAATAAGAGGAACGTCATTTTTCACCCCTGCAGTAAACTGTAACATCAGTGTCTTGCATAACTGAGCTTTCCCTGCAAATGTAATCACTGGGCAGAGGCTGCCACTGAGGATCCCACGGGCCACCTTCAATTCCAAGGGCTTGAGGTGTCCAAACTTCCCATATTGTCCTTATTCCCCGCTTTCCAGGATTCCTAGTCGGGGTGGGGGAGACTGATCTCTAAGACCCTGAACATTGTATAAAAGTCTTTTAACATTTACAGTAATAATTACACTGGGCAATGAATGCAGTTCCAACATAACTTTGCTGATAATTAATGCAGGAATGAAGTGACTGACAATATACAAGTCTATGTTCCATGAAATCCATTACATAATTCACTTCCGATAAATCTGGGACTCTCTACTGACGTTTCCATCTCCCTTTCCAGTGGCAGGGGTAGATTTGGAGCTCTTTTCCAGAACTGGTGGAATAGGACTGTAAGGACCGCCGGCTGCGGCCCCCCGCGCCCGGCCACTCCCTCCTACCAGCGTGGCGCGGCAGTCACCAGCTCCGGTCTACCTGCCGCGGCAGCCAGCCGCTATCGTGGCGCCTCATCGGGTCCCTCTCTCCCTGCGCGCCGGCAGGCCCCTTCCTCCAGGCCTCTCCAACGCGCTGCTGTCCCCGACGCGGGCTCCGCCTCCCCTGAACCTCCCTAAGCCTGCGCACGCGTCTCTGTACAAAATTTAAAGGGACCATGGCCGGATATTGCCTTGGCCCTACTCCTTGCTCTGCCCAGCTTTTCCCTATTTAAGGCAAGGTCTGGCTCTCAGACCTTGCCTTGGCTTCTGCTCTGGCTCCAGTTCCTGGTTCCTCTTCGAAGGATTGCTCCTGCTTCTGCTTCGGTGGCATCTGGTATCCTGGTCCTGCTCCTGTTCCTTGTGTCTGTTCCTGCCTTCCATGCCTTCTCCTGCTCCAGCCCCATCCTTGGTCTCCTTCGGACGGACCTCCTGGCTTCGTCCTTGGACTGACTATCGGCGTACCTCTGGCTTCTGACTGGTTATCAGCGTATCTCTGGCTTCCAACCTTGCACTGGCTATCAGCGATCCTCTGGCTTCAGACTACGGACGGGCTATCGGCGACTCTTGGCCTTCTGATCTTGGACTGATCTTGGATGCTTCCACTCTCTTCACAGGAGCCCACCTAAGACCAACCAGCCCCCGAACCCAAGGGCTCAACCTGCGGGGAACGGGGTTGGTATTGGCAAAGCTCCAGCCCGCCCGCTGCACCAGCCCGGCCTCGTCTTCTGACGGTGGGGACCTACGGGGGTTCGCCCTCACAGGTAGTGCTAACTCCACCTCAGGCAAGGGGTCCACCAGGCTTGTCCCAACAGGATTCCTCACTAACTTTATATGGCAATGATACAATCCCACTTGTCATACCTTGATTCAGGTGACGTCTCCTTATCCAGACTCCTCCAGTGTATCCTGATGATATGTGCCACAGCTCTCCTCTCAGGGATGCATGGGGATCTTTTCCTTATGTTGATCTCTGAAGGGTCCTTGGATATCTCCGAGTCAAGAGATTCCCTAAACACTCCATTTTCCTGACAGTTACTAAATCTCCTAGGCCTTGGGGAATTCAATTGCTGTATCAAACAAAACAATCCAGGCTTCCAAAAGTAACAAAATAATGAAGGAAGGGTGGATGAAACTTCCTCCACAGCAAAGTCGAAAAAGGAATTAAAACAGGGCTTTTTAAAAAAAAAAAAAAAGGTGAGCTACCCTTTTTCCAACCCAGGCCTTATTCATTAAGGTCCAAGGGTACTCCTTTCTAAATGAAAAAGGGACAAAACAGGGGCAGGAAAACTCCAACCTGCCTCCTCAAAGGTCAGCTCAAAAATCCACTCTCTCTCCAAATGGTTCCCCTTTTTATAGTACTAGGACGCAACCACCAAAGCAGCCAACATGGGGGAGCTGTACTCCAACTAAAGACACCTCTGTTCTTACACAGTTGGTAGATTCCTCCTAGCAGAAACCCCCACAATCTCTCACAAATAAAAGGATTTTCCACATTAAGACGATGAAGTTATCTGAGTGACTGATGCTTCCAACATGATCTATCACAGGGGTTCCCAAGCTTTAGGGAGAGAGGACACCTTTTCAACCTCCCAAAACTTTGCAGACCCCTACTTAAGGCCAGGCTTGGCTTCCAATGATCGCCTTTGCAACAGGTCTCCACACTGGTCGTGTACTCGTTGCCTCCTGATGATTCTCCTACGTTCCTGATCCTCGCAAGTTCCTGTTCTCCTTTGTTCCTGCGTTCCTGATTCCTAACCTTTCATCGGATTGCTTTCTTGGACACGACCTCTGCATTGCCTGTACACTCTTTCTCTTGCAGCAATGGAAAAATGGTGTCAGGGCAAATGGAGCCCATCAATGCTTGCAGACTATTGCTGGACAGTGACAAGAAATGTTCCATTTAATAAATACAAGAGACAAACCAAGAGATTTGGAGTAGCCACTGAATAAGGACTACATTATGAACATATATAAATATATACATAATAGATTTGGCCTTTTGTTTCATAGTAAATTTTATTTCTATAATCCTTTTGCTGATGTGGTGACCCCCAAATTGGAAAGGAATATCACTGTTCAGCACCTCCCCCAGAGGTGGACCTTTGACTATAAGTGAGGGCTAGGAGAGTGATAGGTGTGGTATTTGAGTTTGGGTTTTGGAAAATGAGGAGCTTTTTGTAGTTTTGCTTCTAAGCGAGGCCTATCCCCTCACTAAGTACATGTTTTGGAGGATTCCTTTCTGGGCACTCCCTGCCAGGCTGGATATACTGTTAGAGAGAGAGATTTTCTTAAGATTTTTTCTACTTTTGAGTTATTTTATTGGAGTGCAGCCTGGGTTCTCCTGGTGTTGGCCATTCCCCAGATCTGGAGGCCAGGAATGGAGGAAACAGAAGACCTGCCAGTAAGTATCCTTCTAGATCAGAGAAGGAATGCACTGACAGTAGCACCTCAGAGGGGTTTTGGATGTTTTAATTAATAGATTTCTATTTTGGTTGAGAGGAGGATTTTTTGTCACATCTCCTCTCCTCTGGAGACTGGGCAAGGTTCCTGATCTCTATCAGCTGCAGACCTTTCCCACTGAGAGGTGCAAAGGAAGGCGACAGGAGAAAGAAACTGAAATTACAGCTGGATGTTTCTTCTCTCTGTGTACATGGTGATGAGTCAGGCTCCTGCCTTGATGTGTGTAAGAGGCCCAGTGTTTGCGGAAATCCTGTTCTGTGTGGGATCCCTTTAAAGCATGAAACAGTCCTACCTGAGTTCCCAGCCTATGTCTGTATGCCAGGGTGGGGGTGGTGGGGGAGATCCCGTGGTGGGTCTGCAATTCTGTCTTATTTACAAGTTGGACATTGCTTGAATTTGAAAAAAATCAGTAAACTATTATTAGAACACTCCCTTCTATGTCCTGCTCATATGACCTAGATAAACAGACACACACTGTGGCCTGGGCCACAAGCATTCAGCTTCCCCCCACAGAAAGGACTCACCCTTGGGGTAATTCAGGCAGGAGGGGGACAAGTATCAGCGGGAACAGCCCCAGTGATATAAATGGCTTTTCAATGCCCTAGAAGAGTAATGCCACTTCTCAGAAAAGGGTTACCCTGATTTAAGTTTTAAAGTGTTACATAAACAGGACAGGTGAAATATTATGCAAGCATGAATGCACGAAAAGACCCAAGTTAACGATTTATAAACAAAACTCTACTATCTGAAGCACTATCTACGCAACAGAGAGAAGTAAAATGTAAAAGAATATCATGGAAATAGTAGCCAATCAGCTGGTTTATTGTCACACATCAGCACATCAACATCAACAGTAAATGGCACATTTTATCGCTGAAGGAGACGACTTCTAAAACTTGATTACCAGTGTAATTAAACAAGAATACAAACAACCCAGCATGATAGGTTATAGCAGCATTTTCACGGCAAGCATCAATGCAAACATCTCAGAACAACATTAGGCTGCAGCAGCAGCTTTAAGAACCCCCTCGAAGGTGCCAAGCAGTTTACAGGACGCCCTCCTGCCCTTCTCCCTCTTAAAGCCCTTTCCACGTGCTTTCATTCCTATGCTTTCCCTTATTTCTATTTCTCCTCCCACTTCTGAATGCGGATCCCATTAGGGCCTCTTCCCTCTTGACCTCCTATACTACTCCCTCAATGCAGCTTTTCCCCCTCCCCCATGAGCAGTGCTACTCACCCCAATGCCGCGCCTTCTTCTGTTTTGCGGCAGGATACCACCATCGCCAGCAGTACGAGAGAATCCCGCTGGTCCTCAGACGTCGAGATTCTTAAAGGGCCCGCAGTGGGAAAATCCTTGCGGCGCACTTAGATGTCACTGGCCTGCTATTATTTAAGGCCAACGCAGATGCTCCCCGATGCCTCAGCAACAGGTCCTCTTACGCTGTAGTGAGTGTTGCTTCTCTACCCAGCCTGTTCCCGCCTTTTCTGTCCAGCCTGTTCCTGTTTCATCTACACAGCCTGTTCTTGTCTCATCTGTCCAGTCTGCTCCTGCCTTCTCTGCCTCCCACTCTCCTACTACCTTGGATGGATACACAGTATGGACTTCAGATTGGATCTTCTCTTTGCCTGATAGCCGCCTGCCACAGACCACTGTCTGGACCCTCGTCTTGACTGTTAGCTGCTCGCCTCGACCCTAGTCTGACCCTGGACACTGTTACCTCGCCTACTCCTAGAGACCCTCACCTAAGTCCTGCTGGCCCTGGCACCCAAAGGCTCAACCCGGGGGGAATGAGGGCTGGGATAGGTGAAGCCTTACTCTGGTCTCTGCCACGCAAGAGTCCACCTGCTGGCAGTGAGAACCTGCAGGGCCCCTCCCCGCAGGTTGAGTCAATCTTACCCCAGTCCAAGGGTCCACAGACTCAACAGTTTGCTGAGGCCATGGTCTCGGCAGACTTGTCTTTGTTCCAAACAATTCCAGGCTTGGCTCTCAGGCTTCAGGAGAAACAAAGTATCTTGGGAGAACTCTCCACAGCCAAGGCCTGTCTCACACTCTGGCTGGATCCACTGACTTTGGCGTCTGCACCATCTCCATCTTTGCCCATACCGTTGCCTCCTTCACCAATTAACTGGCCAGTCCCTCAGTTCCCGGCACCTCCCCACTAATCTGGGGATCCTAAAAAATGTTGGGGATTCCTCAATCAATGTAGCATGCACTTCCAGCTTCAGGTTCCTCTCTTCCTCAATGAGCCTCATCCTCTCCTTGTTGGATGGTCCAGCCTTGACATGGGCTTCTCCCCTCTGGGAGCGAGGAGACCCCATCCTATTGGACTTTCCTGTCTTCCTGGAGCAGTTCCTCATGGTTTTTGAAGAATCTAGCCGAGCAACCTCGCTGGCTTCGGACTTGCTCCATATATTTATTTATTTATTTATTTTTAGTTTTTATATACCGATCTTCTTGCATTAGATACAAATCAAACCGGTTTACAAGGAACAAAATAATTGCCTGTAAGGCGATACATGGAACCAAGAACATACAGTATAATAAACTGGGCAACTTATTTATAAATTTAACTGACCAGAGAAAAACAATTTACATTACAAAGTCATACATGATCTAAAGTAGATCGATCCATTGATTTGGGAATGGATCTATAAGGGTAGAGGATAAGATGATAAACATATGTCTAGGCATAGAGGAAATACAAGGAGTATAAGACTAAAGGGTATCTGAGGGTCTCTTAAAAGGGGACCATGGGATCGCGAAAAAGTGAGATATGAGATAGAATTTAAACATCAAACCAAATTTGTGAAGAGAAGTGAGCAGGGATGAGTTGCAAAATAGAAAGAATGTGATTAGCTAAAAAGCTGATTCTGGAAATGCAAGGTTAAATAACCAAGTTTTTAATTTTTTCTTGAAGGATATTGGGCAAGGGTCCTGTCTGAGGTCCGGTTGGAGATTGTTCCAATGAGTGGGACCCGCAGTAGAGAAGGCCCTGTTCTTTAGTGACGTTCTAGCTTGAGGGACTAAGAGAGTGCCTTGGTAAGCTCTTCTCATTGGTCTAGTGGGATTATTAGGGCGATCTTGGTAAGTTAGATCGATTGGTGCAAGATTGTGTACAGTTTTGTACATGATGGTCAGCACTTTGTAGAGGATTCTATATTTAATAGGGAGCCAGTGAAGGTTTTAGAGAATAGGGGTGATGTGGTCCCTTTTTTTTAGAGTTGGTTAAAATCCTGGCAGCTGAATTCTGTAACATCTGTAGAGGCTTAATTGTGATAGCCGGGAGCCCAAGCAATAACGAGTTACAGTAATCGATTTTGGTGAGAATAATTGCTTGTAGAACTAAACGGAAATCATAAAAGTGCAAAAGAGGTTTAAGCTTTTTAAGGACTTGTAGTTTGAAGAAGCACTCTTTTGTAGTATTGTTGACAAACCTTTTGAGGTTCAACTGGTTGTCTATGAGAGTGCCTAGATCTCTTACGTGGGAGGTATTTTTGATGTTATCTGGTATTGTTGACGTGAAGTTAGGTAGATAGTGGTTGTCAACTTGAGGCTGATTATATTGGTGAAAAATTGTCTCCTTGGACAGGAGGTTTTCATCTTGAGAGATGATTAGGAATTCAGTCTTATCTTTGTTGATAACTAGGTTCAGCTGGAAGAGGAGTGAGCTGATTTCTTTGAAGCAATTATCCCAAAAAAATAAGTGATTTTTGTAATGATTCCTTAATAGGGATAAGAATTTGGATATCATCTGCATATATGTAATGCTTGATTTTCAGCTTGGTAAGGAGGAAGCAGAGAGGAAGCATGTATATGTTGAATAAAGTTGGTGAGAGGGCAGAGCCCTGTGGGACGCCCAAGTTGGATCTGATTGGATGTGATTGTTTATTATTGATTTTAACTTTGAATGATCTATTGCTAAGAAATGAACGGAACCAGTCAAGGGCAGTACCAGCAATGCCAATATCTTCGAGTCGGTCTAGCATAATTGAATGGTTGACCGTATCAAAGGCAGCTGAAAGATCAAGTAGAATCAGTAGGTGCGATTGTTTTTTATCCATGTTTGCAATAATGGAGTCCGTAAGTGATATCAGAAGTGATTCTGTATTAAGATGTTTACGAAAACCATATTGAGAAGATGCAAGGATCTTATGTTCCTCCAGAAATTCAGTGAGTTGTTTATTCACTATTTTCTCCATGATCTTAGCGATGAATGGAAGATTGGCAATGGGTCGGAAATTTGCTGGGTCTGATGTTGGTAAGTTGGGTTTTTTTTTAGGAGAGGTTTCAGGATGGCTTGTTTTAGAGAATCAGACACTAATCCTTGGGTTAATGAACAATTGATGATTTTTGCAATGGGCTTAGCAATTGTATTTCGTATTGCAATGAGAAGGTTTGGAGGGATGGAGTCTAGAGGATGTGAAGAGTTTTTTCAAGATATTTTCCACTTCGAGAGAAGAGATGGTCTCAAATGAGTCTAATCTTGCGGTCTGTTGAAGTGATGGTGAATTACGGTGGGGGATAGGGGAATTGGATGACGTAAACTTTTTGGTAAGACTGATAATTTTGTTTTCAAAGAATGTGGCCAGATCTGTGGCTTTGATGAGAACATGTTCGTCTGGAATGGATGGAGGAAGGGGTTTAATGAGGGCAGAGATTTTTGAGAAAAGAGCTTTGGAATCAAATATGAAGTGGTGAATTTTTTTTGCGAAGAATTCTTTCTTCGTTTTGAAAATGGTGTTCCTGTAGTTATTGAGGGTGGATTTGTAGCTTGCTAAAGTGGAGGGGGTAGGATTTCTACGCCAGATATGTTCTTTGTTTCTGAGGCATGTTTTGATTGCTTTCAGTTCAGGAGTGAACCAAGGTTTTCTGTTATCTTGGGCCTTATGAATCACCTTAGTAGTTAGTGGGCAGGTTTGGTCTGCGACTTTATTGATGATAGAATGCCAAGAATTGATGGCAGAGTTCACATCTGAAAGGTCAAGCTGTGATAGTTCTTTGTCCAGGTGATGAGTAAGTACTTCTGAGGAGCATGGTTTTCTGAAGTGAAGGGTGGTTTTAGGGAAGGGAGGGGGAAGGGTGGTATCTGTCTTGAGGACCGTGGAAATAATTTGGTGGTCTGACCAAGGTACTGGAGTACAAATCGGATAGGAAGAGATAGAGATGCCTTCGTTAATGAAGATCAGGTCCAGAGTGTGGCCTGCTTTATGAGTTGAGTTGTTAATGATCTGTTTGAAACCCATGTTATGAAACGATGATAAGAGAGTTTCACAGTTGGAGGAGCGTGTGACCAAGTCTATGTGAAGATTGAAGTCACCCAAAAGTATTGCGGGTGAATCGTAGTTAATGTGTTTGGCAATGTATTCAATGAGTGGTGATGGGTCGCTTTCAAGAATTCCGGGCAGAGCGTAAATCAGGCATATTTGTAGTTCTTTAGATTTGAAGTATGCACATTCTATATTAGAAATAACACTTGAATGTTGCAGAGTTAACTTTAGGCCTTTCTTAGCTGCAAATAGGAGTCCTCCTCTTTTTTTAGGTCTGGGAATCGAGAAGAAGTCATAGGTTTGTGTAGGTAGTTGATTAATAATTACTGAATCCGAAGATTTTAACCAAGTCTCTGTGATTGCACAGATGTCAGGATTGACCTCTGAGAGATAATCATTAAGTATGTGAGATTTTTTAGAGAGTGATTGTGCATTAAAATAAGGTTAGGGTGAAAAGGGAGAGACCAAGGAATTGTGTGAAAGGAGAAATAATAATAGGGATAAGTCTCTTCTGTTGGAAGGTATGGGAATGAGGTATTTCTTTATTATTTCTATGGTGATTGTTGATAATGGGAATATTGAAATAGTACATTTTCAGAGAGGGTGGAATAGATTTAACAGTCAGAAAGCCAAGGAGCTAGTTTTGTAGGAGACTGGGGTAGTGAGAGAAGAGAGATGAAGAGATGGATAGATAGATAACTGTCCTCAGTGGCTGCACGAAGGGGCGCACAAAGGGGCAGGTCAGGGCTCCTGTACCTTGGATGAATATGTTGTGGAATTTCAAACTCTGGTCTCAAGCTCAATTGGTGTGAGGATAGTCTGGTCATGATATTTCTGGGGTCTCTTGGGGAAAATAAATGATGAGCATGCAGCCCAGGAATTACCAGCCTCCTTGGAGGCCCTCACCACCTTGACGTGCAAGATTGACTGTCATCTGCAGGAGAGGGCTCGGGAGAGTCTTCTGGCTCAGAAGTCCATCACTCTGGCTCCTCAATTCCAACACCTGACTACACCTGCTCCTACTTCGTTGGTGGAGCCAGTAGACACAGAAGAACCATGCAACTGGGTCACTATAAACTCGCTGTTGAGGAGAAGCTCCATTGCAGGCAACAAAGGTTCTGACTTTATGGAGCTGCTAGGGGTAATCTCATTGCCCAATGTCTCAAGAAGTCGGGAAACTCAAACACCTAGGCTGTTCCCATTCTCCAACTTCTGGTACCCATCATGCTTGAACATGACCTCACCTCATTTCCTACACAGGCCTCCACTGACTCTTGATCTGGAGGGAAGGCATAAGTACATAAGAAGTTGCCATACTGTGTCAGACCAAGGGTCTATCAAACGTGGTATCCTGTCTCCAACAGTGGCCAATCCAAGTCACAAGTACCTGGCAAGTATTTTATTTATTTATTTGTTTTATATATACCGATATTCAACTAGAGTCATCACATCGGTGTACATATAACAAAAAGTTAGAAATGTTACATTGTAATAATCATAAATGAGAAGACTAAATGTAAAAAGAGAAGAAAAGATAAAAATTGTGTGAAAAAGAAGTAATGTAAAGAACCCAAACATTAAATAGATCCCTTGCTACTAATGCCGACAACAAGAAGTGGCTATTCCCTAATGAATAGCAGTTTCTGGACTTCTCTTTCAAGAACTTATTCGAACTTTTTTTAAACCCAGCTTCACTAGTTGCACCTCCACACCATGCAGACCTGAAGATGGGCAATTTTCAAAAACACTGTTTCATCCTCAAGTAATGTCTCTTGAGTAGACTCTATGCAGATAATAAATGTTTACAGATCATGACAAAGATAACAGCCATGCTGATGTCTTCATTACCTTAAAAGAGTTCCTAAATGGCTGGTATGTGGCTACCCTGGCCAGTTTTTGCTTAGAGAGGCCATTGGCTGGCAGGTCCCCTGACTACCTGTTTCCCCAGTATCAATCTGTCACTCCCTTCCTCCCCCACCCTACATGGCTCCACTTCCTCTTCCTTTTCTCTTCTTTCTCTTCCTCTCCCTCCCCTTCCCTACTTCACATGGGCTTCCTGTTTCTAAAGGAAACCAGCATAGGAGAAAGGAGGTATAGTCACCATTGGAACTGTGAGTATGTACTTACTCAGAGGTGGGTAAGTGAAGGCTGCGAGGGAAGATGAAGGCCTGCAGAATGAAGAGGGTGGAAAGGGTGAGGGAGTGTTAGCAAACCTTGGAGGAATTTGAAGGTAAAGTAAACGAGAGAGATTGGTGATGGAAACAGGAAGTGAGTGCTAATAGTGTAAGATAGCAAAGATAGTGAGGATGTACCAAGGAGGCAACGGAGACAGACAGCTGAGCAAAGGGTGTGTGAAGAAGTGAAACGAAAATAAAGCCTGAAATATCTGCACTGCAACAACAGTTAAAGGAAACCCAAACTCAAATATCACATCTACTAATTTATGTTATTGTATTACTACAGATCGGTCTAGTCTCCTGGGTTTTGCATTCCTGCCAGTAGATGGAGACAGAGAAAGTTTCACTGACACTGTACATAACCCAGTTTGCCACCTGCAGTCCCTCAGTATTGACCTGTACCCAGGCTAAGATGACCTTAACATTAAAAATCCTAAAATGCAAACTCTCCCAACGAGCAGGGGAACAGGGGGAGGGATGAAGGAGAAGCTGCAACCCATTGGAAACTCGGAAAACCACGTAAGTAAAAAGCTTTGAAAACCCCCAACAGCTCCACATTATACGTTATATACCAGTAGGAATGGACTCCTCCTACGGGTGGGGCACTGGACTGATCTGTGGTACTACAGGAATGAAAAATAGCAGGTAAGAACCAATTTTCCTTTCCTGTTCGTACCCAGATCCATCCTGGGACGTACCCAAGCTTCCCTAAACCGGGTGGGATCTGGAAAGTCCCGCTCCTATAACACTCTCACCAAAGAACATAGAAGCCAGAGCCCTGACATCCAAGAGATAATGTCTGGTGAAAGAGTGTAGCGACTTCCAAATAGCCGCTATGCAAATCTCTAGCAGAGACACCAGTTGTGAATAAGTCCAAGAAATCACCTGAGAAAGCGCAAAGTGAGCCCTTAAGCCCTCAGGCACAGGACTACCCTGAGATATATAAATTGGTCCCATCGCCTCCCTAAGTCACCACACAATGGAAGCCTTAGAAGCCTCTTACACTCCTTTGGACCACGCCACAGAACAAAAAATTGATCGGGTCTACAAAAATCAATAGTGATTTTCAGATACAGCAAGAAAGCACGCCTTATAACTAAGAGCTTAAGTTCTCTCAGGTGAGGCATGGAGGTATCCAAATCTGGAAAGACTGGAAGGTCCACAGTCTGTCTAAGATGGAAAGCTGAACCACCTCTGGTAGAAAGGAAGACACCGTGTGTAAGTAACACCACTCCCAAATGCAAAATCTGCAAAGAAAGAAATTGTGACACGATAAAGCCTGGAGCTTCGAAATTCTCCTGACTGAACCAGAAAAACCACCTTGAAAGTCCAAAGTTGTCCCCATTAGTGGTTCAAACGGAGCTGCACACATTCCTTTAAGCACCAGATTAAGATTCCAAGACGGAGAGATTTTTCGCAACGGAGACACAAATTTCTAGCCTCTCGAAGAAATCGTATAAGATCTGGATGTACGGACAAAGGATAACACTGCAGCTTACTCCAGAGACAGCCCAAGGCTGGTACCTGGACTCTCAGTGAGCTAAAGGCCAGATCCTTGTCCAAACCCTCCTGAAGACAGACCAAAATATGACACCATAGCCAAAGTAGCCTGTACTTCACTGACTGCACAGCAGGCCTTGAAGACTTCCCAAATTTTCATGTATGCCAAGGACGTGGAAGGTCACTTGGACTGCAATAAAGTGGTAATAGCTGCCTCGGAATATCCCTTCTGCCGCAGCCATCTCTTCTCAAAAGCCAGAGCATGAAACAGAAGTGTGGGATAAACACAGAGGATCCCTAGAGGTTAAAAGGAAAGAAATTAAGAAAAGGGCTTCCTGTTCAGAGCAGCAGTTACTACTCTTAACAGAAGGCATGGGGGGCACAGTGTACACAAAGCGGCAGCCACCACCCCCACATCCTCCGGCAATGTGGGAGCAGCATCTAAGATGGCCGCCGTTCCCACGCTGCAGGGAAGGGAGGCCCCGCTAGCCACTGCTAGCCACTGCTGCTCTTTAATTCTCTCTCTCGATGCGGTCCCTGCGGCTGCTGCTGATTTTAATTCTCTCTGTGCTTTGCCGTCTAACCAGCACCTGTCCCTTCAAGCCAGCTGTGGACAGCCCTGATGCTTCTCCTACCGGTGCGGCAATGCTCGACGCAGACCCCCCAATGCCATGCCACTTTTGCCACACATGTACGCTGTTCCTCCCCACACCCATGGCACCACCGGCACCTCAATGGCCAGCAGGGCACCACAGAGCCAACACCCAGCCTCATCTGCAGGCAAAGAAGCTGCTGAAAAATCCCATCACTGAGTTCCCCAAGTTGCTAAAGTAGCTTCCCCCCCCCACCCCCCAGAAACCTGATGCTGCACAGATTCCTCTAACTAGTTCCTTGTTCTCTCTTTTTTTTAAAATTTACTCTCTGAGAACAAATAAAGATACATAGCAGCTAATACTTTCCTTTGGTGCAGAGGTTCTGGTCCCAGGCATGCAGGCCGCATGACAGATAAGAAGAGAGCTAGACCTCTAGCTATATCTGTCTATTCCTTATGCAAAACTTTAGCAACCCAGCCCAGGATAAATCATACAGAACCCATTGGGCTTGCAGTTCAGAACTACCAGCAGGTTCCACCTCTGTCTCATGGGGATGAGGGATCTGGAACACCAGATGTCTACCCGACGGACCTCCAGACCAAGCTACTAGAAGGGTCACCAACAACCCTGCTCATCCTCCTTCAATCAGGGGGGTTGACCCTCTCCGGGACCTCACAACCCTGTGGGAGGATCCAGAAAGTTTCTTATCTTTTAATCTTTTTTTTCCTCTCCAGACTGCATATGTTATACCAGCTACCATCTGCTGGAGACAGAGAAATACTGAGGGACTGCAGGTGGCACACTGGGTTATGTACAGTGTGAGTGAAATTTGTCTCCATCTGCTGGCAGGGAGGCACAACCCAGAAGTCTGGAGTGATCTGGGTACGAACAGGAACAAGTAATCCATATTCATGTCCAGCTGTATACAGAGAATTCCCTGTCTCAAAATGGCGAGGGTGGACTGAGGGTCTGAGGTCAACACTAAAGCAGTTAGTTACCTGATTGGACCATTGAGATCTGGTACCCAGTGAAGGGGAAGGACAATTGTTCCTCTTGAGGTTGAGATATTAGACTTCATCAGATCGCTGGGGATGACGGGTTCTGAGATTATAACCAAAACAGAGACACAAATTGGCATGGGTGGATGAAAACTGGGCAGAGTTGTGTTTGTGTCTATTTACCATGCTTTTGCAGAACATATTCAGATCTCACTCTCCTTCTCTTATCCTTCTCCCAGTCTATCTCTCATGCTCTCTTCCTGTCTGCTTCTCGTGTGTCACATCCTTCTCCTCCTTGATTGCATCACACTTCCTTCTTCTGACAAGGTCAAAGCATCCTCACATTTCCTCTCTCTCTTTATCTGTTTTTTCCTATATGATTTGCTCATTCCTTTCAGCCAACTCTTAATCCATGCTAGCTATTTATTAATTAATTTATTTATTTATTTATTTATTTATTTAAAGATTTTTATATACCGCGGCACGTGTGTCACATCACCTCGGTTTACAGATAACAATAATTCAGCGAGGCGCTTTACAATACAACATGTTAACTGATATAATAGGCAACAAGGTTTACCCGTAAACTAGGTAAATTAAAAAATACATAGAGTAATAATTAACAAGAGGGAGAATTTCTGGGAGGGGGGGGAGGAGGGAAGAATGGGGAGTGGGTGACGGCGACATAGTTGGGTAGTAGAAGACTCCGTTAGTTAATAGTTAGTTAATAGTATTAATTAGTTAATTAATAATAATGCTATTAATTTCATGTCAGGACTACTCGAACAGTCTTTTGGCCATGACTCTGTAGCACTCCTTCTTTTTTGGCAGTACCATCCCCCCCCCCCGCTTCTCTCCTCCTTGCTTCCATTTACAGGTTCCCAATTCAGAACCTCAAGCCTTCGCCTTCAAGGATATTCATGACCCGACCCCCCGTTACCTCTCATCTCTCACCCTTTACGTTCTCAGTCGTGGACCCTCCTTGCTGTACTGCACACCACACAAGCCTCATCACAGTTTTGCTACTTCTCTCGCTTGCCCTCTCACCTTTGGAATGTGAAATTGCTTACCTGTAGTGTGTGTTCTCTGACAACAGCAATGCCACAAGCCACACACATGGGTCACATGATTCTGTCTCAAGCCAGCTTGTCATCAACGAATAATCTCCCTCCAGAAGTCTTCATCACTGCCCATCTTCTGCTCGTCTAAAGACATATTTTTCTATCACTAACCTGTAATCTCTGTCTCAAACATCCATTGAGCAGCTTCTCCTGGGCCAGCCGAGGTCAAACCCCGGATATTCACTGTGTAGTTTGTTCCAGGTTTCCATGGATCCAGTTTGTACTGAATAACTAATGCATCTACTTTGGGGTACATCAACTCCTCAAAGGTTAGATTGTAGTCTCTACAGGCTCTAATGCGGAACTGGGGAGAAAAAAGAATTTTCAGAGGAATACGCATCCAGAAATCTGCAGAAAACTTAAAATCACAAAATCAACCTATCCGCTGAATGCTTAGTGCAACTTTGTTCTCAGTAAGAAGTACTGGTAGATGCCTCAAACTTCCACACAGGAACAGGGCATAGAAAGATAGAGAAATAGACTCATTTGTGCCTCTGAAATGTCTTCCTTTCAGCTACGGAAGTTTACTTGATTGATTGTGCCTCTGCAGTGCATTTCTTTCTGCTAGGGAAGTTTGATTCATTGTGCTTTTGAGATTTATGGAAGTTTACTTGATTGATTGTGCCTCTGCAGTGCATTTCTTTCTGCTAGGGAAGTTTGATTCATTGTGCTTTTGAGATTTATGGAAGTTTACTTGATTGATTGTGCCTCTGCAGTGCATTTCTTTCTGCTAGGGAAGTTTGATTCATTGTGCTTTTGAGATTTATGGAAGTTTACTTGATTGATTGTGCCTCTGCAGTGCGTTTCTTTCTGCTAGGGAAGTTTGATTCATTGTGCTTTTGAGATTTATGGAAGTTTACTTGATTGATTGTGCCTCTGCAGTGCATTTCTTTCTGCTAGGGAAGTTTGATTCATTGTGCTTTTGAGATTTATGGAAGTTTACTTGATTGATTGTGCCTCTGAAGTGCATTTCTTTCTGCTAGGGAAGTTTGATTCATTGTGCTTTTGAGATTTATGGAAGTTTACTTGATTGATTGTGCCTCTGAAGTGCGTTTCTTTCTGCTAGGGAAGTTTGATTCATCGTGCTTTTGAGATTTATGGAAGTTTACTTGACTGATTGTGCCTCTGAAGTGTGTTTCTTTCTGCTAGGGAAGTTTGATTCATCGTGCTTTTGAGATTTATGGAAGTTTACTTGACTGATTGTGCCTCTGCAGTGCGTTTCTTTCTGCTAGGGAAGTTTGATTCATCGTGCTTTTGAGATTTATGGAAGTTTACTTGATTGATTGTGCCTCTGAAGTTCGTTTCTTTCTGCTAGGGAAGTTTGATTCATCGTGCTTTTGAGATTTATGGAAGTTTACTTGACTGATTGTGCCTCTGCAGTGCGTTTCTTTCTGCTAGGGAAGTTTGATTCATTGTGCTTTTGAGATTTATGGAAGTTTACTTGATTGATTGTGCCTCTGAAGTTCGTTTCTTTCTGCTAGGGAAGTTTGATTCATTGTGCTTTTGAGATTTATGGAAGTTTACTTGATTGATTGTGCCTCTGAAGTTCGTTTCTTTCTGCTAGGGAAGTTTGATTCATTGTGCTTTTGAGATTTATGGAAGTTTACTTGACTGATTGTGCCTCTGAAGTTCGTTTCTTTCTGCTAGGGAAGTTTGATTCATTGTGCTTTTGAGATTTATGGAAGTTTACTTGACTGATTGTGCCTCTGAAGTGCATTTCTTTCTGCTAGGGAAGTTTGATTCATTGTGCTTTTGAGATTTATGGAAGTTTACTTGACTGATTGTGCCTCTGAAGTTCGTTTCTTTCTGCTAGGGAAGTTTGATTCATTGTGCTTTTGAGATTTATGGAAGTTTACTTGATTGATTGTGCCTCTGCAGTGCGTTTCTTTCTGCTAGGGAAGTTTGATTCATTGTGCTTTTGAGATTTATGGAAGTTTACTTGATTGATTGTGCCTCTGAAGTGCATTTCTTTCTGCTAGGGAAGTTTGATTCATTGTGCTTTTGAGATTTATGGAATTTTACTTGATTGATTGTGCCTCTGCAGTGCATTTCTTTCTGCTGGGGAAGTTTGATTCATTGTGCTTTTGAGATTTATGGAAGTTTACTTGATTGACTGTGCCTCTGAAGTGCATTTCTTTCTGCTAGGGAAGTTTGATTCATTGTGCTTTTGAGATTTATGGAAGTTTACTTGATTGATTGTGCCTCTGAAGTGCATTTCTTTCTGCTAGGGAAGTTTGATTCATTGTGCTTTTGAGATTTATGGAAGTTTACTTGATTGATTGTGCCTCTGCAGTGCGTTTCTTTCTGCTAGGGAAGTTTGATTCATTGTGCTTTTGAGATTTATGGAAGTTTACTTGATTGATTGTGCCTCTGAAGTGCATTTCTTTCTGCTAGGGAAGTTTGATTCATTGTGCTTTTGAGATTTATTTCTTTATGTCTGAGTGTGATAGAGTCATTTCCTTGTTTGTTTGAACTTAAATAAGGGTTTGTCTTATGTGTAGTATGAATCATCGATGGACTTTTTTGAATGAACTATTGGAATAGCAGAAAGACAAGAACAAAACACTCCTCAGTCCTGAGGGAGCTGCAGAGAGTGGAACTTGGCAATGACTAAAAAACTGGAGTCTGCCTAATGTGCTTAATAATAAGACCCCCCCCAGTCTTATAATGTGAACCGATGTGATGTACTCCAATGAATGTCAGTATACAAAAACAATAAAATAAATAAATAAACTCTCTCTTTCTGCTACGAAGCCTGCTTGGTTGACCCTTTGAAGTTTATTTCTTTCTGCTTGGGTCATTTGTTTAATGGATTGTGCCTTTGAAGCTTATTGCTTTTAGCTAGGGATGTTGCTTGCTGGATTGTGATTTTGAAATTTCTTTCTGCTAGGAAAGTTTGCTTGATTGTGCTTTGAGGTTTATTTCTTTCTGTTTTAGAATGTAATTTATAGCTGTTTCCTGTCCACCCATCACTGTCTTAAATCTATACTGATAGACTTACCCCATCAGGGGGCAAGGAGAAAATTTACACAGTGGAGCCAACTAGTATTGTATTTATTTCAAAGTTCTTGTGGTTCACCCATCTAGATAAATTCTTAAAAATTTTCTCAGGTATTCTTTTCTCCTTGTAGTAAGTCCTCAAAATCTGCTGGGCTCTCCATAATGTTCTCCTATCTGGTATACCACTTATAGAAAATTTTCAGCTTTCTGCGATTGGGGGGCTCTCTACTTCCCAATTCCAACCTAGCCGGAATCACTATCATTCCCAAACCTGACAGAGATCCCACGATCTGCGGATCATATCGACCCATCTCACTAATTAATTTGGATCTATAACTTCTGGCTAAGATCTTAGCAGATCGTCTTAATTGCTTTATCAATCAGTTTGTTCACCCAGACCAGGCGGGCTTTATCCCAAGTCACATGGCGAGTAATAATATTCGGAAAATATTGAATATAATACCAGCATCCAACAAGGGAAATATACCCACATTACTTTTAGCTTTAGACATGGAAAAAGCATTTGATATAGTACACTGGCCATATCTATTTGCCATGTTAGGCAACATGGGTTTTGGCTCTAAATTTTTAAATTGGATACATTCATTATACGACAATCCCAAAGCACACCTTAAAATTAATGGAGGATATTCTGATTCTTTTCAAGTCCAGAGAGGCACAAGGCAAGGAAGTCCTCTTTCACCTTTACTCTTCACTTGATTCCTAGAACCCCTGGCCATAACCATTTGAAATAACCCGCATATTAATGGATTCCAACTAAATTCTCAAACCTTCAAACTGTCATTCTTCGCAGATGACATTCTCTTCACTGTTAGCAACCCACACCAATCTCTCCAAGTAATTGAGGACAACTTAGCCCAATTTAGCTTGGCCTCCGGCTTTAAAATTAATTGGGACAAGTCCGAGATCCTTAATATAACATGCAACCCTATGCTGGAATCCTTTCTTAAAACTACTGTGATGTAGCGCAGCCCGGCCGCAGGCAGGAGCTGACAAGCTACCATAAGAGCAACAAGAATACCAGAGCCAGACAGCAGGGGGCGCAGGGGAAGAGGAGAAGGACTACGAATCCCAGCTTCCCTGAAACACCACCAGACAGGGGAGGAAAGCCTGAAGGCGAACAGGTGGCAGGCATAGAGGTTAATGAGGCAGACACCGATGAGTCCATGGAGGTGGAGGAAGAGGGCGTGCCCCCTTGGTGGAACTGGCCACAAAAACGCAGCTCTTCGGAGTCAGAGGAGGAAGAGATGGAGGTAGGTTCATGGGGAGAGGAGTCCTCCAGTTCGTATATGGATACTGAGTAAGCTGTGTGGGGTGAAGTATACTCATTATCCTAAAGGGGAAGCCCGGGAGGAGGGCTCTAAAGGGGCCTGTTGGGGGTAGGTCCTGTAATAACACTAAGCATAAGAAGTAAGAGGTTACTCTGTAATAGCACTGCTTGTAAGAGTACCGGAGGGCTGGAGGGGGAGGGGGCAACCCTCATGTAATGTATCCAGTTGTTACTTTATAAACTGCTTGGAAGGAACTAGCACTCTCTCCCTGTGTTGTCTTTGGGGGATTGGGGGGGCTGCTTACCCCCAACCCTGCTCTAAGGGAACTTAGGAGCCCAGCAAAACCAGGGCCAGCCGAGGCACGGACCCAGGGAGTTACGTGAGCCTGTCGAACTCCAGGGACCTTGGCAGCTGGTGGCGGCTCAGAACTGAAGACCGAAGAGCGGCACCCGAGGCCTCACGGACGGTGAGCCATCACACTACGCACCCGTTTAAATGGGCTCATAAAAAGATTAAATACCTGGGAGTTAATATTGGTAGATATCTGAAAGATATCTTTGCAATGAATTACACCCCTCTATTGGGAAAAATTCATTCAGATCTGGAAAAAATTTATCCTTTATCCTGGCTTGGGAGAATCTCCACAATTAAGATGAATATCTTACCTAGAGTTTTATATTTGTTTCAGCCCTTGCCAATTCCAATCTCTAACGCTTTGCTTAAACAATGGCAAACAAAACTCTTCTGTTTTATATGGAAGAAACGCCCTCCCAGAATCGCTCGCTCAGTTCTTTATCAAACTAATTTCCTCAAAAAGCTCAAACCCCTATTATTCAACCACGATTACCGCACAGTACTACAGTCCCTCATACTCTCCAAACTGGACTACTGTAATTCCCTCTTCCTTGGCCTCCCTGCGTCCTCCACCAAACCCCTCCAGCTTCTGCAAAACGCAGCAGCCAGATCCCTCACAAACAACAATCGCTCCTCACACATCACCCCCATACTAAAAGAACTCCATTGGCTCCCCATTATGTACAGGTCACAATACAAAATCCTCACTCTCCTGCACAAAACCATCAAAAATGAAAAAATCAAATGGCTAAAGGACACCCCCCTCCTCATTGAATACCAGAGAAACCTGCAATCCCAAAACACAGGCCTACTCACCATCCCTCACCCACAATTAGCTCATTTCACCTCCACCAGAGAACGCACCATCTCGGTAGCTGGCCCCGCCCTCTGGAACAAGCTGCCCACCCAACTAAGACTAGAACCCTCCACCCAATCATTCAAAAAATACCTGAAAACCTGGCTATTCCGTAAAGCCTACCAGTACACAGACTAATTCCTCCCCCCGTCTCCCCTACCCAACACACCCACTAAACCCCCCTCCCATGCCCCCTAGCAGCTCCCTCTAACCCTTCCCCTGAACAATCGAAGATTCCTATGCATACTATTATTATTTCTCACAGTTACTATCTTTCTATGCCTCAATGTTAATATTACCATGCCTTCAATGTTAATATATACCAATAATAAGACCACTAGTCTCAAGTTAAAATGGTTATAAGTTATAATGCACTAACTATAATGTACCCTAGCCTTAAGTTCTTTTATGCCCTCAATGTTATAAAGTTACAATGTTACAATGTACCCGACCCTTAAATTCTTTTTATGCCCTCAATGCTATAGTTATAATGTTACAATGTAAAAATAATAAGACACCCTAGTCTTATTATTTCATTAGTTATAATGTAAACCAATGTGATATATTCCAATGAATGTCGGTATATAAAAACAATTAAATAAATAAATAAATATAAATAAATAAACTAAAGATTTAGGAGGACTAGGGGTTCCCCAACTTAACATGGTACTACGCTGCACCCCAACTCCACCCCATTATCGATTGGCAAAACACAACCTCTAGCAAACAATGCGTACAAGTGGAGCAATCCTGGCTAGGGGCAATGCCCCTCTCAGCTGCAGTTTGGCAACCCAGACAAACTTGGCGAGATTGTCCAAACATGGCCCCAACCATTAGACACATCTGAAAAGTGTGGGATGTTTG
Organism: Rhinatrema bivittatum; assembly: GCF_901001135.1. Classification (NCBI taxonomy): domain Eukaryota; kingdom Metazoa; phylum Chordata; class Amphibia; order Gymnophiona; family Rhinatrematidae; genus Rhinatrema; species Rhinatrema bivittatum. The sequence continues at coordinate 820,722,418 of NC_042615.1, forward strand.
GAAGCGCCACCTGGTAGGGTTGAAGTCTTGTTTTTCACAATTTATCGCTACAATCCTTTAAGTGTTAGAAAGAGAGAGGTCTTTTACTCATTGAAAATGTTTGTACCATTGGGAAACTATTATCCTTTAACACTTTAAGGGATAAATACAAATTACCGGATTCTGAATTCATCTTATACATGCAAATTAAACATTTTAGGGTAGATTTTCAAAGGGTTACACGTGTAATATACGCGTGTAACCCTTTAAAAACTCTCCTGTGTGCGCCGAGCCTATTTTGCATAGGCTCGGCAGCGCTTGCAAGCCCCGGGACGCTCATATGTCCCGGGGCTTTGAAAAAGGGGCGGGAAGGGGGCGGTCCGGGGGCGGTCCCGAGTCCTCTGGCACAGAGGTTTAAAGTTTTTCATGCTATAAGGAAATCCTCCATTTCCTCTTTAATAATGGCAAATGGATACAAATTGCTATATAGATGGTACTTTATACCAGTCAAACTACATAAATTTAACCCTAAATTAAGCGACAGATGCTGGCTGGGTTGACCCTCTAGTGGCACCTTCTTACATATGTGATGGGACTGCATTGTAGTACAATCTCTCTGGAAACAAGTCTCAAGAATACTTTCTAAAATTTACAATACTACTATTCAACTGACAAGGGACTTGGCTTTATTGAATTATCCCATCCGTGATGAAGACTGTTCTCCTCAACCATTGATTCTACACGTTTGCATAGCAATAAGACTGGAGATTGCTCTCTCTTGGAGATTGGACCATATCTCTTCACTATCTAGAATTCTGAAACGGCTAGATACAATTTGCGCAATGAACAAATTAACAGCACTAAAACACCATAAACTCAATATGTTCCACTCCACTTGGGACTCTTATTTACAATGGAGAAGTGCTACCAATTCATAAATATTCTCTAAGTTGACGTTACGTGGTACATCTGGGGTTTTTTTTTTCTTTCACTGGTTATTACCTTCATATCATAGTTCTATGTGACGTGATGCTTTATGTTTTCTAAATATCATCTTTTCTTTTTTTTTTGGAGAAGCAGCTAGGGGTGGGAAGAGGTATGATGAGGTACGGTTTGCTTATGTTTTAACACTGCTTGTATACCGCATAATTTGTTCTAAATAAAAAAGTTAATTAAAAAAAAAGAATTGTGCAGTGTGAAACTATGCTTGCCTTGCTAAAAATGAGAAACTGGATGAAGGTCCTGTCTTCATCCTTTTAACAGGGCGATCCCAGCCTGTTTCAACCTGAAATTGCCTTTTGCAAGTTAAACTGTTTGCCCAAGCACAGGCTGTGTTTGGACTAACTTGGACTCCTGCAAAACACTGTCAATACCCTTCCTCTTCATACCACTTTTCAGAATCCCTTTGTAAGTGATTATATTATATTATATGTACCCTAATAGAGGTCACATGAAAAACACTAACTGAATTTAGTAGTTTGATTTCTCTATCCCATGTGTTGAAAGGGCGATTGTTGTGTTGCCGTAGTTTTTCTACTCAGCAGCCATGTTTGTAAAAGACTCATGAGGCCCACAGAAAGGGCACTGCACACTCAGTGCATCTGCATGAGTCTGCTCATATGGTCCTAGATAAAGCAGAGAGATGTGGTGTTTCCTCACTCCAGCCTGCCCTGTGATTCTGATATGAGATGAAAGGTGGGGATAGAGTTCAGCAGGCTGTTTAATGCAGGGGTAATCAAGTCCAGTCTTTGAGAGGCAGGAACAGACCTGATTTTCTTTCCAAGGTAAAACATTGGGTTGAGAATGGATACTGCCCTCAGATGTAAGACAATGAACTGACCTTACTATAAGGACGGAGAAAGCCTCGTGGGTGGGGCCTGCCTTTCTCCCTCTATCTACTTTCAACACTCCAAGGACCTTGCTGACTTTCCCTATGTAACTGCAAGCAGCTATCCCGGCTCGGTGCAGCTCCAACTGGCCATGTAGGTTGTGCACACTTATATCTGAATTTATGCGGTAAGGGTGAAACTGCAGGTTTATATGTTGTTGACAGTAATAAAGAGAATGAAGATAACTCATATTGTGTGATTACTGTGATGCTGGCAAGAAACTCGATAAAGACCCACAATCCCTCAGAATGTAACAGTGCACCACAGCAACCATTTCTTATTCATCACAATACTGCCGCTGAAAGAAAAACATTTAAAGACCAAGACATTGTTTTCAAGGTGAGTTTGCAATGAAAGCCTGAACCCGGGACCAGCTCTGTGCTGTCACTACTAGACCAGACTACAAGCCCGAGAATACGAAACCCCTTACAGAAGAGTCAAAGCTCTTTTCTTCTGATCATGAACAGCTCCAGGGTTCAGATTTCACGCAATCAATTCCAATGGCCATATTTTTCACATTCGATGCTCATAGGAAAAAAAGCTTTATTGAATGCTTGATTATTAATAGCCTTGTACTGTAATGGTACCTGGTAGCCTATAATGTTCCCACTGCAGTCAGATAACTTTTCCCACCTTAACTCTTTGGTTGTTTTATTCCATGGTTGAACTGCAGGTTTTTCTGGCACTGGAAAAGAAGGAAATCATAGGGCAATGAAGAGGTTTAGGCTATGAGCTTCCATTGTTAGCAGATTGGAAGAAACATTCTCTTACACAGAAACATGACAGCAGAAAAAGACCATACAGCCTAACCAGTCTGCCCATCCACACCAACTGCTCAGTTCAACAATACCTACCATCACCTCAGAGAGCCCCTGTGCTCGTCTCAGGCTTTCTAGAATTCAGATACAGTCCTGGTCTCCACCACCTCCACTGGGAGATCATTCCATGTATCCACCATACTCTCTTTAAAAAAAATAGTTCCTTAGATCACTTCTCAGTCTATCCTCTTTCACCCTCATCCCATGACCTCTCGTTCTAGAGTCTCCTTTCCATTAAAAGAGGCTTGCCTCCTGTACATGGATACCTTGGAGCTTTTTAAATGTTTCTATCATAACTCCCATATCCTGCTTTTCCTCTAAGGTATACATGTTTTGTTTTTTGTTTTCTTTTAATCAATGTGTTTATTAAATTTGTTTTGTTTTGGTTTTATTTTAGGTAATTGTATAATTAGAACTGTTCTTTGATTGATTGTGATTTTAATTTAGTTTTATTATATTCTCTTGGTTTATTTTATCTCTAATTTATCCTTTTTTTAAATGTATCCTCGCTTGGTTACAAGCAGTATATAACATTTTAATAAATAAAAAAATGCTTAGATCTTTAAGTGTGTGCTTAAGAATGAAGATCACTGATCATTTTAGTAGCTGCTCGCTGGACTAACGCCATTTAGTTTATATCCTTTTGAAAGTGCACTCTCCAGAACTGTACATCATATTCCAAATTAGGTCTCACTAGGGACTTGTAGAGGGGCAATATCACCTCCCTTTATCCATTCCTCTTCCCATTGTACCCAAGCACTTTTCTAGCTTTTGTTGTTGCCTTATCCATATGTTTTGCGACCATGAGATCATCAGATATGATCAACCCCAGGTTCCATTCTTGCTTTATGCATAGGAGAATTTCACCCCTAAACTAAACCACTCCCTTGTGTTTGCATTCCAAATACATAACTCTGCAATATATTTTTAAATTGTTCATTTAACAAAACAGCAGGCAATACATAACCACGTGTTATATACACCCATATAAACAACACAGAAGAAGGGTAAACATGATAAATATAATCACAGTAAAATAATATAGTACCTGAAGCCTTACATTCAAATTATTTCTGTATAGTTTGCTACTGTATGTCCCATTTCTATGCACAACTAGTACGCCCAGTTAGTCCCATTTAAAACTATGCTGTATGCAATAAGCAAATGTCTCTCCATATCTGACCATCTTCTTGAGATTTGTGTTTTAACAAGAAGGTTAGCGTTTCAATAATAGCAATAACTTGTTAACTGTCTAATGCGCAAGTAAAAGGGTCAGTTTCCATAAGGACGCGATGGTAAATCTGGCAGCATGTATCATCTGGTCACATAATTTGTGCTGCTCATTTCTCAGTTTCAAATCCATATTCCCCTTGCAAGCAAATATTTGCTGTTAGACATATATCTAAGGCCAAGATATTTTTAACCTCCACCTCTACCTCATTCCAAAACACTTGTACATAAATGCATGCCTACCACACATGTAAATGTGCCATCCTGATCGAGGCAAGAGGAAAAAGGTGAACATTTTGCATAATACACAGGATATCAATAGGTCCTGTATAGAAGCTTGAACATTAATTCAGTCCTGCGGCTACAAAGAGAAATTTTTGACATCTCCTCCAAATCACTTTTCAAACTGGCCAATCAAGCTCTAAACCAAGGTCTTATTGGAACAACTGCCTCTCAGCAATCAACAACCTACTCACCAGCCTCAACCTCATATTAAACACCAAGAAAACCGAAATCCTCCTAATAGCCCTAGAAAACAGCATCCCGCTCAACCCCCCAACTTCCACCCAATGCTCTATCACTTCAATCGACCACACATCGCAAGTAAGAGACCTGGGTGTACTACTAGACAACCAACTCAACCTCAGCAAGTTCATAAACAATACTACCAAAGAATGCTTCTTTAAATTGCACGTATTAAAAAAATTAAAACCACTTCTGCACTTCCGAGACTTCCGCCTGGTACTTCAATCCATCATCCTCCCAAAGCTGGATTACTGCAACTCACTCCTTCTGGGCCTTCCCGCTAGCTCCATCAAACCACTTCAGATGGCCCAGAATGCGATGGCCAGAATCTTTACAAACACCAACAAAAGGGAGCACATCACCCTCATCCTCCAGAACCTTCACTGGCTGCCTATTAAATTCAGGATTCATTTCAAAGCCCTCATGATGATACACAAGGCCCTACACAACATCTCCCCCCTCAACCTAACTTTTCAACTGCAGCAGCACATTACTAAGAGACCGATAAGAAGTGCGTATAAGAACATGCTACACACCCAGCCGGCAAAAACCTCACTGAGGAAACGCGCCCTCTCCACTGCAGGTCCCCCACTTTGGAACTCGCTCCCTCCGGATCTCCGCCAAGAACCCTGCCTCATGACATTCAAAAAGAAGCTAAAGACTTGGCTTTTTGCCCAAGCGTTCCCGGAGAGCTAAGGCCCGATGAAGTCGATGACATTATAGACCCCGGCCCATCTATCCCACTGTACATATGTTTTTGAGTTGTACTTTATTTCTGCTAATAGTCTCTTTGAATGTAGTCCGTTTTATCTCTCTGCAAGTTCTTTTTTTCAACTTGTTTTCAACTTGTTCCAATGTATGACGCCCCAGAGGCGACTGTTTCAGTTCCTTGTAAACTGGTGCGATATGTATATTATACAGGAACATCGGTATATAAAAAAACTAAAAATAAATAAATAAATAATTATTCCATTTATCCACCAAAGGTAGCAGGGCCTCCTCAGCAACCCGCATAACCTTATAAGGACTGATATAATTTTCCTGATAAATTATCATTATAAGTATTTTCTCAAAATCAGAAGTCATTCTTCTAACCCAATCTGATCTCTCAAGCTTAGCCACCATCTCTGGAATAAAACTTGACATCACAGATATATAGCCCTGTCCCGACATCAGTCTGCCAGTATTCTCTGAAAAAGCCAAACTATGGACAAACTGATTATTAACAACCAGCCACTCATGCTTCTAACTAACAAGGAATACTGGGCTCAGCTAAAAGGGATGAACAATCACTAACTGAGGGCTGTTTAAGCCACTTACCAGTCTTCAAAGAAAGAGCAAAAATAACACTCTGCAAAGTCTGCACTTGAAAGGCAAACTAAATCAAAATTGGCAGCCAAGGGTGGGTCAGAGATTGGCCTGCCATCCCTTGAGGAAAAGAAATTATCAGGTAAGCAGTAATTTTTCCTTCCTCTGCACTTGGGCAGGCCAATCCCCTTGACTGGGATGTACCAAAGCTACACCCTAACAGGGCAGGATGCTACCCGTGGTCCAGAACCCCTCCCATGTGAATGCGGCGTCCTCCTGAGCCTGAACATCCAAGTGGTAACTCTTGGAAAGGTGCGTAAGGATGACCAGATTCAGCAAATCTCACAGGAGACAATAATCAAATTTCCGCCACAATACTGCCTGAGCCCTTGTGAAATGCAGTCCTATCTGCTTTGGCAAAGGAATCTTGGCATCCACATAAGCGGTCGAGTGACTTCCTTAACCCAGAGGGCTATAATTGCCCACATCACTGGTTCACCCTCTTTACCGCCACTGTGGAGCACAAACAGGCGATTAGACTTCCGAACGGATTTAGTAACTTCCAAGTACCGCAGCCAATGACCCTTGATATCCAAGGTACTCAAGAGATTTATTTATTTATTTATTTATAGTTTTTATATACCGGGAGTTCCTGTATACAATACATATCACTCCGGTTTACAGATAACAGTAAGAACTACTGCCGGGGGCAGTTTACATGGAACAAATAATACTCACTCTCATCTCTGTCCCTGTCCAACATGGGCAGGGAAATGGATTGATTCAAATTAAACTCCAAAACCACTTTTGGCAAAAAAAAGAAGGCACAGCCCAAAGCTGTGCTGCTCCTGGAGTCATATGCAGAAAAGGCTCACGACAAGAAAGAGCCTCGGAAGCTCGATGTGCAGAAAAGATTGCCACCAGAATAACCATCTTAAAGGTAAACAGCCACAAGGAAAGGAAACACAGAGGTCAAAAGGTCGGACCCGCTAAGATGTTCAAGACCAGATTAAGGTCCCACAAAAGCACCAGCAGCTGCAAGGGAGAACGAAGATGCTTAACTCCCTTCAAAAACTGGACAACAGGATGGAAAAACAAAGGTCCCCCATTAACTAACCTCCTCTAGAAAGTGAGGGCTGCCACTTGAACCTTCAAGGTGTTAAGGGCCACACCTTTATGCAACCCTTCCTATAAAAATTCCAAAATCAATGGAATGTCCACTTTGAGAGGCTGAGAACCTTGCTTCGCACACCAAGCCTCGAAAATCCACCAAACTCTCAAGTAGGCCAGAGACGTAGAACATTTCCTGTCTCTAAGCAAAGTGGAAATCACAGCAGGTGAATAACCACACCTTAACAACCTAGCCCTCTCAAGGGTCAAACCATAAGACAAAATCAACCTGGATCTTTGTGAAGAATGGGTCTCTACCTCAACAGAGGACTGCCCACTAGCAGGTTCTGGAGATTAGCATACCATGGCTTCTGGGGCCAATCCAGAGCCACCAAAAGTACGGTGTTGCCCTGATTGCAATCTTCCAAACAATCCTGTCTATCAGAGGCCAGGGTAGGAAGGCGTACAGCAAGCTGCCCCATGGCCACACTGCACAAGATCCCATCTGCAACTGAAAACCTGTGGAATTTTCGCATTCTTGAAAGTTGCCAACAAGTCTAGGTATGGGCAGCCCCAGTGCTCCACTATGAGTTGAATGGCTTCATCCGTTAACTACCACTCTCCTGGGTCCAAGCTCCTCCTGCTGATAAAGTCGGCCATTACATTGTACTTTCCAGCAATGTGGGAGGTGGATATGGCAAGTAGATGCTGCTCCGCCCATACCATAGCACATCTATCTCCTCCAACACCTGATGACTTCTGGTGCCGCCCTGATAATTGATGAGGGCCACCATTGTCACATTGTCTGACAGCAACCAGATCGACTGACCCTCTAGGCTCTTGGAAAAACACAGGCAAGCCAGCCACACTGCCCATGCTTCCAATCGGTTGATGCTCCATTGCTGTTCCTCGGCATTCCAGTGACCTTGCACCATCAACTCCTGACAGTCAGCCCCCCAACTCAGGAGGTTCGCATCCATTGTGAGCACTAAGAAAATCAGCATTTCCAAGAAAACACACTTCCGGAGATGATCTGCCTGCAACCATCATTGCAATTCTATGCTCCTAAAGGTACGAGAAGCCTCACCATGTAGTTCTGTGACTGTGGACTCCAGCAGGAAAACAACGTTCACTGAAGAGGCCGCATATGCACCCTCACCCAGGGTACAATCTCCAATGAGGCTGCCATCAAACCCAGGATCTGAAGATAAGACCATACTGTCACGAGATTGTCCTGATCAGGGTTTAAACTTGAGAGACCAACTGAATTTGACTCTCTAGCAGAAACACTCTTCCCTGATTTGTATCAAAATGAACATCAAGATACTCCAGTGTCTGAGACAGCTGTAGGTTGCTCTTGGACAAGTTCACCACCCAGTCTTGTCACCAGATACCTTGTGAGATGTCTGGTGACTTTTCGCCATGCTCTTGGCTCAGATCAACCAGTTGTCCAGAAATGGGTGAACTAGGATGCCATCCTTGCACAAAACTGATGCAAACTACCATCATGACCATAGAGAAGGTCCTGAAAGCAGTGGCCAGCCTGAAAGGCAAGGCTTGAAATTGATAACGACATCCAAGAATGGAAAACCTTAGGAACCATTGATGATCCTGACGAATGGGAATATGCAGATATGCCTCTGTCAGATCAGCTGCAAGCACGGGAGCTCTCTCAATAGCGTGAGCCCCTGTGCCAAAACGAGACCTGCACAACCTTCGGGCTGGCTGTGGTCCATGCCACTGGTGGGTGAATGCATTCAGGCATGGGCTGCCTAGAACAGGAATACTCTTGCCTTGGAACTTGGAACACACTTGGCTTGGAACAGGAACACTCGGATGTCCAGCACACACCAGGAAGTGAGTCCCAGCAATGCAATACTAGTCTCTAGAGTAGCCCTCCGGCTACTTGAAAGCCTTTTTGGATTGCTGCTTGGAAGCAGTTTGAGCATGAGGACAGACAGAGGCTGAGGACTCAAGACAAGATGTGACGAAGGCTTGGACATGACTCTGAAGATTTGGAACAAGGCAAAGATTCAGCACTTGGAACTAGACAAAGGCTCTGAAGAGAGCCAGTGCTGCTGCGTGCCCTGCACACCCCATGGGCTAGTTGCAGACCATAGCAATAACGCTACAGGCACTAGACTCAAAGGCTTGGAACAAGATGGAAGCTAAGAACTTGGAACATGACAAAGGCTCTGAAGAGGTCTGGGCCCGGTGCGTGCCCTATACAACCCATGGGCTGGTCACAAATGGCAATAGCAGTGCAGGCACTGGACTCAGAAACAAGATAGAAGCTGGAACAAGCACTCCAAAGACCAGGACAGGAACTCAGGAACTTGTAACTCAGACTCAGGAATTCAGGCTTCAGATTCAGAAACTCGGACTCAGGAATTTGGACTCAGACTCTAAAACCAGAGATGGATTTCCGAAGACTTGAACCAGCAAATGAAGACTCTGACAACTCTGGACAGGATGAAGTCTTGGAACCAAGAACAAGGTGAAGACTTAGATTCAGGAACAAAAGCAAATACTTGGATTCAAGAACAAGACTACAGGAACTAGGAGACTAGGAATATGGAACAAACAACATAGAGGACCTTGAAAGTGTTAGCAGATCTTTGCAAAGGCCAGAAACAAAGATTGAAAAGCCCTTTTATAAGGCTGCAGGAAGGACATCATCAGGAGGGGCCACTGGGCTTTTCCCACCCCGGTCCCTTTAAATTGCAAGCTGAGGCACGTGCACACGCCTAGGAAGAGCACCAGGGCAGAAGCAACATTGGGTGAGCGACGGCATTGCTAGAGTCAGCGGTGTTCCAGCTACAAGGATGGCAGAGTGGCGTCCAGCCGCAAGGCTCACAGGCAGCAGCAGGGGGCAGTGGCACTCCAGGCCGCAAGAGGAAGTGGCGTCAATGGCAGTCAGGCCCAGGCAGCATTGGGGCCAGTAGCACTCCTGCCGTGCAAGAGACAAGGCGACGTCTCTAGCCACAAAGATCAGATGCAGCGGCATCTCTCCCACCACAGTATGCAGAAATGGCAGAATTGAAGCGGGATGAGTGAGGCCACTTGTGGGCTCATCCGCGAGTGGTAGCGTAACAAGATCCAGAGATGTGAGGTAGTCCCCTGATTGTACCGCCATTATTACAGAGCGTACAATCTCCATTCGGAAATGAGTGACTCACAAATGACGATTGACTCCCTTGAGATCCAGGATGGGTGACGAGAGCCCCCTCTTTCTTGGGTATAGCAAAATAGATGGAATAGCAGCCTGTATTTTCTTGTGATTTGGGAACAGGAATTAGCCTTCAGATTCATCAGTCTTCTTAATGTAGTTTCCACTGCTATCATCTTCTGAGGGGAGTTGCACAGAGAGATCATAAAGGCATCCGGGGGGATGAGAAGAAATTCTAGAGCACAGCCATCCCAAATCATTTCTAGGACCCATTTCTGACAAAAGTGAGATAGGCAGCCGCCTATCTCCTACACCAGTAGATGAGTCCGCAAATCTTCATTGTGAAAATAGAGTGGCTCCACTCTCAGAGCCTGCATCCTTCCACAGCCTTTTGGGGCAAAATGACTGAGACCTACCGAATGAAAGGAAGTTCCCTGATAAGGATGAAATCGCCTGAAATCTTGAGAGCAGCCAGTGGCTCAAAAAGGCTGTGAAGCCGCTTCTTATCCTCTGGCAAACGAGGGACCTGAGCTTCCCCCATTTATTTGCCATTTTTTTCAACTCACTGCCAAACAAAAGAGAACACTTGAAGGGAAGTTTGGTGAAATTGGACTTAGAAAAAATGTATGCCAATGAATTGCACAGCCACACCTGACATCTAGCCGCTTTGACAGAAGCAACCCCTATGGTGGCAGTGCAAACAAGGTCACAGCCCGCATCTGCTAAGAAGGCCGTCCCAGTTCTATTAGACTATTACCGCTTTGCCATCCAAAACTGATCCCACAGACTCCTGAGAGGGATGCAGAGTAGCTCGAGCCTCCAGGGACAACAAGCAATGATTTGTAAATTCATTGCCATGGCCTCAAAGGCTTGTTTAAGGATAGTTTCAATCCTTCTATTCTGAGCGTCTTTCAGCGCTGCATCCCTTTCAACAGGAATGGTGGTTCGCTTAGTGACCAAACACACCAAGGCATCCACCTTTGGAAAATGCAACTGCTCTCTGGCCTGCAGACCCAAGGGATATAAACCCACCAAGGTGTAGCCTCTCCTTTAAAACTCGTCTCTGGCACACTCCATTTGAAGTCAATCACTCCTGAATTGCATCCAGGAGGGGAAAGAAACACAAAGCCTTGCGGAGGGTGACCAATATGGGATCCTTCTTCTGCTCACCCAAAGAGTCACTCCCAGCCACTCCAAGCATTTTCAGGGTCTGAGTAATGAGACCGATAACTCATCTCCATGAAAGAAACTAAGAAGAGTTCTATGTGGCTCTAAATCTGGGGGAATTTCCCCATCCTCAAGAGGGGAGCAATCCAAATCATCATCAGTGTCATCCTGATCCACATCCACTTGAACGTCGTCAGGACTGTTGTGTCACAGCGTTTGCACGTGGTGGTGGACACAGGAGGGCCTTGAGCATGCGACCCTGATTTACGAGTCATTATCCTACAGAAAAGACTGTAGTCCCTGGAAAAATTCCACCCAGGAAAAGGAGGATGGCTCCATACCAGGCCCCACAAGTCCAAACCTGACATTCTGGGAGCAAGATTCTGCGGAAGACATCTCAGTTAGTGGATCAACCGAAGAAGGGGACACCCTTGTTGTGTTGCTTACAGCCCCACTCCCCTCAGATTGTGGGGATGGATCTGTGTCGCCAAATCAGTAGGAGGCAAATCACCTCGAGCATCCAGGCAGCGCTGACACAGACTCTCAGAAAGCCCTGGCTGTATTGCCCTTAAGTGGCATGCAGCACAGATAGATAAGTGCTTAGCATTCTTCAGCGCCGTCCCATAGCATGTGGTAAACTCATAAAGATATGCGCTGAAAACTAGGTATGCTTATACTACACATACAGCTATGCGCTTAACTAGGCACACAAAACACGCTCTGCTTCGCATGCACAACAAGCGCTCAGCTACTTGCTCAGCTGCATACAAATATACACATACAATGCACGCACAGGCTCACACGTGTACTACGCACACTGCAAAGCGCGCTCACCAATAGGCCGCCTAAGTAAGCGCATAACAGGAGACGCAGAACTAAGCACATAAGTAGGTATGCATGCATGCGCCAATGTCACACACAAAACAGTGTGCGCAGGACCATTGAGGCCTACCACGCAGGAAGCCTGGAAGCGGGGCTTAGCCAAAAAGGCTGCTTGCCGAGCCTGCGCTGCCACCCCACCTCACTAACACCCCAGAGACGTGAGTGGGGGACACTGAACACAACACTGAGAAGGAGACACAGTAAGAAGGAGGAAAGCCTCACTAAAAACTCCTCTGGAAATTACAGTTTTCTGATTTACCTGAGCTCAGCCCTCCCTGGCTGCGAGAGGAACAGGTCTCTGGCTATGGGGGGGAGAGGGTGAAAGCCTTTACTGCCAAGCCTGCAAAACCTTAGATTTTTTTTTTTTTTAGATCCCCACCAGAACAAGGCTACCAGAACCAAGGCTCTCAACTGAAGGAGGGATCCAAGGCTATCACCTCAGAAAGTAAGTGGTGCTATCTAATTGCTCGTCTACTTCAGAAATCATACTTCTTTTTTCTTTTTTACAAGCAATTCCCAGTAGGGAAATGCATGACCAGCCTCTGATGGAGACCAAGAATACTGGCAGGCTGATGTCCGGGCAGGACTATCTGTGACGTCAGTTTCTTACTCCGTCTCCATCTGCTGTTAGAGGTGCATAACCCACTCATGGGGATTGGCTTGCTCGCATGCAGAGGAATGAGAAATTTTGTTATAATTTCCCATTTCATTTCAATGAAAGCACATCCCTACTCTCTAGTTTCCTTGTGTTTTAGGTTTCATTTTATTTTTGTCATCCCTGTATCAAGCTCTTCCTTTCATGGCTGCCTGTAGACCCTGTATGTACAGTCCTATTTTTTTCTCTTTTCCAGCTATATTTTCTTCGATGGAGTCATTCTTCATTTTGAGTTTGTGTTGATTTTTTCTTAGCAATGGCAAAGATGAAGATCAATGGTTTCAGGTAGTGTCCAGTTGTGGTCAGAAGATTGTTAGGATTTCACCTGTTTCACAGCCTTATCCTACCCTTCATGATGCTTCCCCACCAGCAAAGGCCCTCAGTAAGCCTCTCCACTAGCCTTGCCAAGCTCCTCCTCACTGCCCTTGCCATGCCCAAGTCCCAGCCCTATGTAAACCTGCCCTACCAGAAGCTCCCTGTCTTCTCATGGTGTCGCTTCTGGCTCTGTGACCTGACCCTTTTTCTGCCTTGTTTTGCCTTCTGGCCTACGGGCCTTCTGCTTGCCTTGTATCGTGGCCTACGGGCCTTCTGCCTTAGTCTCTTGCCTTGCCAGGAGGCCTTCTGGCCTATTCTCGCTTGTATCCTGGCTTAGGTCCTTTGGGTCTATTTTCTCTCTTCAAACCATGCTGCCTTCGGACTTTCTTGTTTTTTGTTCAGTGTTTCCCTTCTCTGACTCCTGCCCTAGTCTGCCTTGTTGGGTTTGTCCTGTCTGTTTTAATGTCCTATCCAGTCCTGCCTATACCAGAACCTTGTCCTGTCTGTTCCTGTGTCTTGTCCAGTCCTAACAGCATCAGAGCCGTGTCCTTGCTTTGCCTGATCTGTGTCTAGTTCCAGGTCCCTCTTGTATCCTGCCTGCCTTGTCCTGCCTGTCAAGCCAGCCTTGTTCAGTCTTGTCTTCAGCCTGCCTTGTCCAAGCCTTGTGTCCAACCTGCCTTGACCATGCCTTGTCTTCAGCCTACCTTGTAAAAGCCTTGCATCCAGCCTGCCTTGTCCAAGCTTTGCTTGTGTGGACTCACCAATATGATGTACTGCCACCACAGAGATCTACTGGCCCCCAGAACCCAAGGACTCAAACTGCGGGGGAGGAGGATGGTTAAGCTAAAGACCGGCCCTTTTCTTGCTCCAAGTTCTGCCTTGCCATCCCATGCCACTCCCCAGGTGGGTATCCCTGACTCAGGGAGCCACAACAAAGATGTCCTTCAGACTTTCACTTGGCATGCTATAAGGGTCTGGGTAAGGACCATAATGTCATAACTGAAGCAACTGCATAAAGATGTCATCCAGGCCCATCAAGCAGTAAAGTAGTAGTTCAGGTCCACTGAACTGGCATCAAGGCTATCTAAGCAGAACAGCTACAGAGCAGCACCAGTCATCAGAGGCAATTTCTGAATGTTCTCGCCATCCAGGCACTGTAATAGAGAAGCCACATAGTAATGGGTAGCTGAGAGACAGGCTCCCATTCACCTGCTACTCCTCCTGTTTACTCATAGAATCTATTTCTGGGTCAGTCGTTGGTGCCCCCACACTCTGGCATCTTGGGGCTTTGCTTCACTCACTGCCCTCACCTCCTCAGTATGCCACTAGCCTCTGTCTTTATTGAGGAGATCAGAGGCATGGAGAACAGTGGCATGGTGGAACAGTTCAGGTTTAGTGTTTCTAGTCATAGCAGATTGGGTGCTCTGAACAGAGGACACTAATGAGGTTCTGTTTGATATGACTGGAAGAGGTGAGATGGAGACATAGGCATTCTTTGAGCTAGGAAAGAAGGCAACACCCATCTGTAAGGCATCACTTCCTGCTGTCATTGGTGTGGAACTAAAATCAGGTCTTGATGGAGCCAATGACAGCACCAAGGAGCATTTCTTCCTCAACATCGATAAGCCCAGAAATGGAGAAGAGGCATGAGAGTGTGCTGTACAGCACGAATGCTCTGGGACATGGCACTTTTTCACTTTACTTGACCTCGAAGCTATGGCGGATCTGGAGCATGGTGCCATGAAATAGGGAGCCCTCAGTAAGCCTCTCCACTAGCCTTTCCAAGCTCCTCCTCACTGCTCTTGCCATGCCCAAGTCCCAGCTCAACATAGCACAGAGGGAATCAGATTAGGATCCACTCCAGAAAGAATGACTCTGTCTCTCCACTAACCTATAGAGCACTGCCATTTTCTAAACCTGGTTTCACTGGGTTCAAGGGGGTCTCGGGTTTATTATCAGGTAGTGCTGAGTGAGAAAATCTTTGATAAGGAGTTTTCTTATGGTTCACTCTCTCTCTCCAACACCTCATGTTCTATAAGTTTAAAACATCATTACTCCTAAGAGATAATGTATTAGTGAGAGCAATAATTATTTATATAAAGATAGAGCAACTCAGTAAAATCAGACAAAGTATTCAGTAAAAAATATACTTATTGTATGAGTAGATTGATCAAACCTTTAAAAGATATATACAGAAGACAAAAGAAAAAGTTGTTATTCTTACCAAGGAGTTAAATGCTGTGACCCTGGGCTGCAAACTGATGATGCAGATAAGATGTGCAGCCACGAGCTCAGAAATCATAAGATTTTTATATCTTTCATTTGTTTATACAAGGCGACATAATAATTTTAAGATATTTCAAAAACATTGCTTACAATGTCTGAAACAATGCACATACAAGTACATTTTAAAAGGTGTGTGCGTATGCCCATAAATGTACGTATTGTGCACATGAGCAAAAATACATTAAATTTTATATTGTGTGTGCAAGTATGTGTGTACCATTTTAAATATCCCTACTGCGCGAACCCATGAGAGAAAGAGTGTCTCTTTTAGAGGGTCAGTCTGACACTCTATGTATCTCCAACTGTGAAAGGGGCAGTTTCAACTCAGGGTTGGTTTGGGGGGGGGGGGGCAGTGTTACAAGGGTCTACAGACCCTTGCGCCCTAGGCAGACTATTTTAACACCGCCTCCCCAAAACCCACCCTGAGTTGAAAATGCCCTTCTTACAGTGGTATATATATAAAGCATGTCAGACTGGCTCTTTAAAAGAGTCTCTCTCTCTCTGACTTGCACTTCATCAGGGCCAGTAGTAAAGTTACCTTCATAACTTGGTGTGTGTTGCCATGGAATGCCCATTCTCCATCTTTTCTGCCTCCTTATTTTTAAAGCATGTAGTTCCCAGCTTCTTAAAGCTCGTGTGCAGTCCACATATGCATGTATGGGGCTGTTTGCCAAGAAGTGCAGAATCACGCATCTGGGAAGTGGTAATCCAAAAGAGCTGTATATGATGGGGTGGGGTGGGGTGAAGGGCTGTTGTGCACGGAGCAACAGAGAAACCTTGGGGTGATAATGTCTAGCAATCTGAAGACGGCAAAACAATGTGACAAGGCGATAGCTAAAGCCAGAAGAATGCTGGGCTGCATAGAGAGAGGAATAACCAGTAAGAAAAAGGAGGTGATAAATCCCTTGTACAGGTCCTTGGTGAGGCCTCACCTGGAGTACTGTGTTCAGTTCTGGAGACCATATCTCAAAAGGGACACAGACAGGATGGAGGCGGTCCAGAGAAGGGTGACCAAAATGGTAGGGGGTCTCCATCAAATGACATATGAGGAGAGGTTGAAGGACCTAAATATGTATACCCTGGAGGAGAGTAGGTGCAGGGGAGATATGATACAGACTTTCAGATACCTGAAAGGTTTTAATGATGCACAATCAATGACAAACCTTTTCCACTAGAAAGAAATCATTAGAACTAGAGGTCACAAAATGCAACTCCAGGGAGGACGACTCAGAACCAAGGTCAGGAAATATTTCTTCACTGAGAGGGTGGTGAATGCCTGGAACGCCCTTCCAGAGGAGTTGATGAAGACAAAAAACAGTAAAAGATTTCAAAGGGGCATGGGATAAACACTGTGGATCCCTTAAGGCTAGAGGATGGGAATGAAGAAAAGAGTATATGAGGATAACTTGCTGGTGTGGCGGTTACTATCTTTAACCAATAAACCTTTATGCTGATGATGCAACTCCACCATTGCTCTCTGCTTCAACAGCAAGGGGAAAAGAGGAAAAGGGGAATTAGATTCAGACAGAAACCAACAATGACAATGAATTGTACAGTCTAGGAAAACAAATAAGGATGGGGATAACTTGCTGATGCGGCAGTGTGGCGGTTACTACGTGTTGCAACTGTCCCTTCCCGACGGCTTCACTCCACCTACCTTTCTTTCTTTGCACCTCTTCTCACTATGGATGGACACCTGGCTGTCGCGGCGTCTGCCTGCCATCCTGTCCAGCCTCCCCGGACCGGCTTGGGCGCTGCCTCCCACCATGCTCCACTGGTGCGTGCGCCGTGCGGCCCTCACTCTTATTTCCTACTTGGTGCGAACCTCAGGGGTGTCCCCCTGTGATGACATCAGGCTGCCCGGATATTTAAAGCCTACAATGTTTGCTAGCCTTTGAGTTAGGCAAGGGGAATCTTACGGATGGGATTCACTTTCCGTACCCAGCTACTCTGCCTCTCCAATTTCCATTGGAGAGGGGTACCCCCTCCTCAGGGGCCTCACTTGCTTTTCAGGTCGCTATCAGGAAACTGATACTCGCTCCTCGAGGGCCCATGTTCCCTGACTCGCTGCCTACTCCTACCTTCTCTTCTGCCTGGAAGGATTCGCTATCTTCAACACCAGTGAGTACTACCATCTTCACCTCAGAGCTGTTCCCTGGAACCAGGTACTCGCTCCTCGAGGGCCTGCCTCCGTTCTAGCCCTAGTGCCATCTCCTACGTGGAACCGCTGTGTGAGTACTTTACCTTCAAGCCTCTGTGCTCTCAGGGCCTGCTCTGCTCCTCGAGGGCCTGCTCTCCCTATCCTGGGGTTCTCCATACTGGGGCTTGTGCATATTCCACTGTACTCATTATTCTCAGTTCTTTCCACTTCAGCACTGCTACTGTAGGAGTCGCTGTTCCAGCGCCTGAGGGATACAAGCCCAGCCGAGCTACTTCTACTGCTCACTACTGCCACCTCTGATGGCTTCATCACATTGTCTAATAAAAGATCAATCTCTGAGTTTGTGTGTCCTAAGCTGAGCCTGACCTGTGGCCCCTCACGGGACTTCCCCCGTGGACTTGGTCAGCTGCCACAGTGTCCAAGTGTCCACCCAAATCTCACTAATTATAACACTATGCTTAACCAATAAGCCTGATATTTTTGATGCAACTCCAACATTTCTCTTTGCTTTGATGGCAAGAGGTAATGGGAATCTGGTCTCAAACAGCAACCAACAAGGGCCCTGACTTCGATGGTCTGGGCAACTGATAATTATAAAGGTGGCTTGTATGGGGCAGTAGTTACTACCAAAAGCTTGCTGGGCAGACTGGATGGACCGTTTGGTCCTTTTCTGCTGTCATTTCTATGTTTCGCTTAAGCAATGCTTTTAAAATCTACCTGATAATGTCTAAGAATTTAAGAAAAACAAATACACAGATAAAAAGCATATAATGTCTGAGAACTTAAAAACAAAGCCACCTAAGTCTAATTGTTTATATTTGATGCCTTATAACGTCCGATTACCTGTATAACTACATTGCTATTAAGGAGCTGAATTTGCACTGAGTCTTTGGCTTATAATCTTACAATAAAGATCTTACTGTTTATCTTTAAAAAGAACACAACAAGCCTAATTAGTGATTAACATAGAATCTGGTATTCCCTTGCTGTCTGGGCTGCAAGCCAAATCTGGGACATTTGCCAAGTCCCTCAGAGATAAAATTGTTTGAACAAAAAACACTTGTTCCTTTAGATAGCTTATCAGTAAGATATTCCATTATCTGTTTACCACTCATTTTTATGTCTCTGGGAAAGCAGAAATAGAGCTCTCCGACTGCCTTCCAACTCTCTGTGAACCAACAAATTTTACAATATTTATTTATTTGTCTTTTTTATACCGACATTCGATTTGGAATATCACATCTGTTTACAGAAAAACTCATAGTATAATATGACAATGGTGTCATTATTATAAGTACATTGTAACAGAGGAACTTGGTTAACACAATGGGACAAAAGTCTGATATTTATTTATTTATTTTTTAACTTTTATATACCGACATTCTTGCATTAAATGCAAATCATGCCGGTTTACAATGAAACAGAAAAAGCAGGAAAAAATTCCTTAGTCGAATACAATGAAACAGCTTAGTTAACAAAGGAAACATAAAAATAAATTTTTACATATACACAAAGGTTTGCAAGAAGGGGTGCATAAAGGGGAGAGCCCCTTTGTCGCGCGCCAAAGGCGTGCGACGCCTGGTCTTGAGGCTGTCTTAACTGTCTGATGTTAGTGATATACATAGAAAACTGTGTAAATAATTAAAACTTAAATAAAATTTAGTTAACAAATGGAGTTACGCTTGTGAATTAGCAAGGAAAGTCCTTGGACATCCTTGCTGACAACTTGCTGACAGGTAATGGTTTCAAATATAGGGACATTAACTGGGATCCCTGGGGTATGGCTTGGAGTACCCTTGACAGGGGAACATCCAACCCCAGTTGTAACAGTTTGCGAAGTTGAGCTCGGGACTCAGGCATTTGTAGATGTTATGGCTTTTGGTGACAGACATCCTGCAGCCACAGATGCAATTCTTGTAGCCGCTGATTATAGCTTTTTTAGAACTGGACATAACTAATGATCTTCTTCACTTTATAGAGTAGGGTTTTTTTTTGGTAGCACTGAAAAGTTCAGTTTGAGGGGATGCTAAGAGAGAGACAAAAAGAATAAAGTAGATAAAAGATGCTAAAAAAGCAAGCAAAATGAAAAAGAGAAAAGGGTGCACATCCCTGAGAAGGCTTGGGCATGAAAGGACTGAGGGGATCACCAGGCAGTACTCGCACCAGAACTCCTGCACATGCTCAGTATAGAACTTTTACTGATCTAGAGCGAGGTCCATTTAGTGCCATTGGAAAAGGGTGCACATCCCTGAGAAGGCTTGGGTATGGAAAGGACTGAGGGGATCACCAGGCAGTGCTCGCACTGGAACTCCTGCACATGCTCAGTATAGAACTTTTACTGATCTAGAGCAAGGTCCATTTAGTGCTATTGGATGACGTCACCCACGACATGGCTAATTCAACTCTACTTGTCTACAGAGAAAAACAATGCACGCAAATTAGCAGTTGCAAATGTATGCAGGAAGTTTTGGTGGGATAATTTTCAAAAAGGAAAGTACAGACACATTTTCCTTTGGAAAATTGGTGTAAAGTCTATGTGGGCAGTTACAAACTTATTCCCTCAGTGTGTCAGTTACTATTAAATACATACAGATTCTCTTACCTTTCTCATTTGTATACACTTGCATATTATATAGAGGTTCTTGTGGGCTCCATGTATATTGATGGTTAGATCCATAGATAGCAATGCTATATCGAGAGAAAGGCCGTAGGGAGCTGCAGGTTAAAATGTTTCCTTCTCTCTTCTCTGCCTGTCTGCCGTTATATACTTGACATCTTCCATCAGCCCGAGGAACTTGCTGGCACAATGCATCAATCGACCGAATATTTGAGCAGAAGTTGTCGCCTCTACAAACCCATCTCAGCGTGATACTGGTGGCTGTGGTCTTCAGGACACTTGCTACAATGTCTGGCTTACCTGTAACATGACCAACATTATTTACATAGTCAGTTCTCAGAGTTTAACAAATACAGAATATTTGTACAGGGTATTTTCTGAGAGAGGATTTCCCAAATCTGTCCTGGGGACCCCACAGCCAATTGACTTTTCAGGATGTCCACAATGATGATGCAGGAGATAAATGTACCTACATTTATCCCACAAGTATATCTCCTGCATATTCATGTGGATATCTTGAACATTTGACTGAATGTGGGAACCCAGGACAGGCTCGGGAAGCTTTGTTCTAAGAAAGCCCTCGCAATAACCAACGCTGACCTTGTAAGCACCTCTAGTGTGTGAAAGAGGAAGCAGTCAGGCAAAGCTTGAACTACTGACTTCAGGGAGACTGACAGGGATGGGGAACATAGAAAGCAAAATTTATAGCCCATGACCCCTCCCCTGCACCTCAAATTTATAAATATCACAGGAGGCAGCACAAGCAAGAGTAGAGTAGTGGCACATTATCGGTCATTACACTCAGAAATGTAAACATGATTTAGATACCTAACGGGCCGATACAGTAAAGTCTGCGGGAGAGCGGGCGAATGCCCGCTCTCCTGGTGCACGCACTGACCACTCACCGGTGCGCGCGATTCACTATTTAAATTAGGTCCGGCGGTAGATCCGGGTAAAAGGAGGCACTAGGGACACTAGCGCGTCCCTAGCGCCTCCTTTTTGACAGGAGCGGCGGCTGTCAGCGGGTTTAACAGCCGACGCTCAATTTTGCCGGCGTCGGTTCTCAAGCCCGCTGACAGCCACGGGCTCGGAAACCGGACGCCGGCAAAATTGAGCGTCCGGTTTTCGGCCCGACAGCCGCGGGCCGAATTCAAATTTTTTTTTTTTAACTTTTTTTTACTCTTCGGACCTCCGACTTAATATCGCCATGATATTAAGTCGGAGGGTGCACAGAAAAGCAGTTTTTACTGCTTTTCTGTGCACTTTCCCGGTGCCGGAAGAAATTAGCACCGACCTGAATGAATGGGGTTGAATGATGATTGGTTAGTTAGTATTATGTGTCTAGTTAGGATGTATTATTCTTAATGAACATTTTTTATGTTTATATATATGTTTGTGGGATGTGATGATACTTTGGTTCTCATTGTTTGTGGGGTTAATATTATTGAATATTAGAGAACCTATTACTATTATTGCCCTCTGTGTTTGTGTTGCCTTGGTGGTTTCCAGAATTGAGGGATATGGATGACATGCACACATACTCTGAACAGGCTGCCACTGAAATTTTGGCTGGTTATCATTTATTTGATAATGTCTCCACTGAAACTTCTAGTGGTAATTGGGAAAATTATGTTAAAAATAGAAAAAAGGCTATTCGAATGGAATTGCATGCTGCCTCATTGGCTGAATATTGCCATATTAAACGTATACCTCGTGGATTGAGACTTAATAAAGAGCCATCTATGTTTAACGATGATGAGGCATTTATACAAAAATGGAATTCCATTTAAATAAATGTTCCCATGATTTAATGGTCCTCCTTGTGGAAACCACCAAAACTAAGATTGAGACAGCGAAGAAGGAAATTGATGATGAGTTGACCAAGGTTTTGGAATGTTGCCCTAAAGAAACAGTGGAAATCAGTTAGGGGATTTGCAGGTACAACTTGATGAATTCAGGAAGGAGACTAAACAATTGAAGATCAATAAGTTTAGACGCGATGAAGTCGGCCGGCGGCTGTCGGGTCGAAAACCGGACGCTCAATTTTGCCGGCGTCCGGTTTCCGAGCCCGTGGCTGTCAGCGGGCTCGAGAACCGACACCGGCAAAATTGAACATCGGTTGTCAAACTCGCTGACAGCCGCCGCTCCGGTCCAAATGGAGGCGCTAGGGACGCGCTAGTGTCCCTAGCGCCTCCTTATGCGCGTTTTTACCGCCGGGCCTCATTTAAATACAGAATCGCACGCACAGGAGAGTGGCCTGTGCGCGCGCCGGGAGAGCGGGCGCACAGGCCACGGGCCCGCGGGAGAGCAAACGCTCTCCCGCGGGCAAACGCTCTCCCGCGGGAGAGCGTTTGCCCGCTCTCCCGCGGACTTTACTGAAACGGCCCGTTAGTGATACACTCACTACTCTTTTCAATTATATGGTCAAAATTGGTCAAATGCCACATACTATGTGGGAAGCATGTATTATAGTATTACCAAAACTGGGTAAGGACCCCCTCTATCCTTCATCACATCGTCCAATTTCCCTGTTAAATTTGGATGTGAAGATCTATGCTAAATTGATAGCCAATTGATTGAAATATATCACGCCTGATCTAATTTCTTCTGAACAATTTGGCTTTGTCTCTGAGAGGATGTCGAAAGCGAACATTTGCCAGTTGTTACTGACAATAGAATCTAGAATTTACTCCAAATCAATGAACCCCTCAGTGGTCAGTTTTGATGCTGAATAAGCGTTCGACAGAGTATCCTGGAACTTCTGGTGCTCTGTCCTCTCAATGTGGTTTTGTAGGGCCTATCTTTGAGGCCATAAATAATCTATATTCCAGCCCAAGGGTGTTTATAAATGTTAATGGTATCAATTTGCTGCCTTTTTCTTTATCCCATGGTATTAGACAGGAGTGCCCTCTGACCCCTATCTTATTTATACTGACCCTGGTGCCCTTGATCAGGATATTAAAAGCTGATACTACGATACAGGGGATGCCCATAGGTAATGAGTCTTTGAAAATCTTATTATTCACCGACGATAGGCTGATGACTTTGACACATACCAGAAAATCTCTGTCGCGGGTACTACAAACCATTAAAGAGTTTGGTAGTTTTTTTGGGACTAAAGCTTAATCTTGATAAATCAGATGGTTTGGATGTCAGTGGTCAGTTGCAATCCCATTGGTTTGCATTTCCACTGACATGGGCCAACGCATCTCTTCGTTATTTAAGTATTATTATTCATTTCAATCCTACACAATGGTATACTTATAATGTTACACCTATAATTAATGACATCATGTTACGCGTGCCGTCCGTGGCATACCTGCGGCATGGCCCCCTCACCTTTCTACAGTGACTCCAGCTTCTGGTTCCCCCTCACTGGCAGTGGTGGGCCATCAGCTCCATCCTCGGGCCTCCCCAGGTGCCTCCGGCTCTGCCACAGTTCCCAGCGTTCCCAGTCCTGCTACCACTTCTCGTTGGGCCTCTCCGCGTGGCCCGTGGAGAGATGCTGCTACTCGTACTGCACGTGCGCGCGTGCCCCATTGATCCTTAAGTAGGGACTGCAGTGGGAACCTAGCCGTGGCCCCGAATGATGATGTCAACTTAACTACAATATTTAAGCTCAGGCTTCGCTCCCTAGCATTGCCTTTACAACAGGTCTCCTCGTTGGTTGAGTACTCGTTGCCTCCTAGAGATTCGTCTCATCCCTGCATTCCTGTTCCTCATTGTTCCTGTCTCTTCGATCCTACCTTGCTTCATACCTCGGATTGACTACATGGACTTTGACTTTGCTTTGCCTGACTTTGCCATTAATTCTCTCCAAGCCCGGACCTCCACTTCGCCTGACTACCCTACTGCCTCTCCAGACCCAGACCTTTGCTTTGTCCGACTACGCAATTGCCTATCTCCAGACCCAGACCTCTGCTTCGCCTGACTACGCTACTGCTTATCTTCAGACCCAGACCTCCGCTTTGCCTGACTAGGCTATTGCCTGTTGTGGTCCGGAAGTGGATCCTTGGGCCGACCAGTGATGAGAGACGGTCGGGAGGCAGACACACGCAGCCGGGGTCGAATCTTCACCTGGAAGCCCGAGACCCCCCCAGAGGAGCTGTCGAGGCCCGGGCCGCTAGGACTTAGGTGGCTTCACCCTGGAAGCCCATGGTCCCCCCAGGAGAAGCCCGTAGGGACCTGGACTGCTGGGACTTAGGAGAGCGGCTAGAAGCAAGCGAAGACCAGGACCAGACCAGGATCAGGGCAGGCAGCAGAAATCGGAAGCGATGAGACGGACCAGGGTCAGGGCAGGCAGCAGAAGTCGGAGACGATGAGACGGACCAGGATCAGGGCAGGCAGCAGAAGTCGGAGACGATGAGACGGACCAGGATCAGGGCAGGCAGCAGAAGTCTGAGATGATGAGACGGACCAGGATCAGAATACCGGATCAGGCGAGCATGATCAGGAACACTGGAACAGGCAGGCGGGAGCAGAAAACACTGGAACAGGCAGGCTGGAACTGCAACTCACTACTCAGGGAGCGACCGCGTTGCAAGGCCCTGAGGGGACTCAGACGTCGAGTTAAATCCCCCTCGGCGTCTGACGTTAGCCTGGGGGCGGCATCGGACTTTCGTGCCGGAGGCCCTTTAAAAGGGCCTTCTCAGCACGCGAGCGAGCCCTAAGGGCGGGGCCGAGATTCTCCGCCGGCGTCTCCCTCGTGGGAGCGCCGCAAACTAGGCCGCAGCTGGAGCGGTGCCATCGCAGGCCCTGCTGCGCCCCGGGACCGGAGCCAGGTAGGGGGTCGGTCGCGAGGAGCGCAACCGGAACCACAACAGTACTCCCCCTTTTACACCCCCTCCGCAGGGGTCCAGGTTTCCCGGGGTTATCGTGATGAAATTGGGTCAGCAAGGTTTTGTCAAGTATATTTCAAACGGTTTCCCAAGTGTCCTCTTCGGGTCCGCACCCCTCCCAAGCCAGGAGATACTCCCAACGGCGGTTGTGGAAGCGAACGTCCAGTACTTCCCGTACTTGGTAAGTGGGCTCCTCAATCGTGGAGGACGAAGCCACATCCGGTGTTGGGTGATGGAAGTGAGAGAGTACCACTGGCTTCAGCAGAGATACGTGAAATACGTTGTGGATGCGCAAAGAGGAAGGGAGACGGAGTCTATAGGACACCAAGCCTATCCGTTCTGCCACTTGGAAGGGGCCACAGTATCTGGATGCCAACTTTCGAGACGGTGCGGGCAGGTGGAGATTCTTGGTGCTCAACCAGACTTTGGTGCCGGGTAAGAATACTGGTGCCGGACGTCGGTGGCGATTCGTGATTCTTCGCGCTTTATCAGCGGCTGTTGAGAGCCGTTGCTGGATGACTCTCCAAAGCAGGTGGAGTTGGAGAGCTGCAGTCTGTGCCGCAGGCGAGGGGACGGCGACAGGAACTGGCACTGGCGGCCTGAGGTGGCGACCGAAAACCGTCTGGAAGGGAGACTGTACGGTAACCGAGTGGGTATGGTTATTATAAGCAAATTCGGCCCATGGGAGGAGAGAGACCCAATTGTCCCTCTTCTCGGAGATGAAGCTGCGGAGGAAAGTCTTGAGGGAGTGATTCATTCGTTCGGTCTGCCCGTTACTTTGTGGGTGAAATGCTGTGGACAAGTTTAGCTGTGAATTGCGGGCCCCGGTCGGACACTATGCTCTGTGGGAGACCGTGGGCCTGAAAGATGTGCTGCGTGAACAGAAGGGCCAGCTCAGGCGCCGACAGGAGTTTGGGCAAAGGTACCAGATGGACCATTTTAGAGAAATGGTCAACGGTGACCCAGATCACGGTGTTACCCTCCGAGGGGGGTAGGTCCACCACGAAGTCCGTGGCGATGTGGGTCCACGACTCTGTGGGAATGGGTAGCGGCTGTAAGAGACCCCACGGCCGACCGCTGATAGGCTTTTGTCTGGCGCATACTGGACATGATTCTACATACAGTCGTACATCTTGCCGCACTTTGGGCCACCAGTAATAGCGGTTCAGAAGGTCAAGAGTCCTCTCTCTGCCGGCGTGACCTCCAGTGAGGGAGTCATGAGCCCACTCGAGGACTCTTCTTCGGTCTCTTCGGGGAACAACCACCCTCCCCTGCGCAGAGACAGTGGTGCTGGCTAAGTTGATCTTGGCTGGATCGATGATATATTGTGGGGGATCCTCCTTTTCCTCCAGGATGACGTTGTGGGACAGGGCATCAGGTCGAACGTTTTTCGACGCTGGGCGGTATTTGAGTATGAAGTCGAATTGACTGAAGAATAAGGACCAGCGAGCCTGCCTAGGGTTGAGTCGTTGGGCATGACTAAGGAATTCCAAATTTTTATGGTCGGTATAGACAGTGATCGGATGACTGGCCCCCTCCAGCCACTGCCTCCACTCTTCAAAAGCTAATTTGATTGCTAGTAGTTCCTTGTCTCCTATTCCATAGTTACTTTCAGCCGGGGTGAATTTTTTTGAAAAATAGGAGCATGGTAGCAGGTGCCCAGTACTGGAGCTCTGGGAAAGGACTGCTCCCATGGCTACACTGGAGGCGTCCACTTCGACAAAGAAGGGCCGTAGCGGGTCTGGGTGGCGCAAGCAGTTGTCCAGGAGGAAGGCCTCCTTTAAGTCGTCAAAAGCTTTACAGGCCTCGGTGGACCAGGTTCGGGCGCCCGCGCCCTTCCTAGTTAGGGTGGTTAAAGGTGCTACCAGCTGGGAATACTGCGGTATGAAGTGCCTGTAGAAATTTGCGAAGCCCAAGAAGCGTTGCAATGCTTTTAGGCCCACCGGCCGGGGCCATTTCTTGATTGCAGACACCTTGTCCAGATCCATATAAAATCCTGTTGCAGAGATCACATATCCCAAAAACGGCAGTGACTCTTGTTCAAAAAGGCACTTCTCAAGTTTCGCATACAGATGGTGGTCTCGAAGAATTTGGAGTACTTGCCGGACATGTCGCTGGTGGGTGGTCAAATCTTGAGAGTAAATGAGGACGTCATCCAGGTATACAATTACGCAGGAATACAATAGTTCACGGAGTACATCAGGTGTTGGAATACGGCGGGGGCGTTACACAAGCCGAAAGGCATGACCAAGTACTCGTAATGCCCATCCCGGGTGTTGAAAGCGGTCTTCCATTCGTCCCCGGGACGGATTCGAACCAGGTTGTACGCACCCCTCAAATCCAACTTGGTAAATACTCGTGCTCCCTGGAGTTTGTCCAACAGCTCAGGAATCAATGGTAACAGATAGCGGTTTTTCTTGGTAATGGCGTTAAGCCCACGATAATCAATACATGGCCTCAAGGACCCTTTTTGGCTACAAAGAAGAAACCCGCACCTGCGGGTGATTTCGATGGGCGGATGAATCCCTTGGCGAGGTTCTCGGTGATGTACTCTGACATCGCCTGAGTTTCGGGTTGAGACAGAGGATACACCCTTCCCCGGGGCGGAGTCGTCCTGGCCAGCAGTTCGATAGCGCAATCAAAGGGGCGATGTTGGGGCAAGAGTTCCGCCTTCTCCTTAGAAAAAACATCAGCGAAATCCACATACTGGGTCGGAAGTAAGCTCCCAGTGTGAGCCAAGGGAACGTGTTGGACCGGACACAGTTTGATACAGGACTGGAAACAATGGGGACTCCATTGGGCGATCTGGAAATCGTCCCATCGGATCACGGGAGAGTGTTGCTGGAGCCAGGGTAGCCCGAGGACCACCGGGTGTATGGCCTTCTTCAGGATTAGGAACACGATCTCCTCAGTGTGTAGTAATCCAGTCTGGAGGGTGAGAGATGCTGTGGTAGTAGAGATGCTGCCGGGCAGAGGAGTGCCTTGAATAGACGTAACCCATAGGGGAGGCTCCCGGGGTTGCGTGGGGAGCTGGAGCTGACGCACGAGTTCAAGGGTGATAAAGTTCCCTCCAGCCCCAGAATCAATGAGAGCCTGCGTGTCGAATGACCCTCCCGGGTATCTTAGGGTTATAGGTACTGTACGTTGAGGAGCAGCGTTAAGGCAGCCTAGGAGATGCTCCTCCATTGCTCCTAGGCGCAGGAGTTTTCCGCCCGTTCCTTACATTGCGATAGGAAGTGTCCTTTACCACCACAATAAAGGCACAATCCAAGATTGCGGTGGCGTTGCTTCTCTTCCGGAGTCAAGGACGTCCTTCCCAGTTGCATGGGTTCTTCCGTGGATGATTCAGGAGGAGCGCTGGTACTCCGGGGACCCGGTGTTAGAGGTCTAGAGAAGACCGGGGCCAGCAGAGCCATTCGGCGTGGAGGACGCCCCTCCTTAGCTCTTTGCTGAAGGCGACGATCAATGCGCCCTGCCACCTCGATGAGTGCGTTGAGATCTTCGGAAAGGTCCCGAGCGGCCAGCTCATCTTTTATCCTTGCTGCCAGACCTTCCAAGAATATTCCACGGAGGGCATCATCACGCCATCCAACCTCCAGCGCAAGCGTGCGGAACTCCAGCGTGTAGTCCACCAGGGTCCGAGTTCCCTGCCGAAGCTGGAGCAACTCAGAAGTTGCAGAGGTCTGGCGTGCAGGCTTGTCGAAGGCCAACTTGAAGTTTTCCACAAACACAGTCAGATTACTCAAGGCGGCATCATTCTTCTCCCACATAGGAGATGCCCAGTTCAAGGCCCGACAGTCCAGTAGCGAGAAGATGTATGCCACCTTGACGGAGTCCGTAGGGAACTGATTGGGCAGCAAGGCGATCCGCACGAAGCACTGGTTCAGAAAGCCCCGACATACCTTCGGATCCCCAGAGAAACGTGAAGGTGCCGGGAGCTGTGTGGGAGCATGGAACGTCACCACCGGTGCTGGTGTCGGTTCTGGCACGGGTGCCGGTGGCACCGCGTCCATGCGGGTAGCCAGGCGTTCCACCGTGGCTGCCAAGGTGTCCAAGACATGCTGTTGCTGCACTAGCCGTTGGGCAAGCCCTGGGATGGCCTGAAGGCCAGCGATGTCCGCCGGATCCATGACCTTGCAAACTGTTGTGGTCCGGAAGTGGATCCTTGGGCCGACCAGTGATGAGAGACGGTCGGGAGGCAGACACACGCAGGGGTCGAATCTTCACCTGGAAGCCCGAGACCACCCCAGAGGAGCTGTCGAGGCCCGGGCCGCTAGGACTTAGGTGGCTTCGCCCTGGAAGCCCGTGATCCCCCCAGGAGGAGCCCGTAGGGACCCAGACCGCTGGGACTTAGGAAAGTGGCTAGAAGCAAGCGAAGACCAGGACCAGACCAGGATCAGGGCAGGCAACAGAAGTCGGAGGCGATGAGATGGACCAGGGTCAGGGCAGGCAGCAGAAGTCGGAGACGATGAGACAGACCAGGATCAGGGCAGGCAGCAGAAGTCAGAGACGATGAGACGGACCAGGATCAGAATACCGGATCAGGCGAGCAGGATCAGGAACACTGGAACAGGCAGGCAGGATCAGGAACACTGGAACAGACAGGCTGGAACTGCAACTCACTACTCAGGGAGCGACCGCGTTGCAAGGCCCTGAGGGGACTCAGACGCCGAGTTAAATCCCCCTCGGCATCTGACGTCAGCCTGGGGGCGGCGCCGGACCTTTGCGCCGGAGGCCCTTTAAAAGGGCCTCCTCAGCATGCGCGAGCCCTAAGGGTGGGGCCGAGATTCTCCGGTGGCGTCTCCCTCGTGGGAGCGCCGCGAACTAGGCCGCAGCTGGAGCGGTGCCATTGCGGGCCCTGCCGCGCCCCGGGACCGGAGCCAGGTAGGGGGTCGGTTGCGAGGAGCGCGACCGGAACCACAACAACTGCCTATCTCCAGACCTCTGCTTTGCCTGACTTCGCTATTACCTATCTCCAGACCCAGACCTCTGCTTCGTCCGACTACGCTATTGCCTATCTCCAGACCCAAACCTCCGCTTTGCCTGACTACGCTTTTGACCATCTCTGTGATCAGACCTCTGCCTTGCCTGACTACGCTCTTGACTATCTCTGTGATAACTAGCTCCTCTCATCCAAACTCAATTAGCAAGTTCTCACCAGACGTCAAGGATCTTGGAGCCTGGCTAGACAACAATCTAAACCTAAAAAAGTTTGTAAACAATACCGCAAAGGACTGCTTTTACAAACTGCAAGTCCTCAGAAAGCTAAAACCCCTCCTTCACTTCTCTGACTTCCGGCTAGTACTTCAATCCATCATACTATCTAAGCTCGATTATTGCAACTCCCTCCTTCTCGGTCTACTCTCAAATACCATCAAACCCTTACAAATGGTTCAAAACGCCGCTGCCAGAATACTTACAAACTCTAATAAAAGAGATCACATCACTCCAATCCTTCGTAACCTACATTGGCTTCCTATCAACCACAGGATCCTCTATAAAGTGCTCACAATTATTCACAAAGCAACATACAATCTTGCTCCAATCAAGTTAAGCACCCAACTCCAACCTCATACTTCATCCAGACCAATTAGAAGCGCATACAAGGGCACATTGCAAGCCCCACAGGTAAAATCATCACTGAGCAAAAGAGCACTATCTTCAGGAGGACCCCACCAATGGAATGCGCTCCCCCCAGATCTAAGACTAGAACCAAGTCATCAGGAGTTCAAAAAAAAGCTAAAAACATGGCTCTTCCGTCAAGCCTTCCCAGACATCTAATGCTACCTAATCAAGTCTTTTAACCCTAATCATGGGTTATCTCACTGTTTTTCCTATTAGGATTTTTTCAACTGTACCTTAATTTTTGAGCTCTTTCGTCTTTTGTATTTATACTGTACTCACACTTCATTTACTCTATCTCTTTTATATTTATTTTCTATATAATATTTATTACCATATTACTATGTTTAATTGGTTATCTATTCTATTTGTTCCATCATTATTGTTGTTGTTCTATTGTTACCTGTTTTATTGTTCAACTGTTCTATGTAAAGCCCACTACTCTTTTTGGGCATTTAAAAGTTGTATGTGAACCGGATTGATTTGTAGTTCCTACAAGAACTTCGGTCTATAAAAATTAAAAATAAATAAATAAATCAGACCTCAGCCCTGCTTGCCACTGCCTTCGGATTGCCACCAGCCCTGACTCAAGCCTGCCCTTGGACGCCTCTCCAGCTTACTCCCTGGATGTGGTTTCTTCAGGCTTCGACCTGCTTTTGCTTGAGCGCCCTCTGTCTGCCTCCGTTCCATTGGCGCCTGAGTTTCCAGGACATTACCTAGTCCAGAGTAAGACTGTACCATCTCTCACCTGCTGTCTATGGGCTGAATTAACTCTTATTGCGACTACACACAGAAGCCCACCTAAGTCCTGCCGGCCCTGGCACCCAAAGGCTCAACCCGCAGGGAACAAGGGCTGGTATAGGTGAAGCTCCAGTGGCCTGTCTATCAGCCCACTCCACCTGCCGACAGTGGGGACCCGTAGGTCCTTACCTACGGGTTGCGTCAAACCCACCTCAGCCCAAGGGTCCAACTCAGATGCAACACATCAGACGTAAATTGGACTTGTGGTTGAATTTTCCCCTATCCCTCATGGGACGGGTGGCCATAGTAAAAATGGTATTGATACCTAAATTGCTTTATCTATTTCAGATGGCCCCTTTGATCTTACACCGGCAAGATTTGGATCTACTTCTGTTTTTGTTTTCCAAATTTCTATGGCATGATCGTAAACCTCGCCTGTCTATGTCCAAGTTAATGGCCCCAAAAGCTGAAAGGAGATTAGGATTCTCAAATTTGAAGTTTTACAACATTGCATGTAATTTAATATCGGTGGTGGAGTAACTGGTAGGAAAATCGAGATCCACTTGTTTGCATTATGAGAAAAGTTTCATTAGACCGTTTGACACTGCTTATATTCTGCATGCAAGAGGGGAGCAACTGCCGCATCACATTGCGCATTCTTTGTTGGTAGGCGCTAACAGATTCACGTGGAAGTTTCTGAGGAGCAAGCTGAATCTCTCATAGGAAGACTCTCCATTTCTCCCACTGGTAGGCAATGCGGATTTTATCCCAGGTAACATGCAAAAGACGTTCACTGTGCTTAGAGACACTGGAGCAGGGGTTATAGCATATTTTGTTGATAATGCCACTGAACAAACATATTCTTCCTCTCAGTCTCGTCTGATTTATTTCTGAGAGTTTACTTTTTTTTATGATTTGCAACTTAAAAGCTATATAGATAAATATTTGTCTCATAGGAAGGGACTGTTACGATCCCCCCTGTTGCTGCGCTACAGGTGGTCTCTCACCTTCCACCGGAGGCCGCTCCGAAGCCAGGGCCTCGCCTGTGTTCCATCCGGGACTTGCTCCAGGGCCTGAGAGGCCTAGCTGTGCCTGTGGCTTGCATGCCAGCGTTTGGACTTCCTGTTCCTATTTAAGGCTTGGGGAGGAGGAAGTGGGAGTGGCCAAAGACCGCTCCACCCCCAGAAACAGACAAACAAAGGAGGGGTGAACAAAACAAAGGACAATTTTGGACTTCCTGTTTGGCGACGCCCTTCTCCTAGGGGCCGGCCCGCAGCTCTCCACCTTATTTATAGGACCAGTGAGGGGCGGTCCTGGCAAGCTCCTCCCAGGGAGTTGCCTTCTACCTCCAGTATTTAAGGACTTTCTTGTCATTTGCAACTGGCCTTCGGATCGGGTTCTACAGTCGTCTGTAACCTTGCCGATCCAGGTCCACCGTGGTCTGCCTTGTGTTGATGGCTCCTTGTCCTGTCTCTGTCCGGATGTTTGCTTCCTGATGTTCCTGATGTCTGCCTTGATGTGTTCCTGATGTCCTGATCCAGTTCGGCTCGCTTCTGCCCTACGTCCTGTCTGGCTCCTGAGCCTTCTGTCCTGTTGGGCCCTGGAGTGGCCAACAGGAGGGATTCGTCCCCGGGCTCTGGAGCTTCCCTGCCTGCCAGCCGAAGGGGCTTCGGATGTCAGTATCCCAGCATCGGAGTTCCTGTTCGCCTGGATCTTCCGCTTTGTCTTCCCTGCACCCTCCTTCCTCAGCGTGGTCCGCGACCAGCCTTCCTGGGCTGTGTAGGGCGCGTCTGGGACGGGGTGGTCCGCGACTCAGTCCCACGGGTGGGCTGAGTAGGGCGCCCTGATGGACAGTGCCATGTTTCCTTCCAGCCCTCCTCTTCAACGTCTTGCTTCAGCCTGTCTTAGATGTCTGCTTCAGCCCCCGTCTGACGTCTTCTATGTAAGGACTCTGTCTGCCCTCTCCTCTGTCCGGCCTGCTGCCCATTGCCG
Source organism: Rhinatrema bivittatum (assembly GCF_901001135.1). Lineage (NCBI taxonomy): Eukaryota > Metazoa > Chordata > Amphibia > Gymnophiona > Rhinatrematidae > Rhinatrema > Rhinatrema bivittatum. The sequence continues at coordinate 820,755,722 of NC_042615.1, forward strand.
TTCCCAGCGGCAGGTCCGAAAGGGCCGGGAACAGTCGGAGGACCGTTCATCAGTCAACTTCCCAGTGTTGGCTACCATGGGCATGCAGGTCCGGCTGAGGGTCAGACTCTGTGCCTGCTTCTGTACCCGCCTGGCTCACCATGCCTGCCCAGCTCACCTCCCACGGTGTGGCTGGGGCTCCTCCCTAGCTTTCGCCGTGGCCCAAGGGCTCACCACCAGCTCGAGACGACCGCGCCCGCGCGCGCTCGTAACAGGGACAATATACCTCGGGCCCCTTTCACAAACTTTGCACATGTATCGGAAAAGATGGGTGTCCTTGTCTATGCTTTATAAATATCTATTATCCATTTCTAATTTTGAGCTTCTGACCTCACTGGCTGATGTTTGGAGTACAGCAACAGAATTGACTATGACTTGTTTTCATGTTCAGTGTTATTATATAAAGCTGTCCAAAGTGTTTCTCTGAGAGAGATGCAGTGTTATATTAACCAATGGGCTCATTTTTGGCCACTTAAAACTTTTAAAGCAGGTATCATATTCTCGAATGCTTGTGTCAAATGTAATGAAGAAGCTGCAACATTTTTACATTGTTTGTTGAGTTGTCCCTTTATCCAAACTTCCTGGATATCTCTTAAGGCTCTTCTATCTAAGCTAGATATTTCTACAAATATTTGGTCTGCACCTTTTGGCATTCTTGGCTATATTGACAAAAATGCAGATGTTAAAAAGCACCATAAAATATTACTCTCAAAATGCTGTTTGGTAGCCAAGAAGGGAATATTAAAAGTCTGGCTATTTGGAAACTGGCTATGATAGAGTTAATTCTATTGGAATATCGATCAGTTGATCTTACTTGGCCTAATTCTTTTAATGTTTTCCAAGATGTCTGGAGACCTTTACTTCCATTAATCCCTGTTAACATAAGACACAAACTTACATAAGAGGCGTTACCACATACCTGTCAAATATACTTGCCTATAAAGCATCCTACATACTAATTTTTGGATGGCACTTTATTGAATGGTAGGGGGTAGGTGGGGGGCAAAAGGCCATGTGGTTGTTAGGTAGTCCTATGTTTATTTGGGCAGGAGGTTCCTTGGGATGATCCCCTGTAAAATGGTGACTTGTGTATCCACTTACTCAGTATTGGTACAATGGCTACCTTGTGCTTATTGTCTGAGGATGTTATAGTTATAAAGTTGACAAAAGTACCTACTGGTTGCCAGAGGTACTATATCTATTTATTTATTTAAAACTTTTAAATACCGGCGTTCATAGAACACATCACGTCGGTTTACAATTAAACTGATGAGAAAGGAAAAATTACAATGAACGGGAAAGGGGGAGAGCGGAGCAGGTAGGAAGAGGGCGAGAGAATGGGGAGGGAGAAGAGCAGAGGGCGAAAAATAGGAAAGAGGTAAGATGACAGATGGACAGAAAACCATGTGAGGCGATTAAATAAAATAAACATCATAAATAAAGAACATTAGAAACTATATACATATTTTAGTTATAATGACCAGAGGCAAAATACAAAATGTACAGTGATTGCAAAGACAAGATCTTGGGGGGGGGACTACAGAGGGAATAGGAAGGTAGGGTGACTGGGGCAGACAGATAAGATGCAGGTCAAGACGACTGGCTAGATTTGGTTGGCTTCGGGGTAGGCCAACTTGAAGAGCCATGTCTTGATTCCTTTTTGAAATTTGTTTAAGGATGGCTCTAGACTGAGATCAGCGGGAAGGGAGTTCCAGAGGGAACTGCCAGCGATGGTAAAGGCTCTTTCTCTGGTGAGGGCAAGGTGAGCAGTTTTGAGGGATGGGGTGTGAAGGGTGCCTGCAAGGGCAGTTCTGGTGGGGCGATTAGTAGAACGGAATTGTGGCATTTCCTCAAGCCAAGGGGGATTGTGCTTGTACAGAGTTTTGTGAAGGATTGGGAGAGTTTTGTATTGGATACGGAAAGTAACGGGCAGCCAATGCAGGTCCTTTAGTATGGGGGTGATGTGGTCCCTTTTACGGGTGTTGGTGTTGATCCTGGCCATGGCGTTTTGCAAAATTTGGAAGGGTTTAGTAGTGGAAACAAGCAGGCCCAGGAGGAGGGAGTTGCAGTAGTCCAGTTTAGTGAAAATGGTCGACTGCAGTACTGTACGGAAATCTTCAGTGTGGAGTAGGGGTTTGAGTTTTTTAAGGATATGTAATTTGTGGAAACCCCCCTTTTAGTAGAGCATTGATGTGTGGTTTGAAATTTAGGTGTTGATCTAGGAAGACACCTAAGTCTCTTACTGATTGCAGCGGGGTGTGGGCTGGGGCTGTATCATGAGTGGTAGAGTGGGATATCTGGTCCGGATGCTTAGAGATAATGAGGATTTCAGTTTTTGATGCGTTAAGCGCTAGATGGAGGTTGGATAGTAAGGAGTTGATGGAAACAAGTCATGATATATATATATATATATATATATCTCTGTATATTGTCTTGTGGGCATTGACATGTGAAAACTAATAAAAATGATAAATCATAAAGCTATTTTTGTGCATAAAACCCAGTTTTATGCATGTAAATGGTTATGTTAAAATAGCCTGCGGCTCAGGTCACGTTAAAGTATGAGCATAACTTGATAACTTGGTTACGTGCATACTTTTATGCAAACTGCAGAGAAACATTCCGGAGTGGGGGGGGGGGGGGGGGCGGGAGTAAGGAGTGAGTTGGGATTTACATGTTTTTAAATTTAAATACGTATGGGCATGAATTATATCGCACAAGTTACAACCTCCTTGGGGCAAGTGTAACTCTGTACAATATAACTCATGAGCATACTCAGACTGAGTATTTCCAAAGCGAACTTCTGAGTGTTAAACTTGCTTTGAAAATACTTCGTAAAATCTTTGTGTACGATGCACACTCACATTTTACCGCTATCATGTTATAAAATTACCCTCCCTGAGGAATTTCTGTGGGTAAAACAAGCAATGACTACAGAAATGGCCCTTTGAGTAAATAACAAGCTCACCCCCTACCCTGTATGTGACAAATAATTATTATTATTTTAGATTTTTATATTCTGCTTTTTGGCATGTCAAAGCAGATTATATTCAGGTACTGTAGGTATTTTCCTATTCCCAGAGGTCAATTTAAATCAAGCTCTCATGCACCCATACATGTGCGAATCGGTGCGTGAGTGAGGATACGATGTAATTTTTAATCGTGCATGCACTTACGCGCGCATGTTTTAAAATGCACCAACCGCGCATAAGTATGTTCCTAATTTTAAGAGGTCACTCGAACACACTCTAGCTGTGCGTCTTCAACAGAACCTTGTCAGTGTCAGTGAATTTTAAAACATGCTTGTGCGAGGCACATTCCCAGTTTCCCAATTAGTCCACCAGTTTGTCCAGTTAATAACGAGGTCTTTTAGACCCCTCTGGTTCTTCGTCCTTCACACTGCCCAGTTGGTCAAGACCCCTCACCCTGTTCTACAAGCTCTAAAACTCAAGTTTTACAGACCCTCCTCATCAGGAGCAGCAGTAAAGTTATGGGGATATTTAGTGTATGCGTGCTGTGGGTTTTGGTTTTAAAATTTGGAGTTACAAGTGTTAAGTCTTGGCTCTGCCCCAGAACACCCAAGCCCCGCCCCTTTCCCGCCCTCTTATTCCTCAGACGCGTACGGGTACTTTGTGGCTTTTAAAAATCCGCGTTGCTTGCTTGCGTTCATATATGCGTGTGTACTGGGGCATTTTTGCACAAGCAATACTTTTAAAAACCGACCTGTAAGTCTGTACCTGAGGCAAGGGGGTGAAGTGACTTGCCAAAGGTCACAAGGAGCTGCAGTGGGATTTAAACCCTGGCTTTCCCGGTTCTCAGCTCACGGCTCTAACCTTCACTCAAAGAGGGGGCATCTAAAATAAAGACAACTTTAAAAGCAATGAAAAACCTAACTAAAAATCTAAGGGCCGGATTTTAAAAGGGTTACGCGCATAACTTATGCACGTAACCCTTAAAAAGGCCCCTTGCGCGCGCCGAGCCTATTTTGCATAGGCTTGGCGGCGCGCGTAAGTCCCGGGGCTTCGCAAAGGGGGCGTGTCGGGGGCGTGTCGGGTGGGCGGCGTGAATTTCGGGGCGGGGTGGGAGGCATGTCGGGGGCGTGACGCCGGCCCGGGGGTGTGGTCGAGGCTTCCGGACCAGCCCCCGGGTCGCGTATCTTATAAATCCGGCGAACTTTTGTTCGCGCCTGGTGCGCGAACAAAAGTACGCGCGCGCGCTCTTTTTTAATATGTACCTCCCCGAGAACAATTTAAAAAGCAGTAAGGCACACCACTGCACTAAGAGTGAGCCGGAAGAAAAAAGCACGAAGGGAACGCAGCCTGGACCTGGGACTTTGGTATCCATAGGCAATCTCAGTGGTAGCCATGGAAAGCAGATAGCGCGGTATCTGCGAGCAGGCGTGCACTCGCAGGCCAGGCGGCGGCCCTGCCTTCTCCTCTGCTCAAGACACCTCCCCTGTGCAAGGGAGGTGTGCGCCTGCTGAAAGGCCCTGCATTAACTTCTTTCCACTGCTTCTACGGTCAGGCTGTAGGAGAGAAGAGGAGGGCACGGTGCCATCTGGATCCCAGCCGGCATTGGAAACGGGATCGGCTTACCTGGGAACTTTTGAACTGTGCTGCACTCTGAGATTGCTGTTGATTAGCAGGATGGGGGAGGGGGAATGCATATTCTCTCTTCCATCCAACCACTCACATCCCCCCTCTTGGTAATCCCCTCTCTTACACACACTCTCTCTCTCCCCGTCCTTATCCCCTGTATAGATGACCCCAGTAGTCTCCCCCTTAGACCTGATCTCCTACTCTTCTCCTCCAGCCCATCCTGGCCCCCCACCACCATAAATCACTCACAGCTCTCTGACTTGTGCTCAGGAGGGTCTCCTTCCTCCTCTGCCCTCATCCTCCCCCCCCCCCCCCACCATAAATCACTCACAGCTCTCTGACTTTTGCTCAGGAGGGTCTCCTTCCTCCTCTGCCCTCACCCCCCACCACCATAAATCACTCACAGCTCTCTGACGAGCTCAGGAGGGTCTCCTTCCTCCTCTGCCCTCACCCCCCACCACCATAAATCACTCACAGCTCTCTGACTTTTGCTCAGGAGGGTCTCCTTCCTCCTCTGCCCTCACCCCCCACCACCATAAATCACTCACAGCTCTCTGACTTTTGCTCAGGAGGGTCTCCTTCCTCCTCTGCCCTCACCCCCCACCACCATAAATCACTCACAGCTCTCTGACTTGAGCTCAGGAGGGTCTCCTTCCTCCTCTGCCCTCATTTATTTATTTATTTATTTAGCAGTTTTATATACCGCAGTTCAGGTAACAATGTTACTAATCACTTCGGTTCACATTTCAACAATTACAATGACAATATAAAGAATGGATTATAATGTCTTACATAGAACAAGGGGGATGAACTTGGAGAAAATGAACAAAGAACTGGGAGAGTACAACTTATATACAAATAGTTTAGAAGACCCGTATGTGAAGTCAATAGAGCTGTCTTGGAAAGACCTAGTCACTGTTATGACATTCGTTTGGAGAGGCAGGTGCGTATAGGAGAGTATTTTTTTTGAAGGAAGTAGCGAGGGTGGAGAAGGAGGTAGGGGGGGGAAAGAGTTAAACCGTGGTGATCTTAAGAGGATAGAGGTTATGAAAATGCTGCGGCCAACAGGTGTACAACCGCTTGAATACTATCTTGTAGGTCGGAGTTGAAAATATCCCAACCTATGTCCGATAGATGTACCCCGTCGTGCCGAAACATCCCTGGGCTTTCTTCTATCAATTCATGCGTGACAGACAAACCGTCAATGGTACTCATGAATTTAACCATCCATCTGTTGATCTTTCTCCTGGCATTTTCCACCGCTGCATGAGATCTTTCCCCCCTCCAAACTCTGCGAGGGGTGATGCAGGACCATACAATCACCAACTGCGGGAACATGTTATGGAATACCAGGAGGTCTTTTTGCATTTTGTGTGAGGGCTACGCTCTTGGTCCGAGGCATATCATTGCCACCCAGGTGTATGACAAGGGCTGTAGGTGTAACTGGATTGCTATTGCGCAGTCCAAAACAGTCGGTAATAGCTGGTCCCATACCATCCCTGAAATTCCTCTCCAATCAATGCCATTCGCTGCTTTGCCATCCCTAGATGCTCCCCTGTCGGGCACTGCTGGGCCTGCTTATGTGCCCAATGCTCATAAGAGTGCCCGATGATCCATGCGAATGACAGCCTCCCACAATGGTCTCATCCCAAGTCACGTGAAGTGGTCCCAGTGCTAGCAGCCATAGAAGCTGTAGCCAGTGAGCCGAGGGCAGTACCAGAACCTGATGTTGGCGTGGGTGCCCCATCGCCACCGTGGGGCCTGGCCGCAATCGTTTTCAGGCCCGCCGGGCGCTTCCTCTTTCCGACTAATGCCCCTGCTTGCTGTGGTCTGGTGCTCCTCTTGCGAGAAGCTGCCGACGAACTCCTTGGAATAAAGGAGATCAATGTGGAATCTTGCTGAGGCTCGTCGCTTGGTGGGCCCTCCTGAGACGGAGAGGGAAACTCTGACATGCGCTGCCTAAGCCAATCTGTGCCATGCGCGGCAGCATGCTCCTTAACCTCCAACAGCAACAGGTCTAAGTCACTTATAGCTGGAGCTGCAGGAATGGGTGTTGCTGCTGTTACATTGGGAGGAGTTGTAGCGGAGTGTGATGATGGATTGGAAGTACCCATTTGCTTCTGACGTTTTCCCTTCCTTACGGTCTTCCTGCTAGGCCTTGAATTTTGGGGCCGGCTTGGAACTTCAATCAGCCCCACTGCTGACCCGTCTGCCTCAAGGGGGGGGCTGATGCTGCGTCGCGGACTCAGCTGCGGTCGATGACCACTGGCTCGCTGTCGCCATTCTGTCATGCTGTCAATGACCACTGGCTCGCTGTCGCTGTCCCCCCACCACCATAAATCACTCACAGCTCTCTGACTTGTGCTCAGGAGGGTCTCCTTCCTCCTCTGCCCTCATCCTCTCCCCCCCCCCCACCATAAATCACTCACAGCTCTCTGACTTGTGGTCAGGAGGGTCTCCTTCCTCCTCTGCCCTCATCCCCCCACCACCATAAATCACTCACAGCTCTCTGACTTGTGCTCAGGAGGGTCTCCTTCCTCCTCTGCCCACAGCTGAGTCCCAAGTACAGGATCACACAGAGTTCAAATATGTCTGCTCCAGCCCCTCCATTCCTGCTTCTCCCAACATTCAGCCTGAACATAGGAAGGGAGGGGCTGAAGCTGGAAGAGACACATCAGAACAAAAACCTACAGCTCTGCTCCTTCTTCAGTCCCTCCTACCCTGTTTCTCTTCAGATGATGCCTACACTGCCTGCTCCAGCCCACTCCCTCCCTCCCTCCCTCCCTTCCTGTGGTTAAAAGAAGGGAGGGGGTGAGGCTGGAGCAGAAACAGCAGAGCTGTGCTCTCTTCTCCTCCCCTCTTCTCCTGTTTCCTGCAGGCTGCTTGAAGGGGAGGAGGGGCTGGAGCAGTAAACAATAAAACGATAGGGCTATCCAGGACTTTATGGAGATTTCCTGCAAAAGGATCAGATGCAGCCTTTAAAATTTGGCACCAGAGGCAACTGCCTTTGTTGCTTATGCATAAATCTGAGCCTGAGGGAGCAGTGAAAAGCAGTGGAGCTCTAGAAACACGACCAATTGACAAAGAAACGGAGGCACACTGAACAGCTTCAGGGACACAGGAACTGCTGCACGCAGCCAAAGCAAGTCTTCAAGTCTTCAGTGGAAAGGTCTAGAAAACATGTTCTATAGCGGCATCACCGGATGATGTCACCCCTTCTGGGTGCCTAGGTGATCTGCTTGTCTTTAGACAAAATTACTGTACAAACTGACTAATAATAACTATGTATGAATAAACCGTATATACGTCACATGTATGTAAAAGTGAAATCTTATGTGCTGAAATTACTGTACAAACTGACTAATAATAACTATGTATGAATAAACCGTATATATGTCACATGTATGTAAAAGTGAAATCTTGTGTGCTGAAATTACTGTATAAACTGACCAATAATAACTATGTGCAAATAAACCGTATATACATCACATGTATGTAAAAGTGAAATCTTGTGTGCTGAAATTACTGTATAAACTGACCAATAATAACTATGTACGAATAAACCGTATATACCTCACATGTATGTAAAAGTGAAATCTTATGTGCTGAAATTACTGTACAAACTGGTTAATAATAACTATGTATGAATAAACCGTATATACGTCGCATGTACGTAAAAGTGAAATCTTATGTGCTGAAATTACTGTACAAACTGACTAATAATAACTATGAATGAATAAACCGTATATACGTCACATGTATGTAAAAGTGAAATCTTATGTGCTGAAATTACTGTACAAACTGACTAATAATAACTATGTATGAATAAACCGTATATACGTCACATGTATGTAAAAGTGAAATCTTGTGTGCTGAAATTACTGTACAAACTGACTAATAATAACTATGTATGAATAAACCGTATATACGTCACATGTATGTAAAAGTGAAATCTTGTGCGCTGAAATTACTGTACAAACTGACTAATAATAACTATGAATGAATAAACCGTATATACGTCACATGTATGTAAAAGTGAAATCTTTTCCTACAAATGGTTCAGGAAGCAAAATCCCTAGGGGCACAATGTACTATCTATTATCCTTGTAAATGCGTTGTGAAGCACCAGCAGGAAAGGTATGTGTTCTTAGAACCAAGGGAGTTGAGAAGTTTTCTTGATGCTAGATTACCTGTCACTATATCCTAGTCTTAGGAAATAAGTAAAGTTTATGCACCATTATTTCCTTATTATTACAATGATATTGCTCGATATGTGGTAAATCAGTTAGTCTCTTTTGCTTTATATCAGGTGTTTTTCTTTCTTTTTTTTTTTATTATTCCTGATATATGTAATCAAACGCACCTATTCTTTAAACAAGCGGATATTGCTGTTTGTATTGTTTATAAGTTGAATAAAATATAAATTAAAAAAAAAAAAAAAAAAAAAAGTGAAATCTTATGTGCTGAAATTACTGTACAAACTGACCAATAATAACTATGTATGAATAAACCGTATATACGTCGCATGTATGTAAAAGTGAAATCTTATGTGCTGAAATTACTGTACAAACTGACTAATAACTATGAATGAATAAACCGTATATACGTCACATGTATGTAAAAGTGAAATCTTGTGCGCTGAAATTACTGTACAAACTGACTAATAACTATGAATGAATAAACCGTATATACGTCACATGTATGTAAAAGTGAAATCTTGTGCGCTGAAATTACTGTACAAACTGACTAATAATAACTATGTATGAATAAACCGTATATACGTCGCATGTATGTAAAAGTGAAATCTTGTGCGCTGAAATTACTGTACAAACTGGTTAATAATAACTTTGTATGAATAAACCGTATGTACGTCACATGTATGTAAAAGTGAAATCTTGTGCGCTGAAATTACTGTACAATCTGACTAATAACTTTGTATGAATAAACCGTATATACGTCACATGTATGTAAAAGTGAAATCTTATGTGCTGAAATTACTGTACAAACTGACTAATAACTATGAATGAATAAACCGTATATACGTCACATGTATGTAAAAGTGAAATCTTGTGCGCTGAAATTACTGTACAAACTGACTAATAATAACTATGTACGAATAAACCGTATATACGTCACATGAATGTAAAAGTGAAATCTTATGCGCTGAAATTACTGTACAAACTGACTAATAATAACTGTACGAATAAACCGTATATACATCGCATGTATGTAAAAGTGAAATCTTATGCGCTGAAATTACTGTACAAACTGACTAATAATAACTATGTACGAATAAACCGTATATACGTCGCATGTATGTAAAAGTGAAATCTTGTGCGCTGAAATTACTGTACAAACTGGTTAATAATAACTATGTATGAATAAACCGTATATACGTCACATGTATGTAAAAGTGAAATCTTATGTGCTGAAATTACTGTACAAACTGGTTAATAATAACTATGTATGAATAAACCGTATATACGTCACATGAATGTAAAAGTGAAATCTTGTGCGCTGAAATTACTGTACAAACTGACTAATAATAACTATGTATGAATAAACCGTATGTACGTCACATGTATGTAAAAGTGAAATCTTATGTGCTGAAATTACTGTACAAACTGACTAATAATAACTATGTACGAATAAACCGTATATACCTCACATGTATGTAAAAGTGAAATCTTTTGTGCTGAAATTACTGTACAAACTGACTAATAATTACTATGTACGAATAAACCGTATATACGTCACATGTATGTAAAAGTGAAATCTTCTGTGCTGAAATTACTGTACAAACTGGTTAATAATAACTATGTATGAATAAACCGTATATACGTCGCATGTATGTAAAAGTGAAATCTTGTGCGCTGAAATTACTGTACAAACTGGTTAATAATAACTATGTGTGAATAAACCGTATATACGTCGCATGTATGTAAAAGTGAAATCTTGTGCGCTGAAATTACTGTACAAACTGACTAATAATAACTATGTATGAATAAACCATATATATGTCGCATGTATGTAAAAGTGAAATCTTATGTGCTGAAATTACTGTACAAACTAATAATAACTATGTACGAATAAACCGTATATACGTCACATGAATGTAAAAGTGAAATCTTGTGCGCTGAAATTACTGTACAAACTGACCAATAATAACTATGTATGAATAAACCGTATATACGTCGCATGTATGTAAAAGTGAAATCTTGTGCGCTGAAATTACTGTACAAACTGGTTAATAATAACTATGTACGAATAAACCGTATATACCTCACATGAATGTAAAAGTGAAATCTTGTGCGCTGAAATTACTGTACAAACTGACCAATAATAACTATGTACGAATAAACCGTATATACGTCGCATGTATGTAAAAGTGAAATCTTGTGCACTGAAATTACTGTACAAACTGACTAATAATAACTATGTATGAATAAACCGTATATATGTCACATGTATGTAAAAGTGAAATCTTGTGCGCTGAAATTACTGTACAAACTGACTAATAATAACTATGTATGAATAAACCGTATATACGTCGCATGTATGTAAAAGTGAAATCTTATGTGCTGAAATTACTGTACAAACTGGTTAATAATAACTATGTACGAATAAACCGTATATACGTCACATGAATGTAAAAGTGAAATCTTGTGCGCTGAAATTACTGTACAAACTGACCAATAATAACTATGTATGAATAAACCGTATATACGTCGCATGTATGTAAAAGTGAAATCTTATGTGCTGAAATTACTGTACAAACTGGTTAATAATAACTATGTACGAATAAACCGTATATACCTCACATGAATGTAAAAGTGAAATCTTGTGCGCTGAAATTACTGTAGAGGAAAGGGAACCCATAAAAGAAATCCAATGGGGGAAACAGAATGGGGTCTTTAGCCCCTGCCTCACTCTGGGGGGATACAATAACATGCGTCCAGCCTAGCACACAGGTTTACCCTCATTTGGACGCTCGTTTTGGATGCGCTAGAGTAACACCCAATGCAAAAAGGGGATTAGTGCGCCCAAAACGTGCGTCCAAACACACTTGTAGCTAATAGCGCTCATCACATGTAAATGCCATGTAAGTGAGGCTATGAGCTTTTACCCCCGGATGCAAAAAATCCCTGTGCTCCCGACGCACATTTTTTAACGGCAAATTAAACGCCAGTCCCTGAGCCGGCGTTAAGGGCTCAACTAAAAAAACAAAAAATACTGCTTTTCTGTGCTTCCTCCTCCTTAGTATCGTTGCGATACTAAGAACTACTCCTTGCGATGGAGAATGTCGGCGGCATTTTCAAACCACGCAAGAAGCGGGAGCGGCAACCAGGCTGGCATTGGGTGGAGCGACAGCGTTCCTCCTGCTGCTGCAGCGCGGCTGCAGGGATCAGCGGCAAGGTCTCTCCTGCCGTGGGTCTGGCAGCGTCAGGGCTCAGCGGTGCTCCGAGGCTGCACGGGAAACCTAGAGGCGGTGACTCCAGCCACGAGAGGAAGTGGCGGCGTCAGCGGCATCTCCAGGCCGTGCCTGAAAGTGAGTGAGGCCGCTCGCGGGGTCCTCCCAAGAGCAGAACCGCAATAGGGAGATGGGATGATAGTTAGCAGAACAGATAGGGTCCAGTGAGGTTTTGGGGCTGGTGGGATCATCACGACATGTCTGAAGGCAGCAGGAACAGGAGCAGTGGAAAGTGATAGATTGAGGATGTGACAGAAGGAAGGGATGACTGCAGTGGAGATGGAGCTGAGGAATCGGGAGGGGACAGGATCAGAGGAACAAGTAGTGAGTTTAGAGGAAGAGAGAAGAGGAGCAGCTTCCTCCACTGTGACTTCAGGGAAGGGTAGAGGAGAGGGAGGTAGACTTGATTTGGTTGAGAACTGAAGACTAATTTTGTGAATCTTGGCATGGGAGTAGTTAGCCATAGTCTTTTATCAGGAAACTTACCGATACAGGTAACAGAGGGCCTCCATTCATTCCTGGATCCAATTCTTTCACATCGAATTTGTTGAATGTTCGGTGAAAGCTGATATCCCGGAGGACACGTTACAGTCACAGATTCAGAACTTGCATAGGAAGCTTTCTTTGGTGTAAACTGGAGGCGATTATCCCAATAATAAAAGTTTTTACAATTTTCTGTTGAAAAGACATTGTGTGAGAAACCTCAGAAGATCATAGAGTACATATTGTATTCCAACCTTTCATGTGCTGCCAGGACCCAAGCAGGCCCAGTACAAGCTTGCAAGACGATCACCCTGCCCCACAGATACCATTCAGCTTACATAGAAGCTCATCAATCATGAAAGAAACATTTCTATTTCAATTCTGAAATGACGTTCCATATTGCTATTTTCTAACTTTTGGATAGTTGGTCCTAATAATGCAATGCTCTAGTCCAGTGTTTCTCAATCACTGGTCCGTGGACCAGCAGTGATCCCCCACAACATATTCCATCATTGCAAGCGACAGCAGAGCTGTGCTGCAGTCGCCCAGGTGCTGGCTCCCACCCTGTCACCCGCAGCCACAAAAGGGACGTTCTCTCCTGCCCTAAAGCACCGGATTAAAACGTTCCCTCTGAACCCCACAGCACTGCGCACGACTGTTAATTCCGGGAGTGGGGACAGACACCCAGCGCTCTCCAGCTCTTCACCAGCTGATCAGACTGGCAGAACATCAGGCTCAGCTAAATCCCAGATTGCTCTGCAAATAAAAAAAAATCCAAGGGGTTGCTGCCTGTGCAGCCGTGAAGGCTTCTGGAAGCATCCGGCCCCTTAAAGGGGCAGCATCTACCCCCACTGCCACCAATCTAAGTATTAGCTCCTGGCTGCACTGTCCTGTGTAATGAGGAGACCTGATTTTTTTATCCTACCCTGCACTGGGTCCTTTGTCATCATTCTTGTAATTAAAACATTGGAGGGGGGAGGGTTGGGTTTTGTCTAGCAGAGACTCCTAAGGGGGGAGGGGTTTACTCCCCCTTGCTCTTTAGCCACAGTGGGGACCCCATGCTCTTCAGACACAGGAAGGAGCGGCTGCTCCCCCACTCTTCAGCAGTGTCCCCCAACTCTATCAGCCGGCAGGTCCATGTCAGCTTAAGAGGTCAGCCAACCAATTCCTGGCATCAAAAAGGTTGGGAAACGCTCATCTAGTCAATGTTTCAATTTCTCCTTTTTGTTCCAATGGAGCAATACGGCTCCAAACATTTTATAAATAAACCTATTCACTTTAACCTTTATTTATGTGGTCGTTTTACTGGAAAATCATGAATCATCGCCCCAAAGTCAATGTCTCTTGCAGGTTCATGCTTGATAGACAAAACGGGAAGCGTTCTTGCCCCACAGTAGGACACCTGCAGATTTTGAAACTTCTTTCAGCTTCTGCTATAGTCGCTGTCTCTGTGAAAAAAATCCCTAAGACCATGCTCACTTCATTGAAAATTAGTTGAAGGTTTTTTTTGTAAATCTTATTAAATAACATAGGTGGAGGCAAGTCATACTTTTTTCCCAAAATAGGACTGAAGATTACTTTCAAGTGCAACATTTCACAAGAAAGATCTGCAGGATTCTGCTGACGTAAGCATTAAGAAGCGTCTTCTAGTTCTTCAGGCTCTAGTCTCGTATCTTTTAGGACTGAATGGAATGTAAAACAAATATTATTGGTTGCACTGAATCTTGCTCTTATTTACAGAAAACATTGTCCAATGTTGCATCAAAAGCATTTCTTCACTCTTAAGCTGAATCTAAGCCACTGGAGTTTGGAAAGCCTGGAGAGGAGACTTAGGATGCCAGCTGGATCCAGAGGACTGGGGTCAGGTTATTGTGAGGACTTGAAGTGCTACATCAATACTCAGATAGTAAAGCAACATTAACAAGGCTAACTCTGATCAATGTTGGAGACTTCATGGAAATAAACATAGTTTGGGTCACATCCTTTTCTTTTGCCTGCGATTAAATTGTAACAGCACTTAAATCTATGAGTGGGCTGGAGCCACTAAAAGACCGAAGAATTTATGTATTTATGTTCTTGCCTGGTAGTAGGGAGAAAGTAGCCTGATACAGAAGTTGGTTTTGGCAGGGTGAAGAGCCTGCTTAGCTGATTGGAAATACAAGGACTCCCTTTTGGTGACTGACAGGTTCAGCGTCATGGGAACGATGATGGAACTGGAAATGCTGTATGTCAAACTTACAGGGTCTTGGGACAAAGCACCGAGGTTGTGGGGCCCTGTTATGCTATTCCGAACTAGATATCTGGAAATATAATAGACTTCCAATAGGTGGAGGTGGAGAGGAGGGGGAAAGCTGTAAGGAAGAAGAAAGCAGGAAAATTTAAAAGGGTGGTGTGGTGACCAACTTGAAGATGCTTTGCCTTATGATGTTTTCCTGTATGCCACCACTTGCTGTGGCACTGTTTGTTATATGTTAAAAATTAAATTAAGAAACATTCAGAATTATTATTTGAAGTCTTTGGTTTTAGAATTACATTTTGACATCTAGTGGAAAGAAACTAATAGACTTTTTTCTTTTGGTTGCAATAAAGTTCATTTTAAATTGTTGGAAAAATAACTCTGCGTTGGAGATGAAGATGTGGTGGAATGCCGCATGTACCTTCTCCAAGTGAGACCACACCTTGAATACTGTGTACAATTCTGGTCACCGCAACTCAAAAAAGATATAATTGCGATGGAGAAGGTACAGAGAAGGGCTACCAAAATGATAAAGGGGATGGAACAGCTCCCCTATGAGGAAAGGCTGAAGAGGTAGGGCTGTTCAGCTTGGAGAAGAGACGGCTGAGGGGGGATATGATAGAGAATTAGAATGTATAGCAGTGAATGATGACATAGACTTAATTGGCATTGACAACCATTGACAACTAATGGGACAATGCTATACCGGGGTACAATTTATATCGCAATGACAGAGAGGAGCACCTGGGAGACGGTGTGGCGCTTTATGGCCGGGATGGCATAGCGTCCAACAGGATAAACATCCTACATGAGACTAAGGGGTAGATTTTATAAATCTACGTGTGCGCGTACTTTTGTTCGCGCACCAGGCGCAAACAAAAGTACGCTGGATTTTATAAGATACGCACGTAGCCGCGTGTACCTTATAAAATCTGGGGTCGGCGCACGCAAGGGGGTGCACATTTGTGCACCTTGCGCGCGCCGAGCCCTGCGCGAGCTGCCCGTTCCCTCCAAGGCCGCTCCCTCAGAGGGAACTTTCCTTCCACCCCCCCCGCACCTTCCCCTCCCTTCCCTTCCCTTCCCCTACCTAACCCACCCCCCGGCCCTATCTAAACGCCCCCATACCTTTATTCGAAAAGTTACGCCTGCCTTCGGGCAGTAGTAATTTACGCGCACCAGCTGTCTCCTGGCGCGGCAGGCCCCGACACAGGCTATTGTGTCGGGGTACTCGGCCATTCCCCTGGACTGCCCACATGCCCCTGAACATGCCCCCGATCCGACACCACGCCCCCTGGCCACGCCCCCATCCGCCCCTTTTTGCAAGCCCCGGGACTTACGCGCGTCCCGGGGCTTGCGAGCACCACTGAGTCTATGCAAAATAGGCTCGGCGCACGCAGGGGCATTTTAAAAGAGTTACGCGCATACCTTATGCACGTAACCCTTTTAAAATCCGGCCCAAAATGCACAATTGAATCTTTATGGGTAGAAATCCCTTGTGTGTTGGGGAAGACTATAGTGATAGGAGTATACTACCGTCCACCTGGTCAAGATGGTGAGAAGCTAACCAAATTGGTAGTGCGGTAATAATGGGTGACTTCAATTACCCCAATATTGACTGGGTAAATGTATCATCGGTACATGCTAGAGAGATAAAGTTCCTGGATGGAATAAATGACTGTTTTATGGAGCAATTGGTTCAGGAACCAACAAGAGAGGGAGCAATTTTAGAACTAATTCTCAGTGGAGCACAGGATTTGGTGAGAGAGGTAACAGTGATGGGCCCGCTTGGCAATAGTGATCATAATATGATCAAATTTGAATTAATGACTGGAAGGGGGACAGTAAGCAAATCCACGACTCTCGTGCTAAACTTTCACAAGGGAAATTTTGATAAAATGAAAAAAATTGTTAGAAAAAAACTGAAAGGAGCAGCTACAAAGGTAAAAAGTGTGCAAGAGGCGTGGTCATTGTTAAAAAATACCATCCTAGAAGCACAGTCCAGATGTAAAGACATGGCTGTTCAGCCAAGCCTTCCCCACCACAAACTCCATTGCCTGATCTAGAATTGTTCACCACACATCTCTGTAAACAAAACTTTTCCAAATTTTTCATGCCTAATATCCATTAAAGAGAGGTTGGCTCCTAGCCCCCTCCACTGTATATAGTATTTATTCTATTTTATTGCACTTTATATATTTATTGCTCCGTTCACCCCTTCTTTATTTTCCTACTCCAAGTTAAGGCTTCCTTGTTATAATGTAACTGTATGCTCTGTATCTCTTGTTGATTGGTTAATTGTATATTCTACTTAGTTCATTGTAAACCGAATTGATTTGATTTGTATCAAGAAATTCGGTATATAAAAGCCTTAATAAATAAATGTATTCCACACATTAAGAAAGGTGGAAAGAAGGCAAAACGATTACTGGCATGGTTAAAATGGAGGTGAAAGAAGCTATTTTAGATAAAAGATCTTCATTCAAAATTGGAAGAAGGATCCAACAGAAGAAAATAGGATAATACATAAGCGTTGGCAAGTTAAATGTAAGACATTGATAAAACAGGCTAAGAGAGAATTTGAAAAGAAGTTGGCCGTAGAGGCAAAAACTCACAGTAAAAACATTTTAAAATATATCCGAAGCAGAAAGCCTGTGAGGGAGTCAGTCGGACCGAGAGATGATCTAGGGGTTAAAGGGGCACTTAGAGAAGATAAGGCCATCGCGGAAAGATTAAATGATTTCTTTGCTTCGGTGTTTACTGAAGAGTATGTTGGGGAGATACCCGTACTGGAGAAGGTTTTCATGGGTAATGATTCAGATGGACTGAACCAAATCACGGTGAACCTAGAAGATGTGGTAGATCTGATTGACAAACTGATTGACAAACTGAAGAGTAGTAAATCACCTGGACCGGATGGTATACACCCCAGAGTTCTGAAGGAACTCAAAAATGAAATTTCAGGCCCATTAGTAAAAATTTGTAACCTATCATTAAAATCATCCATTGTATCTGAAGACTGGAGGATAGCTAATGTAACCCCAATATTTAAAAAGGGTTCCAGGGGCAATCCGGGAAGCTACAGTCCGGTTAGCCTGACTTCAATGCCAGGAAAAATAGTGAAAAGGGTTCTAAACATCAAAATCACAGAACATATAGAAAGACATGATTTAATGGAACAAAGTCAGCATGGCTTTACTGAAGGCAAGTCTTGCCTCACAAATCTGCTTTACTTTTTTGAAGGAGTTAATAAACATGTGGATAAAGGTGAACCGGTAGATGTAGCGTACTTGGATTTTCAGAAGGCGTTTGACAAAGTTCCTCCTGAGAGGCTTCTAGAAAAAGTAAAAAGTCATGGGATAGGTGGCGATGTCCTTTCGTGGATTACGAACTGACTAAAAGACAGGAAACAGAGAGTAGGATTAAATGGACAATTTTCTCAGTGGAAGGGAGTGGGCAGTAGAGTGCCTCAGGGAGCGGTATTGGGACCCTTTCTTTTCAATATATTTAGAAATGATCTGGAAAGAAATACGACGAGTTAGATAATCAAATTTGCAGATGATACAAAATTGTTCAGAGTAGTTAAATCACAAGCAGATTGTGATAAATTGCAGGAAGAACTTGTGAGACTGAAAAAGTGGCATCAAAATGGCAGATGAAATTTAATGTGGATAAGTGCAAGGTGATGCATATAGGGAAAAAGAACCCATGTTATAGTTACACAATGGTTCAATATAGGTGCTACCACCCAAGAAAGATATCTAGGCATCATAGTGGATAACACACTGAAATCGGTTCAGTGTGCTGCGGCAGTCAAAAAAGCAAACAGAATGTTGGGAATTATTAGGAAGGGAATGGTGAATAAAACGGAAAATGTCATAATGCCTCTGTATCGCTCCATGGTGAGACCGCACCTTGAATACTGTGTACAATTCTGGTCGCCGCATCTCAAAAAAGATATAATTGTGATGGAGAAGGTACAGAGAAGGGCGACCAAAATGATAAGGGGAATGGAACAGCTCCCCTATGAGGAAAGACTAAAGAGGTTAGGACTTTTCAGCTTGGAGAAGAGACGACTGAGAGGGGATATGATAGAGGTGTTTAAAATCATGAGAGGTCTAGAACGGGTAGATGTGAATCGGTTATTTACTCTTTCGGATAATAGAAAGATTAGGGGGCACTCCATGAAGTTAAGATGTGGCGCATTTAAAACTAATCGGAGAAAGTTCTTTTTCACTCAACTCACAATTAAACTCTGGAATTTGTTACCAGAGGATGTGGTTAGTGCAGTTAGTAAAGCTATGTTTAAAAAAGGATTGGAGAAGTTCTTGGAGAAGTCCATTACCTGCTATTAATTAAGTTGACTTAGAAAATAGCCACTGCTATTACTAGCAACAGTGTCATGGAATAGACACTGAGGTAGATCTTAAAACAGTACGCGTGACCGGCGCCAACAAAAATATGCTGGATTTTATAAGATACGCGCGTAGCTGCGCATATCTTATAAAATCCGGGGTCGGCGTGCGCAAGGCTGCGCAAAATCGGCAGCCTGTGCGTGCCGAGCCGCGCAGCCTGCCTCCATTCCCTCTGAGGCCGCTCCGAAATTGGAGCGGCCTCAGAGGGAACTTTCCTTCCGCATCCCCCCACCTTCCCCTCCCTTCCCCTATCTACCCCACTCTCCAGCCCTACCTAAATCCCCCCCCTACCTTTTGTTGTGCAAGTTACGCCTGCTTGAAGCAGGCGTAACTTGCCCGCGCCGCCTCGGCGTCCCCCGGCACAGGCTGCAATGCCGGGGGACTCGGGACCACTCGCCCCTGAACCATCGCCACGCCCCAGACCTGCTCCCGGACTGCCGACAAGCCCCCTCCCGCCCCTTTTACAAAGCCCCAGGACTTACACACGTCCCGGGGCTTTGCGCGTGCTGGCAGCCTATGCAAAATAGGCGCGCGTAAATCCAGCAGGATTTACGCGCACAGGGCTTTTAAAATCTAGCCCTTAGTTTTTGGGTACTTGCCAGGTTCTTATGGCCTGGATTGGCCACTGTTGGAAACAAGATGCTGGGCTTGATGGACCCTTGGTCTGACCCAGCATGGCATGTTCTTATGTTCTTATTATGAATGCCTTCATTAAAATTTGCTCCTCGATTTTTGAGACCATTTCCAGTTGACAGACAAATTCGAATTCACAATGTATTGAATGTATCTTTCCTTAAGCCTGCAATTCTGTCCTGGCCAACAAGGAAGCCAAAAATATCTTCATCTACAATATTTGATGATGACCACAGTGTGAAGTGGAAAAGATGTTGGATGTTAGGAAAGGAAGAAAGGGACTACAATATCTGATTTCCTGGAAAGGTTATGGCCCGCAGAAAAACTCTTGGGAACCTGTCAGTAATATTCAAACTCCTCTACTTATTCATGAATTCCATCAGTGCTTTCCATTTAAGCCAAGGCCCAGGAGGCAGGAGAAGGGACCTTGCAGGGGAGGTAGTTACTAAATGATCTAATACTTGTCTGCCTATAACAGTCCCGCGGTGCAGCGATGGCTGCTATCGGTGGCAGCAGTGGCTCCCTCAAAAAGGAGCCTCCTTCCTGCCATGCTGAACGTCCCCACCAGAAATCCCCACGGAGGAGATCAGGGGCAGTCAGCATTTAAGCGGCATCTTTTCTGTTCTTCGCCTCGGCCACAGGCTGTGAGTAGGTGCTTTGTTGTTCTATTGGATTGTGCTGGTTGTCCCGCTCCCTGTGTTTCCCCCTACTCCTTGGTCCTGCATTGTGAATTCCTCTTGTGCATGAGTTCTGTCTTTTGGCTTCCTTTTGTGGCCTCGACCCCTTGCTGGATTCTGGATTTGGATTGTTTGCTGCCTGACTTGACCCCTTGCTGAAATTTGGACTTGGATTGTGTTTTGCCCACCCCAACACTGTCTGATTTCAGTCAAGACTGACTATTGCTTGTCCTGATCGATTGTTCGACTCTGGTCATGGACTGCTCAACAGTCTCCGCTTGGTCTCAATTCAAGGTAAGACTGTTAGTTTCTTCCATTGGATCCACAAAAATTGTAACAACTGCAACAAGAAACACCGTTTTCAACATAAGTAACCTAAAGGAAAGGCTACAAAGTGGTCGAAAGGTGGGACCCGCCAGTAAATCCAATACCAGATTAAGACTCCACAAGAGTACAAAGGCAGGGAAGGACGAAGATGCTTCACCCCTTTTTATGAAACAAGCTACATCTGGATGAGCAGACAAGGGTCCACCATTCACCTGACCTCGGAAACAGGCAAGATCCACCACCTGTACCTTCAATGAATTAAGAGCCAACCCTTTTCTCAATCCATCCTGCAAAAATTCCAAAAATAGTGGGATCTTAACTGAACGAGGGAGAATCTCTTGATCCTCACACCAAGCCTCAAACACTCTCCAAACCCTCAGATACGATAAGGAAGTGGAAATTTTTCTTGCTCATAGCAAGGTGGAAATCACTGCAGTGGAAAATCCACGCTTCAGCATCCAAGCCCGCTCAAGGCCATACCTTCCAAGGTTCGTCCCCCTTTAAAATTAGCTTCTGGGGCACCCCATTCAAGATCAATTAATTCTTGAATACCCTCCATGATAGAGAAGAAGCATGAGGCTTTATGCAAAGAAATCAAAATGGGACCTTTCTTTGGCTCAGACATGGAATCAGCCCCCAGTACCCCCAATATCTTCAATGTCTGGGAAATCAGATCTGGTAACTCATCTCTATGAAAGAAATGCAACATAATTCTATTTGGTTCCAGCCCCGGAGGAATTTCCCCATCCTCCAAGAGGTAAGAATCGGCTTCATCATCCGAGTCCCTATCAGCGTGACTTGCAGCAGGTCTAGACATACTCTGATGCTTACCCACAGCACCAGGCGCATGGGAATCCACAGCCTGCGATCCTGAATTGTTAAAATTGGCCGGGACCAATGACTTCACCTGAAGAAAGGACTGCAGCCTTTGAAAAAATTCCACCCAAGACAAGGCAGAAGGGTCCATGCCAAAACAGGGAGCGTCGGTCCTCTGCCCACTAAACTACCTTCCCCTGCTGATGAACCAGTTAGGGGAGCCCCAATTCCAGCGAAACTTCTGGCAACTCTTTTCCATTCCTGCATCATGCTGGAAAAGACCAGGCTTAGCAAAATCAGATGGAGACAAGACTCCCTGAGCCTCCAAACAGTGTTGACACAAGTTAGACGGGATGCCAGGCTGAGATGCCCGAATATGGCAAGAAGCACAAAGAGTAATGTTTAAGAACATAAGAACATAATACATTGCCATGCTGGGTCAGACCAAGGGTCTATCAAGCCCAGCATTGTGTTTCCAACAGAGGCCAAATCAGGCTACAAGACCCTGACAAGTATCCAAACACTAAGAAGATCCCAGGCTACTGATGCCGGTAATAGCTGAGGCAAGCTTGGCAGGCAGCTTGGCAAATGAGCAACCTTCTGGGCTAGGTCCCGCTCTCAAGCTTAAATTGTTCGCCAAATGGTAGATCGTGGCAGTGTTTACGCACTTTTTCTCTGCACATAAGACTGCTCTCTTCAGGTACGTCGGTTCATGCTTACACGCCTCGCTTCTTTGCTATCAGCACCATAGTCATTTGACAGCACGTTCTAAATAGGCATCTGAGAACTGTGCAGCCAGCTGAGCTTGCAGCAGGCGCCTTTAAAAAAATAGGCGCTCAAAATTAGGCGCCCAATGCAATATTCAGGTAGACGCCCAACGTTGGCATCCTGAAGCGCACCACTGTGTGTCCAACTAGACTCCCTTACGTGCACAACTAAGCAAACTCTGGAATTTGTTGCCAGAGGATGTGGTTAGTGCAGTTAGTGTAGCTGGATTCAAAAAAGGTTTGGATAAGTTCTTGGAGGAGAAGTCCATTAACTGCTATTAATCAAGTTTACTTAGGGAATAGCCACTGCTATTAATTGCATCAGTAGCATGGGATCTTCTTAGTGTTTGGGAACTGCCAGGTTCTTGTGGCCTGGTTTGGCCACTGTTGGAAACAGGAAGCTGGGCTTGATGGACCCTTGGTCTGACCCAGCATGGCAATTTCTTATGTTCTTATGCTCACAGGACCGCAGGGGGAAATTGGAAACAGGTCGAGAACAGGCCGAGCAAATTCTAAAGTGTAGCTGTCTCTGTCCACGCTGAGAACCTAGTGTGTAACTCTGGTCCACTCGTCGTAAAACTGAGTCAGGCGACCTCTTATAATAGGAATGACAGAGTGGACCAGCCTTGCTTCATTGTGAGGACTTATACTCCGGCCACAGATCCTCCAGCGGCTCCTCGGAACAGCCTCCGAGCACCCCGGAATGACTGCCCCCAGGACTGACATCGAGGAGAGAACTGCCTCTGAGAACCGGGCATGGCCGTCAAAGGTCTAGATCTCCTATCGGAGCGAAACCAAGACCGCACCTGAAAAAAACCTCTTGGCCTTAGGCTTACCCTCAGGTAAATGAAGGGTCTTATTAATAATCTTATAGGAGGTACGAACCAAATCATAAAGAGCATCCGCCCCATAAGCCACGGCGGCTTCGAGGCGCTCAGCCCTGTCCGCGTCCTCTCTTGCCAGCGGCAGACTTTCCTGCATCTGTTGTACCCAGCGGAGGCCCGCTGCATGAAACTGGTACAAATAGCCGCGTGTAAGCCCAAGGCTGATACCTCAAAAATCTGCTTAAGGTGGATCTCCAACTTGCGATCCTGAGCATCCTTCAACGCAGCGGAACCTACCACTGAGATAGTAGTTCTCTTAGTGACCGCAGAGACTGCAGCGTCAACCTTAGGGAGAGCAAAAAGCTCCAACGCCTGCTCCGGCCCCCGGATAAAGCTTTGGCTTGGCCTGCCCCACTTTAAGCCCGGAATCCGAAAGGCTCCATTCCGCCTCCACTAATATTTTTACTGAAATGTGATAGGGGAAAGTGGTAGGCGGGCTGCGCAGAACATCCAGAACAGGATCGGCCCCCTCCAAATCGGACAGCGCATGGGGAAGCTTAACTCCTAGGACCTGATACGCCAAAGGCAACAAAGTCTCAAATTCCTCTCTCTTAAAAAGGCGAACCACCTTTGGGTCATCACCCTCAGAAACTGAGGCAACCAAACCGTCATCTGGATCTGGCCCTCTGGTCCCCAGCTCTACCGCGTCGACCGGGACATCTTGCCCAGGGGATGCCCTCGAACTCCTAGAAACCTGGAGCATCTCCTCTGAAGCCCCCTCTGATGTTTCAGAAGCAGGAGGGGGGCCGAGAAGCTGCAGGACCTGGGAGGCCCGAGCACGCTCAGAATTATGCCCCCTGGGGACCCCCGTCAGACAAGCCGCAGGGCGAACCGTGGGGACCGAGAAAATCCTGCCCCGCACTCTGCTTGCTGCCTGGCCACATAGGCATCATGCAATGCAGCACAAAATCCGTGGAAAAAGGCCTCACGCCAGCTGCTTAATCGGTAGCCTTGAGGTGTCTTCCTCCTCCCCATCCCCCTATCGAATCCAGATACAGAACAGCTGGGGAAAGGTGTGGAGGAACCTCCCCCTCCCCCCCTACGACAGCGTGGGAACCACCAACGGGGAAGACAAAATGGCCACTGTTCCCGTGCGAGAAGAAGAAGAATCAGGACCCTGGCCAGGGGACTGCTGGGAAAGGGAAACGGCCACGGAAGAGCCCCGACACCGCTTCGCTGCCAGTGGCCCCCCCCCCCCCCCCCCCCCGAGCCCTCCCCGCCGTCACAGCATGCAGTACACAGATCTTGCCGGCTCAACCACACACAGGCCGAGCCGCAGGCAAGGCAAGCTGACCCGCGGGGCATGTCAGGCGCAGGGAGAGTGCAGGAAATAGAAAGAGGGTCAGAAAAAAATAATAAAATGTACCTGAGTTGTCACCAGACCCCTCCTGAAAGGAGGAGGAAGCCGCCCACAGAGCAAGCAGAGCTACCTACAGTTCCTGGCTCTGGAAACTCTCTCTCGTTTTGTTTGTTTTTTTCAATATAACTTTAATTTAGAGACATAACAACAAGAAGTGCCTCAAGGAAAAAAAAATCCTACAGAGCCTGCAGCCGCCTGAGCGGCCTCATGAAGGGGAGGGATCTGGACCACCAGATTTACACCTTAAGGGTGCACAGGGTGAGCACACAAAAAGGTCACCGACCCCTGGCTCATCCGCCTCAACAGGACAGGGTAGGACCACTCAGGGTTCCAAAAAACAAAAGGTACCCCCAGGACGAAGGCTCAAGAGAAAAAAACACTGCCCAGACTACAGAACTGCAGGGTGAGCACCCTCTGCCATCTGCTGGAGACAGAGAAATACTGAGGGACTGCAGGTGGCACCGGGATTATCAAGCAGTGTCAGAGAAACTCTCTCTGTCTCCATCTGCTGGCAGGGAGGCATAAACCCAGGAGTCTGGACTGATCCGGGTACGTACAGGGAACTCCTGGTACGGGCACAAAAAAAGTTCTTAAAAAAGGGGTGGGGCGTGGTCTGGGCGTGGGCGTCCCTGGATTTCTCACTGAAACCAGCGCGTAAATACTTAGGCGCACAAACAGGTGCCGGGGTCCCCTACCCCGTAACTTTACTTCTGCTATGGAAGGCGAGTAAGTCCTAAAATAAAAAAAGTAAAGAAGTGAGCAGGGTTTTAAGGATCGGGATTAACAGGGTAAAAGGGAGGTTAGGAAGTCCTATCCCTTACCTGGACAAACTGGGAAGGAACTGGCTCTGCGCGCATCCCTTATAAAATTCCACATCGTACTCGACAGAGGCAGCGTTTGCACGCGCCCATTATAAACTCGCACACACACGTGCACCGTTCAGTCTATTTCATAACCCACGCGTATATGTTCTAACATGGCCACGTCCTTTCACACGTGTACATGTGGTTTTCAAATTCACCTGCTAATGAGTTTCTGTGACCACTATCCTGAGCCCCTATTTTCTGGTACATTTATTATAATATTATGGCTTTCAAGATTGTACACTGTAAAGTGGGGCTGGCTTTCTGAAAAGGCCAATTCTGTGCTAATCATTTCCAGTAAATTATTAAAGTCTCATCAGTATATGGTGGATTTCACTCACCTGTTCCTCGTCCTATCTACGCTGACACCACTGTAATTAATTTTACTAAAACCTTACTTACAAGTAATTACTAAGCTTACCTAACACTTTTATAACCACATTTCCAAAATACACAGCAACCACAGAGATTATAGGCTTTTTCTGCCATGGCAGAGCACTACTGCAGCACTATTCAGTTTCCCAAGTAATTATGCCAACCTCATTATTTTAGTGCCAGCTGATACAGGAAAACAAATTACATACTGTGTACAAAAAGAAAAAAACACTAATAATAAATAGAAAGCACATCATAAACAATGTACAAAGGAATAGTCAGGTTTTAATCATCTTCCTACATTTCAATAAGTCACTCTCTGTGCAAAAACCAAGAGGTACGGAGCTCCAAATCAGAAGAGTCTGATACTGCAAACTATTCCCTTAGGTGAAGGCAGTCTCAGTAGTTCTGGATGGCTTACAAGGCATTTACAAGCTGGAAAGATAATCGGGTTTACCTCTCAACAGAGCACTGAATGTCAAACATGGTATTTTAAACAATATCCGGCAGCGAACAGGTAACCAATGCAACTCTTGGAGTAATGGAGAGATACGATCAAATTTAGAAGCACCAAATACAGCTCTTGCTGTAGAATTTTGTAGCCTCATTATTTTAGTGCCACTTGATACATTAGATCAGTACCAGGAAAACGGATAGTCAGTGCTCTTTAGAGTTTGCATCGATCTGCCCTGACCTGGCTTGATATTTTGGCCCCACACGGTTTAGTCATACAGGCAATACCTCTCATTCTATATCTTTAATGGTCAAACTTACCAATGCAGCTTACAGAGTCGCTCCATGTATTCCAGGTACTGTGTCTGAAGCAAGAGATGGTGTGAACGCTCTGTAAAAGCTCATAGCCCTCGGTGCAGCTCACATGCACAAATTCAGAACTGGAATAGTATGATTTGTCCGGATGTAGGCGAATGTGAGAATCCTGTATTTGATATTTTCCACATTTTCCTAAAAAAGAAATTGTGCATGAATAGTTCTAAGAGAACACAGAATGTAACAGCTCCTCCTCTCCGAGGAGAAAGTCTTAGCAGTTACAGGGAGTGTGATACAGGACATATCTACCCTGTGCTCTGGAAAGAAGACAGCCCTGTAATACAGCTCCTCCTCTCCGAGGAGAAAGTATTAGCAGTTACAGGGAGTGTGATACAGGACATATCAACCTGTGCTCTGAAAAGAAGACAGCCCTGTAATACAGCTCCTCCTCTCTGAGGAGAAAGCCTTAGCAGTTACAGGGAGTGTGATACAGGACATATCTACCCTGTGCTCTGGAAAGAAGACAACCCTGTAATACAGCTCCTCCTCTCCGAGGAGAAAGTCTTAGCAGTTACAGGGAGTGTGATACAGGACATATCAACCTGTGCTCTGAAAAGAAGACAGCCCTGTAATACAGCTCCTCCTCTCTGTTCAGAAAGCCTTAGCAGTTACAGGGAGTGTGATACAGGACATATCAACCTGTGCTCTGAAAAGAAGACAGCCCTGTAATACAGCTCCTCCTTTCTGTTCAGAAAGTCTTAGTAGTTACAGGGAGTGAGATACAGGACATATTTATTTATTTATTTTATTTATTTAATTCTTTTTAATATACCGATGCTCAAGACCATGTCTTATCGTACCGGTTTACATCAAACCAGGGGAAAACCATAAATTAAGAAAATGAAAGTTACAATGAACAGGGAGCATAATTCAGGACAATTGAAAGTGCTCTGAAAAGAAGACAGCCCTGTAATACAGCTCCTCCTCTCTGTTCAGAAAGCCTTAGCAGTTACAGGGAGTGTGATACAGGACATTTCTACCTGTGCTCTGAAAAGAAGACAGCCCTGTAATACATCTCCTCCTCCTTGAGGAGAAAGCCTTAGCAGTTACAGGGAGTGTGACACAGGACATATCTACCTGTGCTCTGAAAAGAAGACAGCCCTGTAATACATCTCCTCCTCCTCCTTGAGGAGAAAGCCTTAGCAGTTACAGGGAGTGTGACACAGGACATATCTACCTGTGCTCTGAAAAGAAGACAGCCCTGTAATACAGCTCCTCCTCCTTGAGGAGAAAGCCTTAGCAGTTACAGGGAGTGAGATACAGGACATATCTACCTGTGCTCTGAAAAGAAGACAGCCCTGAAATACAGCTCCTCCTCTCTGTTCAGAAAGCCTTAGCAGTTACAGGGAGTGTGATATAGGACATATCTACCTGTGCTCTGAAAAGAAGACAGCCCTGAAATACAGCTCCTCCTCTCTGTTCAGAAAGCCTTAGCAGTTACAGGGAGTGTGATACAGGACATATCTACCTGTGCTCTGAAAAGAAGACAGCCCTGTAATACATCTCCTCCTCCTTGAGGAGAAAGCCTTAGCAGTTACAGGGAGTGTGACACAGGACATATCTACCTGTGCTCTGAAAAGAAGACAGCCCTGTAATACAGCTCCTCCTCCTTGAGGAGAAAGCCTTAGCAGTTACAGGGAGTGAGATACAGGACATATCTACCTGTGCTCTGAAAAGAAGACAGCCCTGAAATACAGCTCCTCCTCTCTGTTCAGAAAGCCTTAGCAGTTACAGGGAGTGTGATACAGGACATATCAACCTGTGCTCTGAAAAGAAGACAGCCCTGAAATACAGCTCCTCCTCTCTGTTCAGAAAGCCTTAGCAGTTACAGGGAGTGTGATACAGGACATATCTACCTGTGCTCTGAAAAGAAGACAGCCCTGAAATACAGCTCCTCCTCTCTGTTCAGAAAGCCTTAGCAGTTACAGGGAGTGTGGTACAGGACATATCTACCCTGTGCTCTGAAAAGAAGACAGCTCTGTAATACAGCTCCTCCTCTCTGTTCAGAAAGCCTTAGCAGTTACAGGGAGTGTGATATAGGACATATCTACCCTGTGCTCTGAAAAGAAGACAGCCCTGTAATACAGCTCCTCCTCTCTGTTCAGAAAGCCTTAGCAGTTACAGGGAGTGTGATACAGGACATATCTACCATTGCTCTGAAAAAAAGACAGCCCTGTAATACAGCTCATCCTCTCTGTTCAGAAAGCCTTAGCAGTTACATGGAGTGTGATACAGGACATATCAACCTGTGCTCTGAAAAGAAGACAGCCCTGTAATACAGCTCATCCTCTCTGTTCAGAAAGTCTTAGTAGTTACAGGGAGTGAGATACAGGACATATATTTTCATAGCTATTTTATATTAGTTCATAATTATTACTACCATGTTCTATGTACAACGCTCTGACGTTTTGTTTTGTTTTCACTGTAAACCGACGCGATATCCTTGGATGAACGCCGGTATAAGGAAAAGAGACCACATTTCACCAGTCCTGAAAGAGCTTCATTGGTTACCCGTATACTTCCGCATCATGTATAAAGCCATAACTATCACCTATAAAACTATACATCAACTCACCACTCTCGATCTCCAATTCCCTCTCCAAGTACATAACTCTACTAGACCTACCAGAGATGCTTACAGAGGTTCCCTCCTGGTTCCCCCAGTGAAAACGACCAAACACATTACCCTAAGAGATCGTGCCACCTCCACAGCTGGCCCTCTACTGTGGAATTCCATTCCTACAGACCTCAGACAGGAGCCCTGCCTCCCAACTTTTAGGAAAAAACTTAAGACTTGGTTATTCAAGCAAGCTTTTCCGGACACAACCCAATGACTCCCAAAACACCTTACCATTTGTATATAACATTTATTTTGTATACTACATTTAAATTGTACATTGTTTAACCATTTCTATCCTCTCTTCTCTTTTTCCTTCTCCAAGTTTGGCCTCCATTGTTAAATGTAACTGTACCTTCTGTCACCTCAGTTCTGGTTCTATGTTTTTAAGTTCTATGTATTTATTGCACCCCCGTTCTATGTAAACCAGCAAGATATGTTTCATGATTGCCGGTATATAAAAACTCTAAATAAATAAATAAATAAATAAATAAATAAATATAAAAACTATTAAATAAATAAATAAATAAATAAATAAATAAATATCTACCCTGTGCTGTAAAAGAAGACAGCCCTGTAATACAGCTCCTCCTCTCTGAGGAGAAAGTCTTAGCAGTTACAGGGAGTGTGATACAGGACATATCAACCTGTGCTCTGAAAAGAAGACAGCCCTGTAATACAGCTCCTCCTCTCTGAGGAGAAAGTCTTTGCAGTTACAGGGAGTGTGATACAGGACATATCTACCCTGTGCTCTGAAAAGAAGACAGCCCTGTAATACAGCTCATCCTCTCTGTTCAGAAAGCCTTAGCAGTTACAGGGAGTGAGATACAGGACATATCTACCTGTGCTCTGAAAAGAAGACAGCCCTGAAATACAGCTCCTCCTCTCTGTTCAGAAAGCCTTAGCAGTTACAGGGAGTGTGATACAGGACATATCTACCTGTGCTCTGAAAAGCCCTGTAATACAGCTCCTCCTCTCTGTTCAGAAAGCCTTAGCAGTTACAGGGAGTGTGATACAGGAAATATCAACCTGTGCTCTGAAAAGAAGGCAGCTGTGTGTGTAGCAAGCTAGTATAAACCAGATCCCTTCCCCCATGAGCTTATCATGTGTTGGAGCCTTACAGTGTGGACCAAGCTGTCTCTGGATCTGAGTGATGTGTTTTGGATCTGTCAAAAAGGGGTTTTGAACCCTGCAGAGTCTGCAAGCCACCGCAGCCAAGGTGAAGGATTATAAACCATGTCAAAACCCCTGTGCGCTCTCCTGTGAATGACAAATGTTCTGCAAGAACCAGTATCCAGCACTCACAGTGTTAACAAGCTGGGAAAGGGACTGGACTGTTCAGCCTGCCCAGAGAGCAGCACTACAAGGTCAGAAGAGGAGGAAGCCAAAGGAATGCTGGGAGACCATTTAAGGTAGAAAAGGCACAGTTTTGCTGGCTCTGTCTGTGTGTGCGGGCAGGATCCAGGAAGAGGGAAGTGCATCTGGCTGCACTCAATCATTGTAGCGTGCAGAGGTCCAAGGATTCCCTTGATATTTTGCCCAATTCTGTATCTGTGCTGAGGGTTTCTGGTGTGAGCACTTCTGGTCACTAACGTGTGACATACGAACCGATCACACATTCATCTACCCTCCCCACTTTTCCTCTCCTATTGTTTTATATTTCTGTATAAATTGCAATAATACTCAGAGAGAGTAGTGATAGAGGAAAGGTGCTTATATTTTCTCTTAGCAAAAAGACCGATTACAAAATGGCATGGTATGAAGACAAGATTACACATATATATACATAAATTGGTGGCAGTGTACGTCCCTGAATTGACTGTCCGGTCAGGCAGGCGAAGCAGTCCCTGCACAAGGGTGGGGATTGTGGGCAGCGCTGGGGGGGGGCCTTCACACACAAGCCTGTAGATGAATTGACAGCTTGCTGGCTCTCCCAATGTCCTGGTCTATGTTACTGTCTTTTATGCTTACCGGTGTATCACCCTGACCCTATCACTGCCCCCTTATCACGTCACAAAGCTCTTCATGCTCTGTCCCTGCATCTCTCCCTTTCACTAGTGGTGACGCACAATGACTTGCCCTTCTTTTGCCTCCTTGTCTGTTTCTGACTCACTTCCTGGCTTTGCCATTTTACTCTTTCCAGTACAGTCATTATTTATATCTACTCTTTTTCCAGCAATGTTTACATTTATAAGATTAGACAAACTTATTTTTACTCTCCTGCCCATTTGCTCACAGTATGAGAAAGTTATTTAAATGCTGCACAGTCCCTGCATTAACATATGCTGTTTCACCATGTGATTACACAGTTACAAAGCAAACAGGAAACCAGTACTAATCACTGTAGCAGCAAGAGAGGAGCACAAAAGTTTCACAGCTTCTAACACAGATAAGCTTTTTTCCTGTCTTTCCATTGGCCATATATAAGTTGTTCCTCTATGTGCTTTATGCACCACACAATCAGTTCTTCTGGACAGCTAATTATCAAGATGGAGAGGCAGAAGTCTGCGCTGTGAGGAAACAGAGAGACAGACAGCTGTTGCTGCTTCATAGCTGAGCCTAATGTAAAATCCCAACAAGAGACAGAGGAGCCAAGAGCTGAGAGACTGACAGACTTCCTTTCCAGAGATATCCAGACCCAGGAGCACTTACCTGGATCATTCTCATAAGAGACTGTTAAGTAATTTAAATTTTGCACAGAGAGTATCTTAGCAAAGGAGGAAGGTTTATTTCCTTGCCTTTCGAATACAAATTCAGTATCTCATCTTAATTGCTTCAGCTTTTTAGCCGAAGTCAAGCATAAACCCTTGTTGGCAGGTACAGCCACATGAGATAGAGCTGGGAAGAGAAACTGGTGGACTTTGGTCTTTCTGTAAGAAATGTTACCAGGCCAGCTTTCTGTTTAGTACCAAGTAAACCATCTGGGGAAGCTCCCCAGGAGAGAGAGACCTTTCACACACTGCAGTGCTCATCTATTTGGTTTGTTATTTAGTGAGCTCCATCATCAAGCGGGACTTCTTCATTTTCTTGATTGTTTTTTTTCCACACAATTTTGTGATTGGGACAGGATGCACCCTTTTCAAACTGGTGACATTGGGGTAGATCTGTCCATTCCCCTTTTTGAGTACTCAGAGGTTAAGACAATGTTTGAAAGCTGTGTACTTCACTGCTTTCCCCCCAAACTTTCCCTATTAGCATTCCTTATTTTATTACTATCCATATAAGTATGTTGACTGCCCTAGCCAACAGGCCCTACCCAGTGTTTGTTGGGAGGTGGACCCTTGGACCGAGACGAAGTTGACGTCATTTACAGAAGGAGGCCCCTTTGCAAGTCCTCATCATCGGCAGGCGGTACTAGGTGATGCAGAGACCCAACTGGACCTTCACCAATACCAGCCCTCATTCCCCGCAGGTTGAGCCCTTGGGTACCGGGGCCAGCTGGACTTAGGCACAGGCTTCTGGGCAAAGAATCCAAGGATGACGAAGTTCAAGGCAGGCAACAAACAGACAAGCCAAAACAATAGCTAGTTAATGTTAATTACACAAAACTGAATCCCAATGATTGAAGTTGTATTATGGAATTAAATATTTTTTCTTTTATTCAAATGTAATTAAAACTACTCTCTCATTTTTAATTGTTTGTAATATATGGAGAAAATCTTTTTATATAGAACACCGGTATAGAATCTGGTATTGAACAGAAACTAATTAACTGGTTGGTGCAA
Source organism: Rhinatrema bivittatum (assembly GCF_901001135.1). NCBI lineage: Eukaryota > Metazoa > Chordata > Amphibia > Gymnophiona > Rhinatrematidae > Rhinatrema > Rhinatrema bivittatum. The sequence continues at coordinate 820,788,833 of NC_042615.1, forward strand.
TCACTGGTCTATTATCTTCCTTTTGCTTTTTTCTTTTTCTCTAAAAACAGTCTCTCAACTCAATTTTCCATTGAAGTGCTTACATTTGTGTTGAAGTTATATATTGAACAGTGAGCAGCTTCAAAATGCTGGACTTAAGCTGTAAACTAAATAGTTTTAAGCTGTGCCACCCGACTGAGCATTTGCAAAGCGAGCAGAATTACTTTCAGTTTTCATGTATTCCCACATGGAGAGTTACTATCCCGACATGAATGCACTTATCTTTGCAACTTGTTCAGATTTCTTATGAACAAACCAGTTGTATAATTCTTCGGCTACCAAAACCGCTGTGTTTTTTTTTCTCTAGAACCGCCAAACTGCCGACGTTGTCAACGTTTCGTAACCTGCATCAGGGCGGGCGTTTTTTGCAGTAGACTTGTTCAGATTTCTTATGAACCAGTTGTATATTGTAGAGCCACTGTATAATTCTTCAGCTACCAAAACAACTGGTTCATAAGAAAGCTTTCCCGCCGCGGCCCCTTTAATTCAAGAAGAAAGCCGTCTGCGCGCCTAGAGACAGCTGCATGGTGGCTGTGGCTTCAGCTCCCCACTGCGCTGGGAGGAAGCAGCAGCGATGGCTTTCCAACGCTGTGAAGAGACTGGGACATGGTCAGCTCGGCAGGAGGTGAGAGGCTCCTGCCGAGTACCCCTTCCTCTAAGCCCCCTTCCCAAGAGCTTGAGCTTCCTTGGGTGAGAGCCATGGAACTTCTTAAGTAGTGCTTTGTCCAGAATATTCACTGTGGGTTCCCATGAATTCTCCTCTGGGCCCTACCCCCTCCCAGGATATCAGGTACTCCCATCTTCTGTTTCGACGGCGGACATCTAGTTGTTAGGATTAGTGGTATGTGGGCCCTTGGTTCGAGGTGAGAGATGACACAGCCCTTTGGGGAGGAGCCCCGCGAGCCTCACATCAGGAGGCAGGTCTAGTCCAGAGGTCAGTCCGGGAGGCAGGAAGACTGAGAGAGAGATATCCCCTGTAGGTTCCTCTAGATGTGGGGTGCTGGAGGCACTCCGGAGAGCGAGGTGGAGGCAGCGAGGAACAGTGACAGGAGACAGTGACTCACAGGGGCGAAACCACAGGGCCGTCAGAGCTGGGGAGGCAGCTTGGACCAATCTGCACATAGGATGGGATTCTCAAGGAAGGAGTGCTATACGTTGTCCCAAGGAGTGTAAGATGCAGTATAGTCTTCTAGTCCAGAGGGACTCTATCCCGAGGAGTGGGAAAGTGCTACAGTTCTGAGCCCATGAGAGCTCACAGGGCCCTTAGCACAGGGCGCAGGGAAGTGAGCACAGCAGCGTAGGGTGGGTGGTCCTCAATGTATGGTATGCAGGTGGAGAGAGTCCCGATGAGTAGAATGGTAATGGCCCGCGGAGTGGGGTACACCGTGACAGAGACTCATGGTAGCAGTCCAAGGAGCAAAGCACACTGAGGAAGGAACTCCCAGAAGTGAGGAACGGCAGTGGTCCGCAGAGCAGGGTACACCGTAGCAGGGAGTCACAGCAGTGTAGCACGGCAATGGCCCGCGGAGCGGGGTACACCGTGGTAGAGAGTTGTAGTGGGTTCCAGGCGATGAGAGAGGTTCCAGGTTGCTGCGGGGAACACAGGAAGAAGGAAGGCAGCGAGACGCAAGACCCTCCGAGGAACGGATAGTCAAGAGACAGAGAGGGCCCCCAAGGAACGGGTACTCGAGATGTCTGGCGTCAGCTGCAGCAGGAACCGGATCAGCGTCTGAAGTGTAGCAGGAATCAGCAAGGAGGGAACTTGTTGCCAAGTCATTGAATGTCTAGGCCAGCCAGCTTAGGAGTCAAGGGTTAGTGACGTCACTGGAGGGGACGCCCCCGAGGTACCCGCCATGACGTGCTTAAGACTGGCCCGGGTTCGCGCGCCTAAGGAACTCCGAGGGCAACACGGTGGTCAGCGGAGTCCTTGCCGCTCTGGGAGGCCCAGGAACAGAGACAACGAGGCCGAAGATAACTGGCGGAGGCCGCAAGTCTCCCTAAAGGAGAGAGAGCAGTGAGACATGATGTGAGCAACAGCGGTCGCAACACTAGTATTTCTTTTACTTGGTAGAGTTGGTCCTTTTCGGAGGAAACCTTTTCTGGATCAGGGAGTCTCCGGGTCGGCCATGACAGAACTACGGGTTTTAGAAGGGAGATATGGAAGATATTATTATTATTATTATTTAAGGCTTTTATATACCGACTTTCTTGATACAAATCAAATCAACTCGGTTTACATCGAACTAAGCAGTAACTATAAACCAACCACTCAACGAGACAATTTAAAAGGAGCATAAACTTACATTATAACAAGGATGCCTTAACTGGGAGTAGGAAAAAAAGAGAGGGAGAACGAAGATAAAGTACTATATATACAAGAGAGTATGGGAGGGAGGCAAGGAGCCGTCCTCATGATAACTTGTAAGCGTGATATTGTGGATTCATAAGGATGTGGAGAGTTGGAGCTGATCAATCACTCAAAATCTTCTAGACATTCCCTCACCACGACAGGCCAGATTAGACATAACCAGAAAGAGAGCATTTTCAGTAGCAGGACCATCTCTTTGGAACTCTCTACCCAACCCTCTCCGTCTAATATCGAACCCTCATCACTTCAAAAAAGCTCTGAAAACATATTTTTTCAACATGCATTTAATAACTCCTCTAAGTATTCTTCCAACAAAACTGAAGTTCCCACCTCTTCAACCCCGTCCATTTGATACATACTACTCCAATTCTGCTCACTTAACACATATTACCTTAATTTTTCATTCAATCTTTTTTCATTTTCTTCATTTTTTGGGATATATTTATCTGATAACTCATCACCTCTTCCCTCCCCCCTCTCGCCTTTTTACTTTTCCTATTCTGTTTACCATGGTACGCTACTACTATTATTTTATTATTATTGTTTTATTTTTTAATTAAGAATTTTATTTTAAGCTAGTAATTATCTAGCTATTTAACTAAATTTATGTATTTTTATTTAATTTAATTTCCACTTTATTTTTATCTTATTTTAAACTATTGTAAACCGTTTTGATAAAATTTTATTTTAAAAAGCGGTATATAAATACCTTTAAATAAATAAATAAATAAATAAATAAATGTGACCAGACTAATCTGTCGAAGGATGGAGAAAGAACCAATATAATGATGTGCCAGCCTGGAATCGTATGTTGTGAGTACTTAACCAAATTTTATTCCTGGGTTTAAACTGCGGGGCAGGGCGTTGATGTATGTTGGCCGTCTTCTTAGCTCTCTGGGCGGCCTTTTGGATCATGGCCTCAGTTTGGGACCACAGTTCTTGGCGTTCTTGTGCTGTTAGTTGGGCTGCCGGAGAAGGGATGGACAAGGGTACTGGAAGTGGAGAAAGTGGTTATCTCCCATATACAATGAAAAAGGGAGACGATCCAGTAGCCGTGTTGATGTGTGAATTGTGGGAGAACTCTGCACACAGAAGGAGGATGGGACAGTTGTCTTGTCGTTCATTTACAAAGGCACACAAGAAGGTTTCAGTGTTCGGTTTGTTCGTTCTGCTCGTCCATTGGCCTGCGGGTGATAGGCCATGTTGAAATCCAATTTGATGTTAAACTTACAGCAAAGTGACTACCAGTACTTGGCGGTGAACTGGACACCACGGTCGGAGACGATGTGGCGAGGTAGCCCATGGAGCCAGAAGATATGAGAGGTGAACAGCTTGACTAACTCAGATGCTGACAGAAGAGCTGGAAGGGCGACAAAATCAGCCATTTTGGAAAAACAGTCGCTGACGGCCCATATTATGCGGTTGCCACTAGAAAGGGGAAGATCTACCACAAAGAACCTTGGACTCACCTGTCCACCGATTTTGTGTTGGATCTTCCGGTATCCAATGGGAACACTGCCATCTGGATGGTTATGGACAGGTTCTCCAAGATGCTCACTTCATCCCGCTTCCTAGCTTGCCCACTGCACCAGAACTTGCACGCTTGTTTTTCCTACACATCTTTCATCTCCATGGATTACCTGAAAATATCATCTTGAACAGAGGACCTTGATTTGTTGCCCGTTACTGGCATTCTTTGTGCAAGAAATTTGGGATATCTATCAGTCTAACTACCGCCTATCATCCCCAGACCAATGGCCAAGTTGAGTGTATGAATCGCTCCCTTAAGTGCTTTCTTTGCTCCTACTCCAACAGCCAGCAAGACAACTGGGCTCAACTACTCTCGTGGGCTGAGTTCTCCCATAATTCCCACACTGGGCAGCCACAAGAGCCTCCCCTTTTTCTTTAGTATATGGAAGACAACCACAGCCTCCTCTGCTGATACCTCTTTCAGTTCCTTCTCCAGCAGCTCAAGCAAACACAGATGCCCCTCAGGCCTTGTGGATTCATACAAACCAAAAATTACAAGTGGCCGCACGTGCCAAGAAAACCTCAGATACTCATCGTAGGCCCGCACCTGAATTCCAGCCTGGCGACAGAGTATGGCTGAGTACGCACCATATTCGTCTGAAGCTTCCCTCCCAACGTTTTGCTCCCAGATACATTGGTCCATTTCCAGTTGCCCGACGCATTGGTCCTGTGACCTACCAGCTTCGTCTTCCACCCACACTGGAAGTGAATCATTCCTTCCATGTGTCATTGCTTAAACCTTTAGTACTTTCTTGGCCACATTATTTATTTATTTATAGATTTTTTTAAAACGGGGTACGTAGGTAACATTACCTCGGTTTACATTCAACAATAATTCAGCATTGCGCTTTACAATGAAACATAGTAACTGAACAAATACAATACCATGTATAATTTTGTATTAATAGAATATAAACAATATATGGAAGACTGTGGAAATTAGGAAGAATAGTAGAGGATTCAGTTCATTAATAGTAGGCTTTTTTAAATAACCAGGTTTTGAGGTTTTGTTTAAATTTTTTGTAGGAAGGTTCCTGGCGTAATTCAGAGGGCATGGTGTTCCATATAGTTGATCCAGTAATGATGAATGATCGTTCTTTTGTACTAGAAAGTTTGGTCAGATTGGGTGCTGGGATCTTTAGTTTGGCTAAATGCTGGAATCTCGTTGGGCGGTGTGAAGTTTTGAATTGAAGATGATCGGTGAACCAGAGCATATCTCTGTTTTGAATTGCTTTATGTATCAGCGTCATAAATTTATATATTATCCTGGAAGCCACGGGTAGCCAGTGTAAAGATTGAAGTGCTGGAGTAATGTGCTCGTGGCGGCTTGAACTCCTGTACCCTCGCAAGTTATCTCAGAAACAGACACCCTTTACCAGGTGCAAGATATCCTAGACGTCAGTAAGAGAGGCCGCCGCTGGGAGTACCTCCTCTCTTGGGAGGGGTACGGCCCCGAAGAAAACTTCTGGGAACCAGCTGCCAATATCCTTGACAAAGGGCTCCTTCGTCAAGTCCACCGGTCCCATCCGGGTAAGCCCAGACCTCCAGGAGGAGGGCATAAAGGGGGCGGTACTGTTGCATTTCCCGGCCGCGACAGGCTCACAGCTGGCCCTACTCACCCCTGACGCCGGGGCCCTGGACTGACCTCTTTGGCAGCAGTAGGCAGCCACCTACATGCTCATGTCGCTTCTGTGTTCACAGGTTCCTCCTGTGCTGCTGCAGCCTCCTCCGAGCCTGGTTGGGTCTCCCCACGTGTGCTACGGTGAGATGCCGCCACTTCCTCGTCTCTGGCCTATTTGCCTTAGACATGCGCCTCTCTGAACTTTAAAGGGGCCGCAGCAGGAAAGCCTCCCACGGCCCCAGATGATGACGTTGACCAGCTTCCCAATATAAGGCAAGTTCAGATGTTCAGAGCCTGCCTTGGCAACAGGTCTCCACGCTTTCCTATTGTGTGCTTCGTTGCTTCTCCAGTTCCTATTCCAGTACCTGTTCCTGCTCCTGTTCCAAGTACCTATTCCAGTTCCAGTTCCTGCTTCAGTACCTGTTCCTGTTTCAGCTCCTGTTCCAAGTACCTGCTCCAGTTCCAGTTTCTATTCCTCCTTTCCTACGGACGGACCACCTTGGCTTTGACCTCTTGTTCAGACCTGACCTTGTCTCCAGCCGCCTGCCGTGACTTGCTTGGACCCGAGCTTGTCTTCAGCCGCCTGCCCTGACCCTTGCTTGGACCCAACCTTGTCTCCATCCGCCTGCCCTGACTCTTGCTTGGACCCGACCTTGTCTCCATCCGCCTGCCCTGACTCTTGCTTGGACCCGACCTGGTCTTCAGCCGCTTGCCCTGACTCTTGCTTGGACCTGACCTTGTCTTCAGCCGCCTGCCTCGACTTGTGTCCGCTCCAGACTTTGGTTCTTGCCTCTCCCTTCCAGGACCCTCCATCTACGCTGCTTCCTGGCATTCTGCCTCTGGATACTATCTCTGGGATCAACCACGCGGAGGCCCGCCTAAGTCCAGCCAGCCCTGATACCCAAGGGCTCAACCTGCGGGGAACAAGGGCTGGTATTAGCAAAGCTCCAGTTGGCCTCTGCTTCCCGCTTGGCTTCGCCTCCCGAAGGTGAGGACCCATGGGGGTTTCCCCAACGGGTGGCGCCAATACCACCTCGGGCCAAGGGTCCACCTCCGCAGCAAATCCCAGATGGACAGTGCTACTCGTAAGATGTGGTAAAAGACTGAAGAATTGCCCACTGCTACAGCTTCCATCACTTGACCAACAAAGTCAAAGAAAACTGACTGACGCTGATGAAATGCCAAGACAAAGGAAAAAAAGAAGGCACTGTATGAATTTGAAGAAGAACTGGAGCCAATCCCAATTGCAATCTCCACAGGAAACCAAAGCTGCCACATGTACTTTCAGTTTATCAAGAGCCAGGAGGCAGCACTTTAGCCCAATCATCTTGCAGAAAATCCTGATTAGAGGTACCAAGGCTTGACTCAGAACGTACCACTGCTCCAAGCACCAAATCACACACACTCTCCAGAGATGGAGGCAAACACAAACAAAGAAGGTTCCACACCTTCAAACATAGCCATTATAGACATGAACAAATGCTTTTCACCGAACATACCCTCTCAAGGGCCAGACCATAAGACAAAAAGAATCCAAGGTCTCATGAAATATGAATACCTGAGAAACAAAACTTCTCGCTCTGAGAGACAAAGAGGACTACCCATTAACCAATGCCAAAGATCCACACACCATGGCCCCAAGGTCATATTGAAGCTACCAGAAGAACCGGGCCTGAATGACCCAGTATTTTCTGAAGTCTCCTAGGAAAGAGTCACGAAGGAAATTCATACAACATTTCCCCCTGTGGCCAATTTTGCACTAGCACAGCTATGTCGGCTGAGCAAGGATACCTTTGGCAACGTGAAACTGATGCCCAGATGCCCCCACACTGCTCGCCACCAAACCCAGATCTGGCCAACTCCATCCACAAGGAACTGTGCAAAGGACACATCTGACAGACACCACTGCAGCATGCCCAAAGCATGGCGAATGAAATAAATGGTCTCAATGCTGTCCATTTCTTCTACATGAGTCATCAACCAAGTCTGTAGCTACCGAAATGCTCATGGCAAAAGAGCAATCATCTTCAGAGACCCTTGTAGATTACATGTGTGGCCTGCGTGAAAACCAACTACAAAGGAAAGTGCAGACATTGATAAGAGATAATTGATGTCTGCCCACCAGCCATGGGAAGATAGTACAGAAGGAGAACAAGCATTTGGACATGAAAGAAAGAGAATGAATGTTTGGGTGCAGTTGGTCTAGGGAAAGGAAGACAGGCCAGAGTGACGCATTTAGAAATGATCAATACTTGGCAAAGGAAACCAGAAAAAAATGTTTATAAGCCTTGTAAGATTGTTACTTAGGCAAGGAGGGATTTTAGGATGTCAAGCTTCTTGCTGACCTTGTATATTTCTCCTTCCCAGACCCTTATGCTATGATTGGCAATCATTTATTTCCTATAATAAAACATCTTACCAAATTTCTAAATGTTCACTGAGTTTCATGAGGTATATGGGGCTAAAACCATACACTTTAGGAGATTTAAGGTGGACCAAGCATCTAGTCTAGTCCTGCACAGGTTTACAGGGGAAAACAAGGGGCACTCTCTCACAGCCATCAAGAGAACTAGGCCTTCTGAAGTGTCCTGACCCCTGGAACCAAGTCCAGTGTAGGGAAGATACCAGATGTTCTACTATGTATACAATAAAATAAAATATGCATGCTTACCTCAGAGGGACATAGACTTTAAAAGATAGGTGCTGACAAGTATGTTCCAGCAAAGAAACACTGTCTCAGCAGAGAGAGAGAAGATAAGAACTTTGACCAGCAAACCAGTGCTATCCAGCTTATCAGATCAGATAGTTTGTTGACTATAAGCTCTTTTCTAAATAAAACATAAGTGACCTTAGGACAGCCAGGGCAGCAACTCAAAAACAATGTAATCCCCTCCCCCCCCCCCAGCAGAAAAAACAGCTTGTCCAAGGATAGTTCATCCTTCAGGAGTGGTAACCCCCACTATGGAAGAGGGAGGGAACGTCTGAAAGGAAGAAAAAATGACTGACCTGGCAAGATAGCTCTAGCCAAGACATGACAGGACACAGGCCACAGTTGCCATGTGGCAGGAACAGTGACCCCCCTCCATAGAAAAGGGGGGGGGGAGCAACAATCTGAAATGCAGAGAACTTTATGCATATTCATCAGCTGACTGTAATAAGAAAGGGCAAACAAGAAAAGAAAAAAACACCTGACAACACAGAGGCAAAAATCGTGTCTATGGAAACTGAAGACAAAGTCAGAGATGGCCCCAGAACTGAGAGACGCCTCCTGAGCCCAGTCAGTACCAGGATCAAGGAAGCAAGCTCTGTCCCTCGAGATGGTCCCTGAGATCTCCAGCCAGAAATGGCCCCATACCAGAGAGACACCTCCTCAGCTCAGCCACTACAAGGACTAAGTAAACAATCTCTTTCTCTGGAGATAGTCCCTGAGATTTCCAGCCAGAAATGGCCCCAGAGCAGGGAGACGCCTCCTCAGCTCAGCCACTACAAGGACTAAGGAAGCAAGCTCTTTCTCTGGAGACAGTCCCTGAGATTTCCAGCCAGAAATGGCCCCAGAGCAGAGAGACGCCTCCTCAGCTCAGCCACTACAAGGACTAAGGAAGCAAGCTCTTTCTCTGGAGACAGTCCCTGAGATTTCCAGCCAGAAATGGCCCCAGAGCAGAGAGACGCCTCCTCAGCTCAGCCACTACAAGGACTAAGGAAGCAAGCTCTTTCTCTGGAGACAGTCCCTGAGATTTCCAGCCAGAAATGGCCCCAGAGCAGAGAGACGCCTCCTCAGCTCAGCCACTACAAGGACTAAGGAAGCAAGCTCTTTCTCTGGAGACAGTCCCTGAGATCTCCAGCCAGAAATGGCCTCAGAGCAGGGAGACGCCTCCTCAGCTCAGCCACTACAAGGAAGCAAGCTCTTTCTCTGGAGACAGTCCCTGAGATCTCCAGCCAGAAATGGCCCCATACCAGAGAGACACCTCCTCAGCTCAGCCACTACAAGGACTAAGTAAACAATCTCTTTCTCTGGAGATAGTCCCTGAGATTTCCAGCCAGAAATGGCCCCAGAGCAGGGAGACGCCTCCTCAGCTCAGCCACTACAAGGACTAAGGAAGCAAGCTCTTTCTCTGGAGACAGTCCCTGAGATTTCCAGCCAGAAATGGCCCCAGAGCAGAGAGACGCCTCCTCAGCTCAGCCACTACAAGGACTAAGGAAGCAAGCTCTTTCTCTGGAGACAGTCCCTGAGATTTCCAGCCAGAAATGGCCCCAGAGCAGAGAGACGCCTCCTCAGCTCAGCCACTACAAGGACTAAGGAAGCAAGCTCTTTCTCTGGAGACAGTCCCTGAGATCTCCAGCCAGAAATGGCCTCAGAGCAGGGAGACGCCTCCTCAGCTCAGCCACTACAAGGAAGCAAGCTCTTTCTCTGGAGACAGTCCCTGAGATCTCCAGCCAGAAATGGCCCTAGAGCAGGGAGACACCTCCTCAGCTCATCCACTACAAGGACTAAGGAAGCAAGCTCTTTCTCTAGACGCAGTCCCTGAGATCTCCAGCCAGAAATGGCCCCAGAGCAGGGAGACGCCTCCTCAGCTCAGCCACTACAAGGACTAAGGAAGCAAGCTCTTTCTCTGGAGACAGTCCCTGAGATCTCCAGCCAGAAATGGCCTCAGAGCAGAGAGACGCCTCCTCAGCTCAGACACTACAAGGACTAAGGAAGCAAGCTCTTTCTCTGGAGACAGTCCCTGAGATTTCCAGCCAGAAATGGCCCCAGAGCAGAGAGACGCCTCCTCAGCTCAGCCACTACAAGGAAGCAAGCTCTTTCTCTGGAGACAGTCCCTGAGATCTCCAGCCAGAAATGGCCCCAGAGCAGAGAGACGCCTCCTCAGCTCAGCCACTACAAGGACTAAGGAAGCAAGCTCTTTCTCTGGAGACAGTCCCTGAGATTTCCAGCCAGAAATGGCCCCAGAGCAGAGAGACGCCTCCTCAGCTCAGCCACTACAAGGAGCTAAGGAAACAAGCTCTTTCTCTGGAGACAGTCCCTGAGAGTTCCAGCCAGAAATGGCCCCAGAGCAGAGAGACGCCTCCTCAGCTCAGCCACTACAAGGACTAAGGAAGCAAGCTCTTTCTCTAGAGACAGTCCCTGAGATCTCCAGCCAGAAATGGCCCCAGAGCAGGAGAGACGCCTCCTCAGCTCAGCCACTACAAGGACTATGGAAGCAAGCTCTTTCTCTGGAGACAGTCCCTGAGATCTCCAGCCAGAAATGGCCTCAGAGCAGAGAGACGCCTCCTCAGCTCAGACACTACAAGGACTAAGGAAGCAAGCTCTATCTCTGGAGACAGTCCCTGAGATCTCCAGCCAGAAATGGTCCCAGAGCAGGGAGACACCTCCTCAGCTCACACTACAAGGACTAAGGAAGCAAGCTCTTTCTCTGGAGACAGTCCCTGAGATCTCCAGCCAGAAATGGCCCCAGAGCAGGGAGACACTTCCTCAGCTCACACTACAAGGACTAAGGAAGCAAGCTCTTTCTCTGGAGACAGTCCCTGAGATCTCCAGCCAGAAATGGCCCCAGAGCAGAGAGACACCTCCTCAGCTCAGCCACTACAAGGACTAAGGAAGCAAGCTCTTTCTCTGGAGACAGTCCCTGAGATCTCCAGCCAGAAATGGCCCCAGAGCAGAGAGACGCCTCCTCAGCTCAGCCACTACAAGGACTAAGGAAGCAAGCTCTTTCTCTGGAGACAGTCCCTGAGATCTTCAGCCAGAAATGGTCAGAGAGCAGGGAGACGCCTCCTCAGCTCAGCCACTACAAGGACTAAGGAAGCAAGCTCTTTCTCTGGAGACAGTCCCTGAGATCTCCAGCCAGAAATGGCCCCAGAGCAGGGAGACGCCTCCTCAGCTCAGCCACTACAAGGACTAAGGAAGCAAGCTCTTTCTCTGGAGACAGTCCCTGAGATCTCCAGCCAGAAATGGCCCCAGAGCAGGGAGACGCTTCCTCAGCTCAGACACTACAAGGACTAAGGAAGCAAGCTCTTTCTCTGGAGACAGTCCCCGAGAGCTCTAGCAAGAGACTGCTCTAGTGGTAAATAGAAGGGAATCTCCCAAAGTTGGGTGGGGCTAGCCAGTTATTTACTTTTATTAATATTCTAGACAAGCTATTTCAGTCCACTAATGATGCAGAGCTTCATTTAGTAAACCAATGCTGTAGCAAAGACTTTAGAGACATGTACTGTTTATTTTCTTCTAAATGTTAATCTTGCAAAATCTAATTCTGTAGATAAAAAAAATGTGGTCTTTTCTGAACTATTCGGATTGTGTTTGTTTGGGAGGTAATAGAGAGAACTGTCTGTAGCACTGCCAGCCCTGACAGGTGTGTGGGAGTGGGAAACGACGTGCAGAGTATCAGAAAGGTTCATGAACCCCAATATCGTGTACACCAGTGTCGCCACCCTAACATCCAGAGACTAAAGGTAGATCTACACTGATAGACAGCTCATCTTCTGCAAAGCCTTATGGACTACATCAGCTTCTGGAGCCACCACTCTGGAAGGAACCCCTGGTTCAGATCTGTATTAAATTCAGCTCCCAGAAAAAAAATAGAAGTCGAGAAACCAGCACACTCTTTTGAAGTACATCACACTTATCAGCCCATTGTTCAAATAGGGCAAACCTAAAATTCTTCCTTGCACTGCTAAGCAATCCCTCACAAGGATTCTCAGGCTGATATGCAGCCAAGGGACAGAGCCTGTCAACCTAGTACCTCAGGCATCTGGAAGTGCTGATACACCTGTGAAGAACTAACTTGCATGTGATCTAGGGTCAGAACTGCACGAAGGGCCCTAACAGAAGCAGATAACCCTTGATAATCATTGACCACCTAAGGCGTCGGAGGCAAGAGAAGCATATTCCCAAACCAGTGACCTGTTCAAAGCTGGGCTCACCTTGGAAAAGAACAATAAAAGCAAGGCCCCCCTCCAGAACCCCTTGCATTTTCTTTGAGGACTAATATCAGCTGATTCATTTCTACCTCCTTCCTGGACTGCAACCAGATAGAAAAATCTAGCAAGGCAGTACAGGGACAAAATCTGCATACCAGAGGGATCTTCACATAAATGCATTCAGGTATACTATGGAGGAGGAGACCCATCATTATTTTTATTGATTTATTATTATGGTTTTTTAGGGGTTTTTGAATGAGGATCTACTGACTCACCATAACTGTCTACATCTTGAAACCAGTGGGAATCAAACCTTCATTCCTCTGCAAAGCAAGAGCATCAGACTGGTAGGGCCTTTGAGCTCATGCAGCCAACACTTAAATCCACAGTCTGCAGGCCCTTAAATTCGACCATAAATATGCCTAATTCCTAAGCCCACAGCAGGCAATAGCGTAATCCATCCACTGTGGCCATTTCTATCCTTTCCATAACACCTGGGGGTAAACTTCCTAGTGCGGCAGTCACTTCAACAGAAGACATGGGGGTAACCTGCACAGAGCAGCAGTTACTACCCTTAACAGAAACATGGGGGTAACCTGCATGGAGCGGCAGTTACTACCCTTAACAGAAGACATGGGGTAACCTGCACAGAGCAGCAGTTACTACCCTTAACAGAAGACATGGGGTAACCTGCACGGAGCAGCAGTTACTACCTTTAACAGAAACATGGGGGTAACCTGCACGGAGCGGCAGTTACTACCCTTAACAGAAACATGGAGTAACCTGCACGGAGCGGCAGTTACTATCCTTAACAGAAACATGGGGATAACCTGCACGAAGCAGCAGTTACTACTCTTAACAGAAGACATGGGGTAACCTGCACAGAGCAGAAGTTACTACCCTTAACAGAAGACATGGGGTAACCTGCACAGAGCAAAAGTTACTACCCTTAACAGAAACATGGAGTAACCTGCACGGAGCAGCAGTTACTATCCTTAACAGAAACATGGGGATAACCTGCACGGAGCAGCAGTTACTACTCTTAACAGAAGACATGGGGATAACCTGCATGGAGTAGCAGTTACTACTCTTAACAGAAACATGGGGGTAACCAGCACGGAGCGGCAGTTACTACCCTTAACAGAAACGTGGGGGTAACCTGCATGGAGTAGCAGTTACTACTCTTAACAGAAACATGGGGGTAACCTGCACGGAGCGGCAGTTACTACCCTTAACAGAAACATGGGGGTAACCTGCATGGAGTAGCAGTTACTACCCTTAACAGAAACATGGGGGTAACCTGCACAGAGCAGCAGTTACTACCCTTAACAGAAGACATGGTGTAACCTGCACAGAGCAGCAGTTACTACTCTTAACAGAAACATGGGGTAACCTGCACAGAGCAGCAGTTACTATCCTTAACAGAAGACATGGGGTAACCTGCACAGAGCAGCAGTTACTACCCTTAACAGAAACATGGGGGTAACCTGCATGGAGTAGCAGTTACTACCCTAAACAGAAACATGGGGGTAACCTGCACGGAGTAGCAGTTACTACCCTTAACAGAAACATGGGGGTAACCTGCACGGAGCGGCAGTTACTACCCTTAACAGAAACATGGGGGTAACCTGCATGGAGTAGCAGTTACTACCCTTAACAGAAACATGGGGGTAACCTGCACAGAGCAGCAGTTACTACCCTTAACAGAAACATGGGGGTAACCTGCATGGAGTAGCAGTTACTACCCTTAACAGAAACATGGGGGTAACCTGCACGGAGCGGCAGTTACTACCCTTAACAGAAACATGGGGGTAACCTGCATGGAGTAGCAGTTACTACCCTTAACAGAAACATGGGGGTAACTTGCACAGAGCAGCAGTTACTGCCCTTAACAGAAACATGGGGGTAACCTGCACAGAGCAGCAGTTACTACTCTTAACAGAAACATGGGGTAACCTGCACAGAGCAGCAGTTACTACTCTTAACAGAAACATGGGGGTAACCTGCACAGAGCAGCAGTTACTGCCCTTAACAGAAGACATGGGGTAACCTGCACAGAGCAGCAGTTACTACTCTTAACAGAAACATGGGGTAACCTGCACAGAGCAGCAGTTACTACCCTTAACAGAAGACATGGGGTAATCTACATGGACCTTCCCCACCTGGCAGAGCAGAGGCCCCCTCGCAAAAAACGCGAAGGGGACTGACACAGAAGAAGCAGGCTGCCTGCCACGGCAAAGAGAGAGCCGCTCTGAAGAAAAAACTGCAGAAAAAAGAAGGTTGATTGACAGCCTGCAGGCCCGGAGTGAAGCAGGGGGGAACCTGCTGACTCCTGCCTGTCTGGCTGCCGGTTCAAGCCCTGAGAGAACCAAAAATAAAGAATATGGGTCTGCTGCTGCAGGGAAGTAATAAAAGTACTGGAAATACTTTTAAACTTAACCTGATTCCTTTGGCACGGTGTAATAATTTTTTTTTTTTTTAACAGACTGAACACAGCAGAGGAAAACTACGACCCCTCGGCAGCCAGAGGAGGGGGAGACGAGAACTGGACTACCAGACTCGGTCCCCACACCTGGAAGCGATAAATGACACAGGCTATGCACTGCACAAGGGGCAAAGCCCCCCCTGAGACCGGCAAGAGCCAGGAGACGGAGCCGTCTCCTGAAGAAAAATTCAAAATCTACAAACTTCCTGACTAACTTTTACTTTTATTTTGACAGGAAGAAAAACACAATATCCCTAAGGAATAAGAACTTGCTTGATCCCAGAAGAAATGAAGAAAAGAAAGCTGACTAGCCTAGATCAGGATACTGAAGGGAGACCTGCTGCAGACAGACGAATACTGAAGGGTTAGAGGATAGGCCCTGTCCTCACATAGGATATCCTTTCAGTTTTAGTCTGTCTCCACCTGCTGGAAAGGAGGCTCAACCCACAGTCTGGACTGATCCGGGTACGTACAGGGAATGATAGTTATTACGTTTAACAGAAACATGGCGTTAATCTGCAGAGAAGCGGCAGTCACTACCCTTAACAAACTTTGCATGGAGCAGACACTACTTCCCTTAACAGAAGCCATAGGGGTAACCAGCATGGCTCGGCAGTTACTACCCCTATCAGAAGGCGTGGGATATCCCGCATGAAGTGGCAGTTACTACTCTTAACCAAAGGCATAAATTACTTACTAGATGGATCACTGAGCTTGTTACTGCTGTTATTTCCAAGGAATCTCTCTATGCAACTCTCCCTCTTGCACTCAGCAGGAAGGTAACTCATAAGAACATAAGAAAATGCCATACTGGGTCAGACCAAGGGTCCATCAAGCCCAGCATCCTGTTTCCAACAGTGGCCAATCCAGGCCATAAGAACCTGGCAAGTACCCAAAAACTAAGTCTATTCCATGTAACCATTGCTAATGGCAGTGGCTATTCTCTAAGTGAACTTAATAGCAGGTAATGGACTTCTCCTCCAAGAACTTATCCAATCCTTTTTTAAACACAGCTATACTAACTGCACGAACCACATCCTCTGGCAACAAATTCCAGAGTTTAATTGTGCATTGAGTAAAGAAGAACTTTCTCTGATTAGTTTTAAATGTGCCCCATGCTAACTTCATGGAGTGCCCCCTAGTCCTTCTACTATCCGAAAGAGTAAATAACCGATTCAGTCTCCTGAAGAGACCCCTTGTTACTTCTGCCCCGGAAGAGTACCTGACAAATGTCTGCCATCACTTAGGTAGCCTTAGGTCCAGCTACATAACAGTTACCATGGCCAAGTCTGAAGGGAGGAGGGGAGGAGCAATCCGGGCTTCCATCTCATTCCCCCCATGGCTGCAAGATGGCTGCCGAGGTAATAGACAATGCAGCATAAACAGCACCGGGCCCTCCGCTGCTAGGACTTTCTCGACCCCCTCACAGGCGCAGCACGTTGCCAGAAGCAGCCTGGTCTGCAGTTGCCACCTCGCCACGCAGCACTCACAGCAGTGTCTCTCCCGTGCTCACAATTAGACTGGCGCCATCTTTAATTTTTTGAATCCGCTCCTGCTTTAGCAGCTGCAGCACCCGGAATCCAAAAATAAAATCTCTCTCACTGCTAAGCAGCCATAACAAGCCCCACAGCCGGTCCCTTAGCCTCTGGCTGCCACGGGACATCTCCACTGAGCAAAATAAAGAGAGAGAGAGAGAGGGAATCTTGCCCAGAATTTTTTTTATATAAACTTTACTCAAAAATGATGGTGGGGAGGGGAGAGCGGAGGAAGGAGAACCAAGTCACTCTGGATGCTCGAGACCCTCACCAGCAGAGCAGAGGGAGTGAGCTACCACCTCTGGAGATCCCCAAACACTGCCCAGGGATCCCTGTGCTGCTGAGGGAGGGAAACCTATCTGTCACCTCAGGAGCACAAAACAGAACCTCAATTCACTTTTTTTTAAAACAATAACTCCTTCTCATACAAGGAAATATGCCATAGACACTGAAAAGGTGGATGTTTGACATGGTCCACTGGCCATTTTTGTTTTCTATATTGGAGACAATGGGATTTGGCTGCCATTTCCAAAACTGGCTTAGGGCACCATAATCCTACAATGTGCTTAAAAATTAATGGTGGGTATTCAAATCCCTTTAATGTTCAGCGAGGCACAAGACAGGGATGCCCCCTATGTCCTACTCTCTTTGCAATATTTCTACAGCCATTGGCCACTGCAACCCGGAACAATCCTCTCCCTTCTGATTTTTGTATAGGCTCTAAGGCTTACAAATTATCTTGAATTACAGATGATATTCTTTTTACTATTTTCAATCCTCAAGAGTCCTTGTTAGCAATTGAATCTGACTTAACCTCGTTTAGCGCGGTCTCTGGATTTAAAATAAACTGGGAAAAGTCAGAGCTTTTGAACATTTCCTGTAACTCCTGCCTTGAATCTTATTTAAAAAAGCATCACCCCTTTAAATGGGCCTCTCATAAACGTAAGTATTTGGGGGTCAATATAGGTAGACATCGGAAAGAGCTATTTCAGTTGAATTATGCGCCCCCTACTTAGGAAACCTGAGCAGGATCTGGAGAAATGGGATCGACTCTCTCTCTCAGCTTGGCAGGATTGCAACAGTAAAAATGAATCCACTCCCCAGATTTCTTTATCTGTTTCAGACACTACCAATTTTCCTGTCTAAATCTATTTTGAAAGGTTGGCAAAAGGAACTCCTCCCATTTTATTTGGAAACGGAGGCCTCCTAGGATAGCCAGGTTAGTTCTTTATCAAATAAAAAAGAGGGTGGATTAGGGGTACCCAATCTCTCTTGGTACTTATGTGGCAGCCCAACTCCGGCCTTTAACAAAGTGGCACAACAGTGCGACGGAGAAGCACTGGGTACAAACAGAGCAAACCTGGATGAATGATAGACCATTGAGAGCTACTGTGTGGCAACCTCGCAGCTCATGGCTCCCGTGCCCAAACATGGCTCCTGCAACTAGGCTTACACTAAACGTATGGTCCTCCTGGAAGCATAAGCTAGTGGGCCCCTTATTATATTTTCAGTCTTCTTACCTCTTTCATAACTCGATGTTCCCCCCATGTATCCCTACCCACTCTGTCCAAGCATGGAAATCCAGAAATCTTACACAGAGAGATCAGGATCTTACAAACGGGAGGATGGTACAAACTAAATTTCATCTTCCCAGTTTGGAATTTCTTTCATACCTTCAGATCACATATTTTATTGATCTCAGCACAAAGATCCCTCTTTGAAGGATATTGTATGCAATCCCATCTTGTGAAGGGCATGATTGCTAAGATTTATTCCCTTTTAAATGCTAACCACATAAAGGCATGGGAAAAAGATCATGAGCTATCCCTCCTAGAAGAGGACTGGTCTCTTACATTTCACAGAATTGGATCATCCTCTATCTCATCCTCTGAGAATAGCTATAAATTATTATATAGGTGGCACTCTACGAACATTCAAATACATACATTTTCATCCAAGATCAGTATGCTATGTTGGCAAGGCTGCTCTTCTCCAGGCTCATATATTCATATGTGGTGGGACTGCCCTTATCTTCAATTATTATGGCAACAGGTATCTGCTATATTGTCTCAGCTACTTAAGGAACCTCTCTCTTTATCAAAAGAGGTAGCTTTACCTCACTGGGTCCACGATGTTGGCGATGCTCACTCTCAATTATTGATGCAACCATTCTGTATGGCCACAAGGCTGGAAATTGCTTTATATTGGAAACAGAATTATCACCCACAACACTAAGGGCCGGATATTAAAAGGGGTGCGCATTTAAATCCAGAGGGTTTACGCACACTGAGCCTATTTTCAAAAGGCCCAGCGACGCGCGTAAAGCCCCGGGACGCGTGTAAGTCCCGGGGCTTTACTAAAGGTGCGGGCGGGGGGTGGGCAGGATGGGCGAGATAGGGATGGGGCAGGGTCAGAGGCCTCCAACACAGCGGCCATTTGCTGCTGTGTCGGGGATCGCCGGGTTGAAGTAAGTTTTGTGATAAAAAAAAGAAAACGACAAAGGTAGGGGGAAAGGGCGGGGGAGGTAGAGGAAGGGAAGGGAAGGTGGAGTGGGGGTAGGGAAGTTCCCACCAAGGCCGCTCCCATTTCGGAGCGGCCTGGGAGGGAATGGGGGAAGACAGCGCAGCTCGGCGCGCAAGGTGCACCCCCTGCGTACGCCGATCCCTGATTTTATAACTTGCGCGCGCATGTTATAAAATCTACCCCTAAGTGTATTATCATGCCTTGACAGAATTTGCTCTATGACTAAAATAACCGCAGCAAAACGCCACCGGATTGAAAAATTCAACTTGGTGTGGCCCCCTTATCTAACATGGAGACAATCCCTAGTTCGGGCTCCTTGGTCTATATGGTGGTATTTGTTTGTCTGAGTAATATGCTGATGCTCTTCTGATAACTTTACTCTGCACTGACCTTGGTTTTCTATATTGCAGCGGAAGCTTTGGGAAAATGGATAACACAGATGGAAGAGAGCACAGAACATGCACATGGAAAGATAACTGCTGGACGGATAGTTGATGTCCCTGTGCTAGACCGTATTGTGTTAGCTAGGCTTCCCTACTGTAGGCTAAAGTTCTTGCTTCCTGCCTGTGTGAATTGCGTCGTAGTTGCTTTTAGCTCCATTTTAAATTGTTAATAAAAGCAGCTGTTTTACCGCTTTTGCAAAAAAAAAGACATGGCCCTGTCTGTCTGCAACTGCTGAACCCAGCGGAGAGCCGCCCTTAGCATCCCTGCTGCACACCGCAACCCATATGCTAAGGGCGGACACCTCCAGCTTCCTATCCTGAAGGTCCTTTAGTGTTGTAGCACCCGGCACTGGATTGGTGATCTTCTTTGTAACATCCAAAGCTGCAGCATCCACCTTCGGTACCCTGGAGTTCCAGAGTGTCCTCCGGCAAGGGGTACAACTTGTCCTTTGCTCTGCGCACCTTCAGGCCCGTCCCACTCCATGAAACCAACTTCTTGACAGACTTAGGGAAAGGAAAGGCCCTCGCCGAATCTCGGAGACTCCTCCATGACCGGGTCCACCTCTCCCTGATCTGAATCTTCCTGAGGAAGCTCGATCCCCAATTCTTCCAGAACATGGGATATCAGGGGGCCCAACTCTTCCCTTTGGACCAGTCGAACCACTTTTGGACCATCCCCTTCCATGGCCGGGCCACTTCCTGGCGCTTCGTCCATATCCTGGCCAACCTAGAGACATCCGACCTCTGCAGGGCTTGCGCCCATGGGTCCTTATCATCCTCAGAAAACTCGGTCACGCCTCTCGAGGCAGGTGGCCCAGGAACTCTCCAAACCCTTGTGGCCTCCACCGCCTTAGTGGGTCAGCCCTCTTCGCTGAACGCAGGCGAGCTGGGGATCCCTGGCCAGCTTTGTGCTGCTCCGCAGCTTTTCTGGCCAAAAACATCAAAAGCACAAAGTCAGTAGAAAAAAAATCTGAGGCTCCCTGCTCTGCCTCTTCACCAGAAGGGGCCCTTCCAGCCTTTTGACCTCCCTCAGAGGCCCTATGAGCAGGGGAAAGAGGAGTGAGGCCTGCGAAGCAGCTGCGAAAATGAATAAAATGGCCGCCGTTCCAGTGCTTAGTGGGAAGGGGCCCTCCACTGCCTGCAGAGCACTAGAAAGCCTGCCAGGCTTGTGCGGCATCCCCAATGCTGCCAGAATGAGCGCTGACAACCCCTCTCTCCTGGAGAGGCACTGAGCGTATTGGTTGTTGCGGGAGATGCATGCGCACGTCCCCGCTGATCTCCCAACTAGGGCCATGTGGCAACACCGCAAAGTGCCGGGACCAAAAGAACGCGCAACAAACCAACAGCCGCCACAGCGACCCACCAGGAAGACTGGCAGCAACGACCGCTGGAGGAGCGAGGGACAAGGAGAGCTGCTCTATCAGCCTCAAAAAAAGAAAGCGGTATTTTTTTTTTTGTAAACTTTAATGATGCTGCCAATCTAACAAAGAAATAAAGAAAGATTACTTCCCTTTAAAGGGAACTGGGACCCCCAGTTATCTTCCCATGCCGGCGATCAAGGACTGAGCACTAAGGGTCACCGACCCACTGCTCGTCAGCCTCAAAACCAGGGAGGATGGCCCTGCCAGGACCTAACAACTCCCTGGGAGGCTATTTCCAGCTTTGTAGTTTCCTTTTTTTTTTAAAGACACAGACTGCAGATTTTACACCTCCACCATCTGCTGGAGTCAGAGAAATACTGAGACTGCAGGAGGCACCCTGGGTTATGCTACAGTGTCAGTGAAACTTTCTCTGTCTCCATCTGCTGGAAGGGAGGCAAAACCCAGGAGTCTGGACTGATCCGGGTACGTACAGGGAACCCGTAATTATCAAATGTAAAATTGCACAAATAAGTTGACAAATGTTCTTGTGTAAAGTAGCAACTTAGGTGGGTAACTCTTTGCCCAGAACGCCCCTACACTGCTCCTCTTTTGCACAAGTGAATGTGTGACAATTCATACATATTTTTTATTATGTATTTATTGATTATGAACATCTGATAATCCGCCCTTTCCCAAACTTGGCCTGTAGGCAGTGGGAGTTGGACAGTTACACCTCACATAAAAACACACGATGCAAAATATATGAAATGCAATAAAAACAACCAACCCCTTACTCCTCACGGTAATTGTCCGACTGCCATAACATAGCCCAGGGATAAAAAACGTGCTATTCCCATAGCCAGCTGTGCCACCACAACCCAGCGTCAAAGGGGACGTCTGGGCTTATGTCCAGGCTCCTGTACTACAGCAGGGACCCTTCATGGTTACACTCACCTATGCACCAAATGGACGTTTGATTCCAGACAGACCTGTTCCCCTGACGGAGGCATTTTACAGCAGGCTCTGAAGGCTCAAGACCATATGTAGAACAGCTCAACGTCACCTCTTCATCAATGTTATAAAATTCTCTGTCAGGTGTGAACTGAACATTCCTATTGTATGTTTGTGGTTTTGTACATTTTTCTGTAAAGGATAAAAAAGCAGGATTGTGCAGGATTATTAAGAAGATGCCAGCAGTGTCAGTGAGAGGCTCCGTCCTTTACAACCCAGTGCAAACCCATCTGTTGTAGGTCACTGTCGCAAGACTTAACTCCCAGGAAGACGTACCTGCAGAGACTTTTCTCTGAAGAATAATGCACAACTAGGTGCGGGTTGCATTCCCCACCCTAACCCTGCCCCCTGGAATTCCTCCCTTAATTGGTAAAAGTGCGCACCTTCTGGCATAAGGCGAGTACTATCACCTGCATACAGGTTGGGCAAGGTTCATAAAGCCCTGTTATCAGGGTAAATAGCCATTTACATGGGTAAACTGCTTCTAAAAATTGCCCTCTTAGATTGTAAGCTCTCCGGGAAAGGGACCTGTTAACCCAGAATATTGAAAATTGTGCAGAGAATAAACTATGGAGATGCTGCAGGAAAACGGGGGTCTTGACGTAAACAGACACAGATAAAGCAGAGCCATTCTGAGGAACAGATGGGCCTAACGCAGGCAGGAAAGGAGAGGGGAGAGTCTGGGGCTGGGGCTTGTGATCAGTGCTTGTTCATGGTTACACTCACCAATGCAGCGAACAGAAGTGACATTCCAGCCCTGCTTCTCTCCCTGAATGATGCATTTTATAGAAGGCTCTGACGGCTGATGATACCCTGAAGGACAGCTCACCTTCACCTCTTCATCAATGTCAGAGAACTCTTCGTCCGTTCCAAGCTGGAGAGAGGTGTCCCAGCCTCCACCTTATGCACCTTTACGAGCTCCAAGGACTCTTCCAGTAGAGGGTAAGCCTAGCCATCGCCCTGCTGACCTTCAGGCCCACTCCCGGAAATCCCATTCCCGGTTCACTAGCTTCTGAAACTTCATAGGCAGGGAAAAGGCAGTAAGGGGCTCATGCAATCCCTCCAGGATCAGACTGACGCCCACAGTATCCGACTCCTCTGGAGCCACCTTAACCCTCAGTTCCTCCAGCACCTGGGGTATAAGGGGGCGCAATTCCTCCACTTTTTTTTTTTTAACCAGCTGGACCAGTCAAGGGTCAACATCATCCGGATCCAGACCATCCTTATGACCACACAGGCCCACCTGTGGTCCCACATCTGCATCTGGTTCCACCCCTTGCGGATTCGACTGATCCTCCTGGAACCCATTAGAATCTCCTGAGCCATTGGAATCACCCTCCGGACTCTCATGTCCTAGACCCAGATGGCGGATAAGGTCTCCGGAACCATCTGAAGACCCCATCTTTGGTCTCCTGGAAGAACCACTCGGCTGCCGCCCTCGGGAACGCTTTCACCCATAATCTTTCCTTGCCAGAAAAGCCTTATGAAGAAGAAGCGCAAAATTCCGGGGAAAAATCCCTCCGGATCCCCCACGAGGCTCTCATCTGACTCTCCTCCCCCATCTGGACGCTTCCCGGAGTCCTGCCCCACTGGCGACAGCGGAGGGTGGGAACCCTAGGCACCTTGGGGTCAGAAATCTCACTCAAGAGGTAGGAGTGCTCTGGGGTCCTCCGATGCCGGGGGGCCCGGATGACTGGAGAGACCTTTTCCCTGGGGGTAGCCCTGCTGAATTTCCCTCTTCCCAAGAGGAACAGCCTGAGCGCAGTGAACGTGCACTGAGGTGTGCGGACCACACACCACAAGCAGCCATCATCGGTTTGGGCGCCATTAAGCCCGCCCTCGCACAGTGAACAGACCGGCGATCCCCGCTCACGGCAGTCAGAAAATGGCCACCCACATGGTCCCTTTAACTGAAGTGGACGCTGCGCTGCTGAGCCTGCTCAAGCGTCGCGCGGGAATCAGGCTGCAACACATGGGAAGAACAGGCCGCACTCGCGCCAGCCGTGGCGCATAGAAAACAAAGAACAGCCGTGCGCGCAGGGAAACCACAGCATCTACTGTCCCCCTGGATCCCCCGGAGCGAAAGCAGAGAGCAGGGAACTCACTCTCCCCGCCCTGCTGACTGCTTCCGAGGTCAAAGGAACACTGCTGCCGATCCCCCACCGGAGCTCCTGCAGGGAAAAGAACCGTTTGCCTTTTTTTTAAACAAATTTTAATACTCCCCTTTCAAGGCTGGCAGCTCGCAGGGGAGACCTCAGAGGTCATGAGGAAGTCAGGACCTCCCGGTCGCCCGGCTCCACCGGAGGGATGGTCCACGAAGGAGCCGAACACCCCAGAGAGCCTCCGAACTCGGACTCTCTTCTTTTCAGTCAGACTGCAGGAGACAGAGAAATACTGAGGGACTGCAGGCGGCACTCTCGTCTATGTAACAGGGCCTCAAAGTTTTGTTCTCTGCCTCCATCTGCTGGCAGGGATGCATAAACCCCACTTGTCTGGACTGATCCGGGGTACGAATAGGAAACAATGTTTAACACACGTTACAGCCCCACCGCAGCTTGATGAATCACCCAGTTAGATTGTAAGCTCTCCGGGAAAGGAACCTATTAACAGAGAATATTAAAAACTGTGCCAGAAAATAAAGCACTGAGGTGTTGCAGGAAACCAGGGGCCTCAACGTAAACTGATGCAGACAAAGCAGAGGATCTGAGGAATGGATGGGCTTAATGCACCCGGGAAAGGAGAGGGGCGTGGGTTTCTGTGATCAGCGCTTGCTCATGGTTACACTCACCAATGCAGCGAACGGAAGTGTCATTCCAGCCGTGCTTCTCTCCCTGAATGATGCATTTTATAGAAGGCTCTGATGGCTGATACCCTGAAGAACAGCTCAAGTTCACCTCTTCGTCAATGTCATAGAACTCTTTGTAATCTGTGAGCAACAAATCTTTATCCCATCCATCATCTCCTTCTGGATTTTTACATTTCCCTGCACAAAAAAAAGGCAGAATTTTGCAGTATTATTAAAATGATTCAAGTAGTGCCAGCGACAGGCTCCATCCCTTCTACTACAAAGGAAAGACTCACAATACTTTAACATTATTTATTTATTTTAAGGTTTTTATATACCGGCAATCATGACAACATATCTTGCTGGTTTACATAAAACAGGAGTGCAGTAGATACATCAAACTGGAACTGTGGTGACCGAAGGTGCAGTTACATTTAACAAGGGTAGCAGGAGGAAGAGAGAGGATAGATTGGTAACGATTAAACAATATACAAATAAAATACTATATACAAAAGCATGGTTGAGGGCTGTTTGTTTTGAGAAGGAGACAGTGAGACACATTACCCCCAGCAGGATCCAGGTGTCCCAGGTGAGTTATCTGACGGAAAGACCACTGAGTCACCTGTGACAAACTGTGGCAGAAATTTCATATTTATTCAGAAATCAAATCTTCTGGAGATAGTAAGTGATAAAATTGTGTTTGTAAAATTACAGTAAGTGAAAATAACGATTACAGCAGCTGAATGCATTAGAAGAATAAAGATGAGGAGCGGCCTGTGGCTGGAGAACTGGGCTGGCAACAGGATTCCTAACCCTTTCTTCCACTGAGACTCCTTGCGGCCGATGTAATAAGGTGCGCTGTGCTGCGCTTGGAGGTGGACCCTTGTCCTGGAGCGGTGGAGAATGGTTCCCTGGTAGGGACCAGGAAGCACCTGCCCCCAGGGGGCAGAGCACAGGAGAAGACAGAGGCTAGGATGAGCTTCACCACTGGAAGCCCGTAGGGACCCGGGCCGCTTGGACTTAGGTGGGCCTCGCAGGGTCTCCCAGAGAAGTAGTAGAGAGGCGTGCCCATGAACAGCAAGGGAGCGCAGTTGGACACTAAACTGTAGGTCTGTAGGAGCAAGGAAGGCCAGAACAGCGTTGGCGATGACAAGACAAGGGACAGAGCCAGAGACGAGGTCAATGGCAGCCGGGGTCAGAATCTGAGGATCAGTCCGAGGAGTGGTCAACGAAGCAGGGGTCAGGTTCCAGAGATCAGACAAGGTCACACGGCAGGCAGAGGTCAGGATCCAGGCAGTGAACAGAATGGTCAAGGAGCAGGCCGAGGTCAGTACCAGAGAGAGAGTCTGAGGGTACTACCTGGGGAGACAGGACAGACAGATGCTGGAACAGGAGGATGCTGGACAAGGTTGGAACAGAAGGATGCTGGAACAAGACTGTGAACACGGAGGCAAACTAGTACACTTACAGTGCCGACCCGATTGCCAAGGCAAGGAAGTGCAGGCAGGGACTTCCGTATATCGTATGTTCAATCAGGGCGCGCCGCTGAGCTAGGACCCGCCCCGGGCCCTAAAAAAGGCCGGGCGGTCCATGCTCGTGCACGTAGGGGCGTGGCCAATGTCACTGGAGACGCCGAACTCCGGCGTGAGGCCTGGTGCGCAGTGGAAGGCCCGGCAACCGCCGCCGCGGGACGCCGAGGCCTGGAGGAGTTCGTGGCTGCCGCTGGGAAGGCCGACCCGTGACTTGCAGAGGAGCTAGTGAGGTGAGCAGGCCCATGCACGGCCGGGTGCGCAACACGCTGAAGCTGCCACGGGCTTGTATGAGCATGTATTGTATGTGCGTTTGTACTCATTTTCCCGTGTAAAGCCCTACACAGAAACATTGCGCGTACAAGTGCGCTTACAGACCCACGTGTTTTTCTACGCAAATGCATGCTAATGTTATGCAAAAGGAAAATTGGTTCTTACCTGCTAACTTTCGTTCCTGTAGTACCACAGATCAGTCCAGACTCCTGGGTTTTGCCTCCCTTCCAACACATGGAGACAGAAAAGGTTTTGCTGACACTGGCATATAACCTGGTGTGCCACCTGCAGTCCGCCAGTATTGACCTGTACCCAAGCCAAGATGCTACTGTACCTAAATCAATAGGCCTACACTTAACACATCTCTCACGAATGAGCAACAAGATGTGGAAAAACCCCTTAATGGAAAGGATCCTGTCCAACCTTTAGATCAAAAGAAAACCAAAAACCTCAGCTACCCTTTAGAGTATTTACAATAACAGATCAAACAGACTCTCCAAATTTCTCACCCCAAACTGGGTGGGACTCTGGACTGATCTGAAGTACTACAGGAACAAAAATTAGAAAGTAAGAACCAATTTTCCTTTCCCTGTATGTACCCAGATCAGTCCAGACTTCTGGGATGAACCAAAGCTTCCCTAAACAGGGTGGGACTGCGACCGCACTAAGTAGACTATCACCAAAGCCCATGGTATCTGGAGCATGGACATCCAAACAGAAATGTCTGGCGAAAGTGTGCAATGATTTCCATGCAGCCGCCCTACAAATCTCTTGTGGTGACACCTGCTGATTCTGCCCAGAATGCTGCTTGCGACCAAGTAGAGAGGCCTCAAGCCAATAGGAATCTCGCGGCCCTGACATATGTACACCGAACTTATTGCCTCACTCAACCACCACGCAATGGTGGCCTTCAAATCCATCTGACCCTTCTTTGCGCCAGCCATCTGACCCTGCACCATCTCATAGCACAAAAAGATGATTGGCAGTCTAAAGCTATTAGTGACTTTAAGATAACGTAACAAGGCATGCTTCACAACCAAATAACTCTTTCTTATGAGGTACCGATGCGTCCAGGCTCGGAAAAACTGGGAGCTCCACCTATTGATTTAAATGACAAAACGATACCACCTTCGGCAGTAAAGAAGGATCTGTATGCAATGAGACTCCCGCATCCATTATCGTTAGAAAAGGATCCCTGCATGACAGAGCTCGTATTTCCAAAATTCTTCTAGCAGAACAAATTGCTACCAGAAAGAAAACCTTTAGGGAAAGATCTTTCAAGATCGCCCTTCGAATTGGTTCAAACGGAACCACATACAACCCTCTGAGAACCCAATCAAGATTCCATGGGAGACACAACTTCTGTGCCAGAGGTCTCAAATGTCGTCGCTCCCCCCCCCCGGAAAAACCGCACCACATCAGGATGTGCAGCTAGGGATGCACCCTGCACCATGCCCCGAAGACACTATAGCTGCCACTTGAACTCTGAAAGAGTTAAAAAACAATCGTTTTACCAATCCTCGTTGAAAGATGGACAAAATGTGTGCCACCGACACCCGAATAGGAGTAACACTCCACTCTTCGCACCAAATCTCAAAATACTCTCCACACCTGCATACAAGCCAACGATGGTAAAGATTTCCCCTGAAACAAGACCTAGAGGAGAAGGATTACCTGGGGCGTGTTCTGTCCTCCGGAGGATGATACCCTTTATTCTCCCCCAGTAGTTGAATCATATCATCCAACTCCTTCCCGAACAGCAGCTTACCCTTAAATGGTAAGGAGCCCAGCTTGGACTTGGATGCACCATCCGCAGACCAGTTCCGCAACCACAGAAGCCGCCTCACGGAGACGGCTGAGACCATGGAGCGCGCTGAAGTACGTAAAAGATCATACAGGGCGTCCACACTGTAGACCACTACCGCCTCCAGGCGTCCGGCCTGTCGAGCTTCCTCTTCCGACAGGCCCTCATTGGCCAGGAGTTGTTGTACCCAGCGTAGTCCGGCTCTGAGCGCGAAATTACTACAAATTGCTGCCCGGGCCCCTAGGGCCGAGACCTCAAAGATCTTCTTCAACTGGACCTCCAACTTCCGATCCTGGAGATCCTTCAGAGCCATGGTGCCCGTGACTGGAATGGTAGTGCGCTTCGTGACCGCTGACACTGCCGCGTCCACCTTAGGAACCCGTAGGACTTCCATGGCGTCCTCCGGCAATGGGTAAAGCTTATCCATCGCCTTCGAGACTTTTAACCCCAAGTCCGGGGTGTCCCATTCCCGAAACAGCAAATCCGTAGCTGAAAAATGAAAGGGAAAGGTCGTAGGAGGGCCGCTCAGACCCAACAACACCGGATCCATGGAACCGAGCCTAGACTCTTCTGGAGGAGTGGCGATCCCTAACTCCTCCAGGATTGCTGGTATGAGGGGTCCCAGTTCATCCCTACGGAAGAGAAGGATTACCCTGGGATCATCGCCCTCCGAAGTCTTTGACTCTGCCTCTTTGTCCCTGGCGACGTGGTCCCGTCTCCTTCTACCCCCCCTCGGGGGTGGGGACGGGCCCTCCAAATCCTCATGGTCCAACATGCCCTTCGAGGAATCCGAAACGTCCTGTGGTGGAAGGGCCCTCAGGGACCTCTTTGCCCGCGAAGGTCCTGCCGTGGCCCCCCGTCAGGAGAGACCCGTACCAGTAGGGTGGGACCCCTTAGGTCTCCCCTGGGATGCTGATGGACGTTTATGGGTCTTACGGGCCTTAAAGGCCCTATGCATAGCCAAAATAAATTCCAAGGAGAAGGAGGAGCAGGAGACATCCGACTCGGACCCTGTGATGTCCCCTGCTCCGTCCCCCGAGGGCTCCGCAGGGGAGGCCGGCCCAGGGGCTGGCCATTGTGGAGAGAGGGAGGGCGGCGAGTTCCTGCCCCCCCTGACAGTGGTGAAGAAATCGGGGCGGCCGGCGGGACTGGCGCTAAAATGGCAGCTTTTGCCGCACCTACCTGCAGCCGCTTCAGCAGAGGCGCGGGGAGGGCTCCGACCGCAACCGGCATAGCGTTCCACCTAACCAACACTCCCTGCGCGACCCCCGATGTCCCTTCGTCGCCAGGGATGCAGGCTGAGCCCATCCCATCCCTGGACAGCCGCACGCGCACCGACCCGCAGGCCGCACAGGCCGCGCCACGTGGCATCCCGGCCCGAACCGCGCTGTCGGCTTCTGCCTGAAAAAGAGAAAATTCAACCCTCGGAGGAAGAAGGAAACGACCGGGGAAGAAAAAAATTCAAAAACTACGCCGTCAAATCGCCGCTGCGGGACGCCAAACAACACTTACCCTTTTTTTTTTTTTTTTTACAACGACGCTGTCCCCCGGCAAGTGCTGAAGCGGCCTGGTTGGGGTGAGTGAGCCGGGCTCCCCGGTATCACCCCGGCTGGGCCGGTTCTCACCTGCAGGGTCCTCGACCCTAGGCCACAGCAGCCTACAACCAGGGGGGATGGCCCCCTCAGGACCTAGCAACCCCCTGGGAGGCTCAGGCCCGATCCTCTGGAGAACCTGCAAAAAAATCTCTCTCTTTTTTTTTTTTGAAACTTTACTATAAGGAGAAGGGAATAGACAAAACCTAGCTAGCACCCTTACTCCTCAACACTACCACCCAATTTGGATCAGGAAAGACTGTGGGTTAAGCATCCGGCCATCTGCTGGAGACAGAGTTATCCTGACAGGCTGTGGGTGGCACCCTGGTATATATGCCAGGGTGCCACCGATATGGTTATTTACTATGAAGGTCGGTATAAAAAAAAAAAAAACTGTTAAATAAATAAAATATGCGGAGCCTGACAAGTTTGGCTCTGTCTCCATCTGCTGGTGCGGAGGCAAAACCCAGCCATCTGGACTGATCTGGTACGTACAGGGAAAGTAGCCGAATAACTTTAGACTGCTTCAGAGCATAGGCTTTCTTATCAAGCTTCATGACCTAACCGTACAGCTTTTCTCTTTCACACTTACTTATGCGGGCCACATCTGCATTCCAGATGCTCTACTTATGCAGGCCACATCTGCGTTCCAGATGCTCTCGTTTTGCCTTTCACACTTACTTATGCAGGCCACAGTTGCGTTCCAGATGCTCTACTTATGCAGGCCACATCTGCGTTCTAGATGCTCTCTTTTTGCCTTTCACACTTACTTATGCAGGCCACAGTTGCGTTCCAGATGCTCTACTTATGCAGGCCACATCTGCGTTCCAGATGCTCTACTTATGCAGGCCACATCTGCGTTCCAGATGCTCTCGTTTTGCCTTTCACACTTACTTATGCAGGCCACAGTTGCGTTCCAGATGCTCTACTTATGCAGGCCACATCTGCGTTCTAGATGCTCTCTTTTTGCCTTTCACACTTACTTATGCAGGCCACAGTTGCGTTCCAGATGCTCTACTTATGCAGGCCACATCTGCGTTCCAGATGCTCTACTTATGCAGGCCACATCTGCGTTCCAGATGCTCTCGTTTTGCCTTTCACACTTACTTATGCAGGCCACATCTGCGTTCCAGATGCTCTCATTTTGCCTTTCACACTTACTTATGCAGGTCACAGTTGCGTTCCAGATGCTCTCGTTTGCTTCATTTCTGATGCATTCGATTGAAGATTGTGAGGGTTGAAACCCATCCAAGCAAGTCGCTTCCACCTTTTCTCCCATGCTATAAAATGTCCGATTTCCTATATATTGAAGGTTGGGGTCTCCTTTGGATGGTTTTACACATTTTTCTGTTAAAAAACAAAAAAGCATAAAGATGTCAGTTACACAATTTCCATTGGTTGTGGTTCTCAACTGTTATGTGAGCCTCATCAGGATCACGAAAGACCTTGAGGTGAGGCATAAGGTGAACTTTCCCAGGACATTGTTTCTTGAAGATTTTTTCTCTCTTAATTCTTTTTTATAGATTCATATTTTTTAATTTAATTACTGGCCGCTCACTACTCAAGTTACTCATGTAGGTACAGGTACAGCTAGCAGGCATTTGACCTGGCTCCACATAACGTGACTTACAAATAAATTGAGCACCCTTGGTGTGGGCATTAAAATGACTGACTGGGGTGATAGTGCTTCTGTAGGTCCCTGGTGAGACCTCGCTGGGAATACTGAGCACAATTCTGGAGACCGCACCTTCAAAAGGATAGCAACAGGATGGAGTCGGGCCAGAGGGAGGCTGCTAAAATGGTCAGTGGGCTTTGCTATAAAGCATATGGGGCAGACTTAAAGACCTAAAGATGTACACCCTAGAGGCAAGGTGAGATAGGGGAGGTATGAGAGATACCTCAGGAGGCTGGACTCTGAACAGAAAGGAGACTCTGGAACAAGGGCTATCAGATAAAGGTAAAGAGGGGGCAGACTGAGCAGTGATCTACGGAAATATTTCTTTACAGAAAGGGTGGTGGATGCATGGCTCAGCTTCCCAGTGGAAATGGTGGAGACAAGGACAGTATCTGAATTCAAGAAAGCATGGGACAACTCTAGGGGATGTCTGAGCCAACAGTAGGGATTATAAAGCTATGCACCTGGGTGAATGGGCAGTCTGGATAGGCTGTATGGTGTTTGTCTGCCTTCGGGTTTCTATGTCCCTGCCCTAGAGGGCTTACAATCTTTGGGGCTCATTTTTCCCATACCACAGGAATCACAAAAGCCGTGTAATGGGCCTGTTTCTTTGCGATTCCCGTGGTTTTTTTCCTCCCAGTTAAACAACACCAGAAAAAGCACCACGGTAGTAAATGTCCCCAAACAATGGGCGATGGAGGTCCTCGGAATGTGGGAGGCTCACAGGCCTGAGTAAGCCCCTCTCCAAAAGTACTCAGGGTCTCCACAGGACCCCTGTCCGCTGCCCTTGCAGGCAGCCCGTTGTCCAAATATACCAAAAATAAACGTATTATATTGGCACCAGGCCCTGCCCCCCCCAACCTATCCCTTTCCACACAAAAACTGGGGCCCCAGAAGCCGAGATACCCACCCTCCTTTACTCACAAATACAGCCCAGCAGACCAGTGGGGGGCCTTATCCCCTCGACGCCAGGCCCGGCAGCCTCCATGTTTCAAAACTGTGCCGCCCGGCCTTTGCCCCAGCGCCATTTTGAAACATAGCAGCCAGCAGGCCTGGAGCCTAAGGGGCACTTCAGGTCCCCCACTGGAGCATCAGGGCTGTTTTATGAGTGAGGAGGGGGTCCAAGGGGTGGGGATCCCGAATCCAGGACCCTAGTTTTGATAATGAAGAGTGGCTCAAGTTGCATGGGTTGTCAATGGCACCCTAGCCCTCCAGAGCCCTGGTGCTGCTTGCTAGCCCGCTCCTGGATTCCTGGACCTGCTGCCAGTTCTGCCTTCCAGCCTTGGCTGCTCCTTCTCCCCTGGAACACCCACTATGATTGGTCCTGCTCCCTCTGTAATATCATCAGGAGGCTGGCTCAAGTTCCAGGGGTCGATGCTGGCCCCCTGGCCCTCCAGAGACCACCTGCTTCCTGCTAGCCCACTTGAGCGCTGACCCGTGATCTGCCTGGCCTCCTGCTCCCACGTCAGCAGCTGTGCCTCCTGTGACTGGGCTCATTCCCTTCGTGACATGCTTGGGCAGACGGCTCAAATTCCAGGGGTTGGTGCTACAGGCACCGTGCACTAGGGCACACACACATGCAGGATCGCCATATAAGAGCTGCTCCTTTGTGTTCACCTATTGTCAGTGCCAAGTGCTGGTTCTTTGTTTGGCTTGATCCTGGCTTCTGCTTTTCAGTACTGTATTTTAGCTATATGACCTGCAGGTCAATGCAATATCGAGCGCTCAGACCAGCGCACCGGTTAACTCTTTAACGGATGCACGTCTTGGACGTACTTAGCAAATGCCCAATGCAATAACTGGATTAGTGCATCCAAAACGCACGTCCAATCGAGTGCTTAGCTAATAGCACTCATCACATGTAAATTAATGTAGATGAAGCTATAAGAAAATTATTACTTACCTGCTAATTTTCGTTCCTGTAGTACCATGGATCAGTCCAGACCGTGGGTTATGTCCCCAATCCAGCAGATGGAGTCAGCCCAAAGCTTCGAGGGGGCGTCACCATAAGTACTACTACCCCCTCTGCAGGAGTTCAGTATCGAGAATATCAAAGCCCGAGTAAACAGAAACCCCCTGAATGGATCAAGTTTAAACGAGACGGCAACAATAAGCCGCTGAATTTAAAACCGAGAGAACTGTACCATCCCACCAACGGATGGGAGGTCACAACTCGTGTCGACCCCCAAGGAAACCAGTCACAGACAGTGAAACGGGGAACACGTGAAAGAACATAGTAGAAGAAGAAGAAGACACTACCATATAACAGCTGAGTCAAATCAGACCCCAAATACAGCCGAGCAGGAGGAGGACCCAAATGCGGTGGGCGTCTGGACTGATCCATGGTACTACAGGAACGAAAATTAGCAGGTAAGTAATAATTTTCTTTTCCCTGTACGTACCTGGATCAGTCCAGACCGTGGGATGTACCCAAGCTTCCCTAACCCGGGTGGGATCCTGCGAGGCCTGCTCGTAGAACCTGTTCGCCAAAGTGTCCATGGACGGACGAGGCGAGGTGTAGCCTGTAGTGTCTCGAGAACGTGTGCAACGATTTCCAGGTGGCCGCTCTACAGATTTCTTGCGAAGATACCGATCGACTCTCCGCCCAGGAGGCCGCCTGAGAGCGTGTAGAATGCGCCACAATACCGGGTGGAGGAGTCCGCCCCGTCCCGATGTAGGAAGCGACAATGCCGGCCTTCAGCCATCTGGCAATAGTCGTCTTCGAGGCCTGGGATCCCTTCCGGGGACCAGACCAAAGGACGAAGAGATGGTCAGAAGTCCGAAAGTCATTCGTAGCCTCCAGGTAGATCCGCAGAGTGCGCTTGACGTCGAGGAGACGAAGAGACCGCGGCTCAGACGAAGAGAAAGCAGGCAATTCCACCGTCTGATTCACATGGAAGGCGGACACCACCTTCGGGAGGAAGGAAGGCACAGTACGAAGTGAAACGCCCGAATCGGAGAACCGTAGATAAGGCTCTCGACAGGACAGAGCCTGCAGCTCCGAAATACGCCGAGCGGAACATATGGCCACCAGGAACACCGCCTTGAGAGTGAGGTCCTTGATCGTTGCACTTCTCAGTGGTTCAAACGGAGGTCCCGACATGGAACGTAATACCAAATTGAGGCTCCATGAGGGACAAGGATCCCGCAATGGAGGCCGCAAGTGCTTGACACCCTTGAGAAAACGGATGATGTCCGGATGCTGTAACAGAGATCCCCCTCCCCGCAGGAGGGAGCCAAGAGCGGCCACTTGAACCCGAAGTGAGTTGTAAGCGAGCCCCTTTTCCACTCCCGCCTGTAGGAACTGGAGAATCTGCGGGACAGACGCCTCCGTGGGTCTTGTGTTCTGGTTGGTACACCACAGTTCGAACACTTCCAGACACGCACGTAGGCCACCGACGTCGAAGTCTTCTGAGACCGCAGCAGAGTTGACACTACCGCCTCCGGGTACCCCCGTCGGCGGAGGCGGCGCCTCTCAAAAGCCAGGCCGCAAGACAGAAGAGTTCTGCCTGGTCGAAAAATACTGGTCCCTGGTGCAGTAGGCGGGGAAGATGTCCCAGCCGGATGGGTCCATCGATGACCAGGTGGAGTAGATCCGCAAACCAAGGTCGTCTTGGCCACTCTGGTGCGACGAAGATCACAGTCCCCTGATGAACTTCTATTCGTCGGAGTAATCTTCCCACCAGCGGCCACGGGTAGCTGCATGGCCGAGTCGGAGAGCGACCACTCTCCGGGGTCCAGAAGCTGGCGACTGAGGAAGTCCGCCTGGACGTTGTCCACGCCCGCGATGTGCGAGGCCGCGAGGAGGCGCAGATGCCGTTCCGCCCACTGCATCAGCATCGCTGCCTCGAGCGCGACCTGCGGACTGCGAGTGCCGCCCTGACGGTTGATGTAGGCTACCGTAGTCGCGTTGTCCGATAAGATTCTGACTTCCCGATTTCGAAGGAGTGGCAGGAAATGGAGAAGCGCCAATCTGACCACTCTGGTCTCCAGGCGATTGATGGACCACTTCGATTCCTCCGCGGACCACGTCCCCTGCGTGGCGCTTCGGTCGCAGACTGCTCCCCAGCCTACGAGACTGGCATCGGTGGTCACCACCACCCAATTTGGTAGGTCGAGGGACACGCCGCGAGCCAGATTCTCCGGGACCATCCACCAGTCCAAGCTGTTCCTGGCAAACTGGGGCAGCGGAAGTATCACCTGGTAGTCCTGCGAGAGTGGTTTCCAACGGGATAGAAGAGCTCGTTGTAGAGGACGGAGGTGCGCAAAAGCCCAAGGAACCATGTCAATGGTGGAGCCCATCACCCCCAGGAGCTGAAGATAGTCCCAGGAGGTGGGAGCTGGTAATGCAGAGAATCGCTGTGTGTGTTCCCGTAGGGCGTGCGCCTTGTCTTGTCGTAGAAAAACCGCGCCCAGACGGGTGTCGAAGGTCGCCCCCAAGAAATCCAAGCGCTGCGAGGGCACGAGGGAGCTCTTGGAGAAGTTCACCACCCATCCCAGGGACTGCAGAAACTCTATCACCCTGGCCACTGCCGCCTGTCCATGTCGAAAAGACTTCGCTCGTATGAACCAATCGTCCAAATAAGGATGTACTAGAATCCCCTCCTTCCGGAGGGCAGCCGCCACGACTGCCATGATCTTGGTAAAGGTGCGCAGGGCCGTTGCCAATCCGAACGGAAGCGCCACAAACTGGAAATGCTGATCCAGGATCTTGAACCGTAGCAGACGATGATGCTCCTGGCGAATGGGAATGTGAAGGTAGGCCTCCGTCAGGTCCAAGGAGGCCAGAAACTCCCCTCGATGTACCACCGCGATCACCGAACGTAGCGTTTCCATGCGGAACCGGACCACCCAAAGGGATTTGTTGACTTCCTTCAAGTCCAGTATGGGGCGGAAGGAACCGTCTTTCTTCGGTACGACGAAGTAGATGGAATAATGGCCCGAGCCCACCTCTCCGGAGGGTACGGGCGTAATGGCGCCTATCTCCCACAGTCTGTCCAGGGTCAGCTGCACCGCCCTTTGCTTGGTAGCCAAGCCGCAGGGGGAGAAGATGAACCGTCCCTTCGGAGCGCGGGCAAATTCCAACGCGTAGCCGTGTCCTATGGTGTCCAAAACCCACTGATCCGAGGTGATCCGTGCCCACTCCTCGTAAAAGAACGCCAGCCGTCCCCCGATCTTGGGAACGGCGGAGTGGGCGAGCTGAACATCATTGAGAGGATTTGGGCGAGGGATGTCCCGCCGTGGGAGCGGCACGTGCTGGGCGGCGCCCGCGAAAGGAACGGGACCAGGGCTGAGCCCTGGAGGGAGGAGGCCGGGATACCGCCGGCCTGTAACTCCTGTAGCGTCTTTGCGCCCTGGCTCTGGTCCGGGAGGACGAGAACACCCTGGTGGAGCGATATCTGTCTTCCGGCAGGCGATGGACCGCGTTTTCCCCCAGCGACTTGATGATCTGGTCCAGCTCCTCTCCGAACAGGAACTTACCCCTGAAAGGCAGGGAACCCAGGCTCGACTTGGAGGACGTGTCCGCCGCCCAGTTGCGGAGCCATAGGAGTCGACGCGCCGCCACTACCGAGGCCATGGAGCGGGCGAGGACCCTGAAGAGATCGTAGGAGGCATCAGCCCTGTATGCCACTGCGGCTTCGAGTCGATCCGCCTGGGCGGCCTCCTCGGGAGGCAGCACCTGAGAAGTGAGCAGTAGCTGTACCCAGAGAAGACTAGCCCGCTGGGCAAGAGAGCTACACATCGCCGCCCGCAGTCCCACTGCGGAGACCTCGAAGACCCGCTTGAGGAATACTTCCAATTTGCGATCCTGCGTATCCCGCAGCGCCGCTCCACCCGTCACCGGAATGGTCGTCCTCTTCGTGACCGCCGTCACCGCGGAGTCCACCCTGTGTACCTTGATGAGATCCAGAAAATCTTCCGGCAGCGGGTACAGCCTCTCCATGGCTCTACTGCCCTTTAGCGCAGCTTCCGGGGAATCCCATTCCCTAGTAAGAAGTTGCAGGAACGACTCGTGGATGGGAAATGCCCGCGCCCGCGGACGAAGTGCCGCCAGGACCGGGTCCCCCTTCACGAAGAGGTGACGACAGCGGGCGCGACGGGAGCTGGCGGATCCGGCGGGGGATCGAGGTCCAACCCCTGAATGATTTGCGGGATTAGGTCATCCAGCTCTTCCTGCTGGAAGAGGCGCAGCGTGCGTGGATCCTCTCCCTCTGAAGTAGAGTCCCCTTGTCCCGAAACGGCAGGGTCCGATCCCGGGGAAACTGGGTCCGAGCCAGCCCCCCCCCGAACCCACAGGGAGCCGGACGTGTACAGGGAGCTGTGGGGCCCCCACGCCCCCCGGAGGGGGGGGGGGCCGGGGAGAGGGACGAAGGTCGCGGTAGTTTGGGGGGTGGAGGCCCCGCGGGAGCTGACAGATGCCCTCCCTTGAAATGCGCGAGCCGGGCTCGCCGCAGGCCGAGCAACGCGACGGCCGCGGCATAGCAGGCGCTCAGAAAAACCAACCCCGGCAGCTAAAATCACTCGGTGAGCCTCAGGGCGGGGGGGGGCCGCGAGACGGCGCGCCGCTGCGGGGGGCCCGGACGGCCTGCACAACCCGCCGAGAAAAACAAGCGGCGCCGCAGGGGGGCCTGTCCTGGCCTCGCAACCCGCTGAAATCACTCACCCTGCTCCCTGCAGCCCACGAGGAGCGGGCAAGATGGCCGCGGGAGCGAGTGAAAACGCTGGTAGGCCGGACTCACCGGCAGTCTCAGTCAGCCAGCTGAAAAGTAAAACTACAGCCGAGAAAACCAAGAAAAACAACTTACCCCGGCAAGAACACAGACTCGCGCTGAGGAAACAAAGGAGACAGAGAGCCAGCACAACGAAGGAGCCCCGCCTCCCCAATTAATCAATTAACTATTTTTTTTTTTTTTTTAAGTACAACTTGATCCAAGACAAAACAAAGCAACAAGACAGAGAAGAAAGTCCCAACCAAGGGAAAACAGAATAGGTTATAGGAAATCGGGAGCAAGCCCAGATTCCCCTACTCGCATCTGCTGGAGTCAGAAGATACTGAACTCCTGCAGAGGGGGTAGTAGTACTTATGGTGACGCCCCCTCGAAGCTTTGGGCTGACTCCATCTGCTGGATTGGGGACATAACCCACGGTCTGGACTGATCCAGGTACGTACAGGGAATAGCCATTATCTAAGGATGCATAAAAATGACTGCGCACCCAACTCACCCTGTTTAACGCGTGAAATTTAATGCCAGCCCCGAGGCTGGTGTTGTCATTCCAGGGCTCAACAAAAAAAAACAAAACCCCAAAAAACCTGCTTTCTGTGCTTCCTCCTCATCGTGATACAAAGTAGGAGGAACCATAGAACGCTGTATGAAGACCAAAAAAAAAAAAAGGCTTCACCGGAAGAAAAAAATGTTCAGGGTGCACAATATACATGGTCCAATGTGTGTATATTGTGCCGGTAGCGGGAGAAAACAGACGCTCGTACTGAGTGTCCGCTTCTCCTAATCCGCGCTTACAGCCACCTCTTCCGGGTTCCCGATGCTGAGGAGGCGCTAGAGACGCACAATTTCCCCTATTTAACACGGCAGCTCATTACTCTATTGCATCGTGCACCTGGGAGAGGTGGGTGAGTGCCCGTTTTTAGCACGCCCATAGTGCATCGACCCCCCTGGGTTTGTGAGTAGGACATCTTAGGATCCCATCCTCATCCCCGCCCATGCATATGCCAGCTGCTATGTTATTCTAGGCAAAGGCCATTATGGTGGTATACGTCCATTGTCCTACAGATATCCTACCCATCCACGTCCCTGTCTTATTTCTCTTTCCCATGCTTATTCCGGTTCTCTCTTCCCTACTGCCCTTTTCTGCTATCTCTGCATTTTTGATTAATGCTCAAGCCGTAAGAAAGAAAGTGGGTGTTATATTTGATCTATTGCGAGATAAAGAGCCTGATGTACTATGCATAACAGAGACCTGGCTATTTGATTCTGATACTGTTATTTTACAACAATAATCTCTTCCTTCTTATATTGTTGTTTCACAGCCTCACAGAAATCGACATGGCGGTGATCTGGTTGGGACCTTTAAATCTACTCTTGCTTTATAGGAAAATTAGTTTCTTACCTGATAATTTTCGTTCCTGTAGTACCAAGGATCAGTCCAGATTGCTGGGTTATGCCTCCCTTCCAGCAGATGGAGTCAGAGAGAAAAACTGAAAAGCACCGCCCATATAACCCGGGGTGCTCCCTGCGATCCTTCAGTATTATCGATATCAAAGCAGAATGAACGTACTAAAGATAAAGAAGAGCGTGTAATAGACCAATAGCTAATACACTTTTGCAACCAGTGACTAGATCAAGTTAAAAAAAGAGAACTATTTAACAATAAGACTGAACAGTCGTCAACAATCTGTGGAAAAAACAGAATATAAGAACTGCTGACTGGACTCTCCTGCGCACAGGCGGGCATCTGGACTGATCCTTGGTACTACAGGAACGAAAATTATCAGGTAAGAAACTAATTTTCCTTTCCCTGTACGTACCAGGATCAGTCCAGACTGCTGGGATGTATCCAAGCCGCCTTAAATGGGGTGGGGCCTGGAGAGTCCCACACGAAGAACACTACCGCCAAAGGAATCCACTTCAGGATCCCTAACATCCAGCCGGTAATGTCTAGCAAAGATGTGCAATGATTTCCACGTAGCCGCCCGACAAATCTCTTGCGGTGTCACGCACTGATTCTCCACCCAGGAAGCCGTCTGAGCCCACAGAGAATGCGCCTTAAGACCTTCTGGCACTGGGCGCCCGCTACCGATGTAGGCAGAAGCAATGGCGTCCTTCAACCATCGTGCAATAGTAGTCTTAGAAGCCTGAGCCCCTCTCCTAGGCCTGTTCCACAAAACAAAGAGATGGTCTGAAAGACGAAAAGGATTAATGACCTCCAAGTAGCGTAACAGGACCCTACGGACATCCAACCGTCGCAAATCCTTATCCGCATTGGAAAAGGCCGGTAACTCTACGGATTGATTGATATGAAACGCAGACACCACCTTAGGCAAGAAGGAAGGGACAGTGCGAATAGAGACACCAGTATCAGAGATTCGCAGAAAAGATTCTCGACAGGAGAGGGCTTGAAGCTCTGAAACCCGTCGGGCCGAACAAATCGCCACGAGAAAAACCGCCTTGAGCATCAAGTCTTTAAGCGTCGCTCACTTCAGAGGTTCAAATGGTGATCCACAAAGAGACCGGAGGACCAAGTTTAAACTCCAAGACGGGCAGACCACCCGCACCGGAGGCTTCAAATGCTTGGCCCCCTTTAAGAACCTCACCACATCCGGGTGAGTCGCAACAGAAATTCCATCAATTTTACCACGGAGACTGGCCAAGGCCGAAACCTGAACCCGAAGCGAACTGTAGGACAACCCCTTTTGCAATCCGGCTTGCAAAAAGGACAATAGGTGAATGATAGTGGCCCGTCGAGGGGACAAGTTGCATCCCTGGCACCAGGACTCAAAACCTTTCCAGACCTGTACATAGGCAAGCGATGTGGAGGTCTTCCTGGCCCGCAACATGGTAGATACGACTGCATGTGAATAACCTTTACGCCTCCTCCTTTCATATGCCATGCCGCTAGACAAAAGCGATCTGCCTGCTCTAAATATACCGGACCCTGACGTACAAGGTTGGGTAGGTGGCCGAAGCGTAGCGGGCCGTCCACTGCTAAGTTGATTAGGTCGGCAAACCAAGGCTTCCGCGCCCACTCGGGTGCTACGAAAACCACTGGACCCTGGTGAGCTTCTATGCGACGCAGTACCTTTCCTATCAGGGGCCACGGAGGAAACACATACAGAAGAATGTTTGGAGGCCAAGGAAGGGCCAGAGCATCCACCCCTTCGGATCCGTAGTCTCGCCGACGACTGAAGAAGCGAGCCGCCTTGGCATTCTGACGAGTCGCCATCAGGTCGAGGTGGGGAGTCCCCCACCGCCGCAATATCATGCCCATTGCTTCTTCTGACAGTTCCCATTCTCCGGGATCCAAGTGCTGTCGGCTGAGGAAGTCCGCCTGCACGTTGTCCATGCCGGTGATATGAGATGCCACAATCCGGTCGAGATGGCGCTCCGCCCATATCATCAAGCGGTTGGCCTCGTCTGCCACGGGACAACTCCTGGTGCCTACTTGCCTGTTTATGTAGGCCACCGCGGTGGCATTGTCTGACAGAACCCGTACCGCCTGGTTGCGCAACATTGGCAAGAAGTGTCGTAGAGCTAGACGAACCGCCCTGGTTTCCAACCTGTTGATGGACCACTGTGCTTGGGCCAGAGTCCAAAAACCTTGTGCCGACCTCGACTGGCACACTGCCCCCCAACCGGACAGGCTGGCATCAGTCGTGACCACCATCCATGGAGGACTCTCGAGACAGACCCCCTTCAACAGGTGGTCCAGATTCAACAACCAGTCGAGGCTGGACCTGGCCGGCTCGAGAAGTGGTAGGGGGATCTGGTACTCCTCCGACCTGGGATCCCAACGCGAGAGCAGTGCCCTTTGTAATGGTCGTAAATGTGCGAAGGCCTAAGGGACTAGCTCCAGGGTAGATGCCATATATCCAAGCACCTGCAAATAGTCCCACACCACCGGGGAGGGAAGAGAGAGCAAGCGGCGGACTCGCGACATCAACCGGTCCATGCGATCTATGGGTAGGGAGACTTTGCCTGCCCGTGTATCGAAGCGAGCCCCAAGAAACTCCAGTACCTGGGTGGACGAGCTGGCTCTTGGCAAAATTGACAACCCAGCCTAGAGACTGTAGCCGATCTACCACCGATCTGATCGCCAACCGGCAGAGCTGCTCCGATTTTGCCCGAATAAGCCAATCATCCAGGTAGGGGTGTACCAGGATTCCTTCCCGATGCAAGCTTGCCGCTACCACCACCAACACCTTGGTGAACATGCGAGGGGCCGTTGCTAGTCCAAAAGGTAGGGCGCGAAACTGAAAATGTTGCCCCAAAATCATGAATCTGAGAAAACACTGATGCCGTCTCTGTATTCCTATGTGAAGATACGCCTCCGTCAGATCCAAAGAAGCCAAAAACTCGCCCTTGTGGACCGTGGCAATGACGGACCGCAACGTCTCCATCCAAAAACGAGGTACCCGTAGTGCTCTGTTGACCTGCTTGAGATCCAGGATCGGGCGGAAGGACCCATCCTTCTTGGGAACCATGAAGTAAATGGAGTATCGACCGGTTCGGCGCTCGAACGGAGGAACTGGCACAATGGCCCCCAAAGCCCGCAACCGCTCCAGGGTCTGAAGCACCACTTGTCGCTTGTGCAGAGGCCCGCAAGGGGATATCAGGAAAAGATCCCGGAGGGGACAAGCAAAATCCAAAGCATAGCCGTGATGTATAATATCTAGAACCCACTGGTCGGATGTAATCTTGACCCATTCCTCGTAAAATTGAGATAGTCGACCCCTGATGTATGGAATGGAGGAATGGGTCGGCGTCACTTTATTGTGCAGTCTTGCTAGTGCTGGCAAAGGTGTGGGTTTCGGCACGCGGGGGCCTTCTGCCTCGAAAGGAAGACGACCAAGACTGAGCCCTGGACGCCGACTGCCAAGGAGCATAGCCCGATGCCCCCCTAGCGGAGCGAAAACGGCGCTGACCACGAAAATGGCCACGGAAATTACTGGCGGAACGGGCCGCTCGAGGCTTGTCCTCAGGAAGCTTGTACACCTTATTGTCCCCCAAGGCTTTGATAAGCTGCTCCAGCTCATCACCAAACAGCAACTTACCTTGAAAAGGAAAAGACCCAAGCTGAGCTTTAGAAGAGGAGTCGGCGGACCAGTTTCGGAGCCACAGAAGCCAACGAGCCGAAACCGCAGAGGACATGGTGCGAGCCGAGGTCTGTAGTAGATCATATAGGGCGTCTGCCGTATAAGCCACAGCCGATTCCATACGTGCCGCCTGTTCAGCCTCCCCCGTAGGAAGAGCCTGCGATGTCAACATTTGCTGAACCCAGCAGAGCAAGCACGTTGCACAAGGCTGCTACAGACCGCTGCTCGGATTCCCAGGGCGGACACCTCAAATATACGCTTAAGCAACGCTTCCAGCTTCCTATCCTGCAAGTCCTTGAGGGCTGTGCCCCCCGTCACCGGGATGGTAGTGTGCTTGGCGACGGCTGTAACAGCGGTATCCACCCTGGGGACCTTCAGGAGTTCCAGTGTCTCCTTAGGGAGTGGGTATAACTTCTCCATTGTTCTAGTTACCCTTAAGGAGGCTTCCGGGGCCTCCCACGCCTTGGACACAATCTGCGAGAGCTTTGGGTGAAACGGAAAAGTCTGTGGCGGATCGCGCAGTCCCGCCAACGCCGCATCCCCCGTAGACACCTCCGCCGGATCCTGAGACCCGGGGAGCTCCAGCTCCTGCAGCACATGCAAAATTAGGTGGTTAAGCTCCTCCCTGTGGAATATTCGTAGGACCTGCGGATCATTGCCCTCCACTTGGGAGGCGGAATCGCCCTTATCATCCAGTGCAAAAGGATCCGGGACACCTGGATCCACCGGGTCCACTGGATCAGGACCCCGGGCTCCCCCGGGTCCGTGGAATCAGGCACGCTGTGCTGTAACTTGCTCCCCGTGGCCCTCGGGGCTTTGACTGGAGTGGGAGCGCTGTCATCCCACTGATTCCGCTTCCAAATAAGCCTGATGCATCAATAAAATAAACTTCGAAGAAAATGGTGTCCGCCGCTTTAAGGGCCCCCCCGAAGGCCCGGGCACCGGGGGGGGGGGGGGGGGCAGGTGCTACCAGCGAATCGCGGGGTCTGTGAGGCGGGGAAAGTGGAGGGGGAAGATCCTCTCCCTCATCTGAAACGCCCTCATCCCGGCTGGAGGCAGGCAAAATGGCCGCCGCTCCCGCGCTGATCGGGAGCGAGCTAGGCCCCTGCCCGGCTGCCGGCGCCGCGAAAAAGCTGCCCCCACCCCCCCCATCCCCCCGTCGAAACGCCGCTTTGCGAAGGCCCCTCGCCCCCGGGAAGGCACCGGGAGCAGAGGCCTTCACGGGAGAGCCGGATCCCCGGCTCTCCACAAGAACTGCAAGCCGTGCCACGAGGCATGAAGAGGCAGGCGAGTGGAGGCTCCACCCCCTCCGGAGGCCCGGGAGAACAGGCAGGCGCGGGCTGGACGCCAGGTAACAAAAACTAAAAGCTTTGCAATTTATTTCCTTTGTTCGTTTTTTGGGTTTTTTTAAAACAAAAATAGCAATCCGCCCGCGGGCAATGGCTTCTGGGGGTCAGAGAAACGTCTCTGGTAGAGGGGGA
The DNA here is from genome assembly GCF_901001135.1 of Rhinatrema bivittatum. Taxonomy (NCBI): domain Eukaryota; kingdom Metazoa; phylum Chordata; class Amphibia; order Gymnophiona; family Rhinatrematidae; genus Rhinatrema; species Rhinatrema bivittatum. Next base: position 820,833,633 of record NC_042615.1, read on the forward strand.
GAGTGACCGGCCCACCGGTGAATCCTACCCCTCTGCTCACCGGGCCCTAGTCGCAAACTCCGGGAAAAGAAAAAAGGCAGGAGCGAGCCCTGCCCTGCCTGCCCGAAACTGGCTGCTTCAACTACTTTCTCTTTTTTTTTTTACTGTCTGTATATCCGATTAATTTTAAAATGATTTAGTCACCAGCGCAGAAACTGTATCACACAGCCTAGAAATTTATTATTTTTTTTTCCAAACCTGAAGGGCCACAGTCCCAAAGAAAAAAACCAGAGATCAGGACCGCAGGGAATGCCTCTCAATCTGCTGGAGTCAGAGAAAATACTGAAGGATCGCAGGGAGCACCCCGGGTTATATGGGCGGTGCTTTTTAGTTTTTCTCTCTGACTCCATCTGCTGGAAGGGAGGCATAACCCAGCAGTCTGGACTGATCCTGGTACGTACAGGGAACTTGCTATCACATTTGAGCAGTACAGTAAGCTGAGCACCAGCAGGACGTTTGATAACTGCACCTCCTTCTTCCTGCCCCCGCGGCACACACACACACACTCTCTCTCTCTCTCTCTCTCTCAAACTCTCCCTCCCTCCCTCCTGCCACAATGCATAAGCAGCCGCCTCCCTGGGCAGGCTTACATTCCAGACACCTCCTCCTCTATCTGTCTCTCTCTCTCCTGTTTGTAGCCGAGGCTGCTCCTGCTCACTGTTCCTCTCTTCCTTCTGCTGCTGCGCGCACCCAACCAAAGCCCCTTCTCTCTGAGACTGCCCGCCCCGCCGATGTTGCTCCTGCTTCTCTTCGGCCGACGCTGCTCCACCCCAGGAAGCCTTTCGTCCGGTCTGCGGGGGCCAGCAATGCTCTTCCTGCTCCTTTGTGCCTTTGCGATTGGACCTCCTCCTTCCCGCCCCCGCGGCACCAAGCAACACCACATCCTCTTCCGGCCGCGGGGGCGGGAAGGAGACATGCAGTTACCAAAAGTCCTGCCCGCAGTCACCAGTGCTCAGTTTACACTGCTGCTCAAATGTAGTATTGGAGCAGGGGGCTGGTAGAAGCCCTAGGCTGCCGCCCCCGAGTCTGCCCCGCTCTAGGCGGTTGCCCAGCCTGCCTAGTGCTTCCACCAGCCCTGTCCGGAATGCAGCTCAGCCCTATTCCCCAGAAACGGCAGATTCCAGCAATCAGATTGGAAATTATCCCAAGATAGACAACCACGTGTCTGAGGCACAAATGCTGTAAGTCAGCCCCCTGGAATTCAGGCAGCTCTGGTTCCAGCAGCCTCCTGTAACATTGGTCTCCAGCTTGAAGCACTGGAACACAGTGGGCGGAAGCGATAATGATTAAAATGCATCTTCCCACAAGCAGCCCGCATACTTACTGACGCACTTCTCAGGAGACGTCCATTCGAAACGGCCATTTTTTTCTACACACGTCACAGAAAATGAGCTAGATTCAAACCTCTCCCGGCAGGTGACAGTGACGGTGTCAGTCAGCTGAAACTCTGTCTTGTTTGATTGAAACTCAACCTGTTTCATCCAACTGTTGCACATTTCTGTGGAAGCAATAATACATTCAGTCAGAAGAGTCAAAGAGCTTTGCTTGCTTCACCGATGTCTCATTTGTCTTGAAACCTCTTTTATGAGCCGCAAATGTTATTATAAATTGGCCTATAAAGTACAGTTGTGCTCATAAGTTTACAGACCCCTGGCAGAATTTGTAGGATGTGTAGCATTTTAAGAAAACATGAATGATCAGACAAAACACTTCTGTTATTTTTAATGTGTTTCATATTAAACTATTATGCATCACAGAATAGCGCAATCATTAATCAAAACATAGCAATAAAGGAAATAATAAAATGGTCCTGTTCAAAAGTTTGCATACCCTCGAATGTTTGGGCTGATAATATTCATTCAAGTTGACACACATAGCTTGAGATTTATTTATTTACTTGACAGCTTTTCTATACCATCGTTTAGTAGTACCATCACAACGGTTTACATATTGAGCAATACAGAATAAATAGGAAATACAAAAATTTATAATTAAAAATTAATAATAATAAAATATTAAAATATCAAGTGCTTAAAAATAATACAGTATCAATATGAAAGGAACTAAAAACATAAAACAGAAATATAAAAGATAAAGAATACAAAATAAAATCATAAAATAATAGTAAAAAGTAACAGCTATCTGCTCTAGGAATCTCCTTTCATATGTTTGAATGCCTGTGTGTATAGCCAAGTTTTCAGATCCTTTTTGAATTGTCTGTAATCATGTTGAAATCTAAGGTCCAGTGGCATTGCATTCCAGATTTTAGGTCCTGCGAGGGAAATTGCCCGGTCCCTGATTGACCTGTGTGAGATGTGCTGATTTTACCGATGGAATTGGTAATAGGCCTTTGTTTGCTGATTTTAAATTCCTTTGGGGTGTATGGAGGCGAATTGTCATATAAAGCCAGTCTGCATGCTTGTCGTATATTAATTTGTGTAGTGTACTGAGAACTTTATAATGTAAATGATATTCAACTGGTAGCCAATGTAGTTCAGCTAATATTGGTGTAATATGGTCCTTTTTCCTGATACCGGTTAGTACTCTTGCCGCTGCATTCTGTAAAAGTTTTAGTGGTCTAATGGTGGAAGCTGGGAGACCAAGTAGAAGAGAGTTGCAGTAGTCAGTACTGGCAAAAATTAAGGATTATAGGATGGTTCTGAAATCATTATGACATAATAATGGTTTAAGGCGTTTTATTACCATTAGATGGCAATGAAGGGTAAGTAGCCATATCTGTGCCTATTTATTTGTATTTAGTGTTTATGTATAAATAGTCAATGAGTTTCTTAGCTCATGAGAAACCCTTATGCATTTCATCCAGGGCTGCACAGACTTTGGTGATTACTGAAGCATGGGGAAAGCAAAAGAACTGTCAAAGGATCTACGAGCAAAAGTAGTTCAACTTTATAAATCAGGAACAGGATATAAAAAGATATCCAAAGATTTGAAAATGCCAATCAGTACTGTTCAAACTCTGATCAAGAAGTGAAAAATTATGGGTTCTATTAATACCAAGGTAGACCAAGAAAGATTTCAGACCCAACTGCCAGGAAAATTTGTCAGGATGCACAGAAAAACCCACAAGCAACTTCAACTGCAATACAGGCTTCTCTGAAACAAAGTGGTGTGGGTGTTTCAGCATGAACAATACGGAGATACTTGAACAAAAATGGGCTGCATGGTAGAGTTACCAGAAAAAAGCCAGTGTTGCAGCAACGCCACAAAACAGCCCACTTACAATATGCCAAACAGCACCTAGAAATGCCTCAAAACTTCTGGAACAAAATAGTTTGGAGTGATGAGACCAAAATTGAATTTTATGGTCACAGCTATAAACGCTATGAAGAGAAGCAAACCAACCGTACCGTGAAGCATAGAGGTGGATCTCTGCTGCTTTGGGGGTTTGTGAGCTACAGAGGCACAGGGAATTTAGTCAAAATTGATGGCAGGATGAATGCAGCATCTTATCAGAAAATATTGGAGGAGAATTTGCATTCATCAGCCAGGAATCTGCACATGGGGCGCACTTGGACTTTCCAACACATAAGACAATGATCCAAAACATAAGGCCAGGACGACCCTTCAGTGGCTGCAGCAGAAGAACGTGAAGGTTCTGGAGTGGCCATCACAGTCTCCTGACCTCAACATCATTGAGCCACTTTGGGGAGAACTCAAACATGCAGTTCATGTTGGTCAACCAAAGAATTTACAGGATCTGGAGGGGTTTTTTTGCCAAGAGGAATGGGCAGCTTTACCCCTTGAGAAAATAAAGGGCCTCATTCATAACTATCGCAAAAGACTGCAAGCCGTCATTGATGCAAAAGGGGGCAAGACACGATATTAAGAACTAAGGGTGTGCAAACTTTTGAACAGGGCCATTTTATTATTTCCCTTATTGCTATGCCTTGTTTAATGATTGTGCTCTTCTGTGATGCATAATAGTTTAATATGAAACACATTAAAAATAACAGACGTATTTTGTCTGCTCACTCATGTTTTCTTCAAATGTTACACCTTACAAATTCTACCAAGGGTATCTAAACTTATGAGCACAACTGTATGTATAAGTCAAAAGACTGAGAAGCCATGAGATATCAGTAATTATCTACAATATATAAGGTGCATAGGGTATATAGGATGTGATATAAAGAGAGAATGTACAGGGGGTCCTCAATTTACCACAAGGGGCAGGGCAGTAAGTTACTATTGCATAAGAAAATTATTCCTTACCTGCTAATTTTCATTCCTGTAGTACCAAAGATCAGTCCAGACGGTGGGTTATGTCCCCGTCCAGCAGATGGAGTCAGACAAGAACTTCTGCCACTATCCCTCTTCAGTAAACAGACTATCAAAGCCATTGAGAGAGAGAGAGAGAGAGAGAGACGGAGGGATCAAGTAAACTATGTAAACATGAGATCAAACTGTAAAAGTGAACAAACCGGTGCACAACGGCAACTTGCAAAAAGAACTGTAAGACAGCTCCACAGATGTATAGAATGGTCCTAGAGACCTAGAGAGGTCAAGTAGTAAGGTAGTCGAGCAGAATATCCCATGAGAAATCCCAACAAATCTGAGGGAGGGCATCTGGGTTGATCCATGGTACTACAGGAACGAAAATTAGCAGGTAAGGAATAATTTTCTTTTCCCTGTACGTACCAGGATCAGTCCAGATGGTGGGGTGTACCAAAGCTTCCCTACTGAGGGTGGGCCCTAGATAGCCCTGCTCGAATGACCCTGTTGCCAAAAGAACCAAAAGTCGGCGACTGGACATCCAGGCGATAGTGGCGAGCGAAAGTATGCAAGGACTTCCAGGTGGCTGCTCTGCAGATCTCCTGAGAAGAGACTGACCGACTCTCCGCCCAGGATGTCGCTTGGGAGCGGAGCAAGTGGGCTTGGACGCCCATCGGTGGTTGCTTCCCTGCGCCAATAAGCGCGGCCTCAATAGCCGCCTTCAGCCAGCGAGCAATCGTCATCTTAGATGCCTTGGACCCCTTCTTGGGTCCTGACCAAAGAACGAATAGGTGGTCCGACAGACGGAACTCATTGGTGACCTCCAGGTAACGCATCAGACAGCGCTTAGCATCGAGCTTGCGGAGATCTCGAGAGGCAACAGAGGAGAAGGAAGGAAGCTCCACCGTCTATTCAGATGAAAGGTAGAGACCACCTTGGATAGAAACGAGGGTACCGTTTGCAAGGTGACCCCCGAGTCAGTGAAACTTAGATACGGTTCCCTGCAGGATAATGCCTGTAGCTCGGAAACACGGCGAGCCGAACAAATGGCCATGAGAAAGACCGTCTTGAGCGTGAGGTCCTTGAGAGTAGTAGAACGTAGAGGCTCAAAGTGGGGTCCGCTCGGGATCCGGAGTACCAAGTTGAGGCTCCAAGAGGGGCAGGGAGCTTGGAGTGGTGGCTTCAGATGCTCCCTTAAGGAACCAGACAACATCCGGATGAGAAGAGAGCGGAATTTCCTCCCTCGTCGAAGCAAGGCTCCTAAAGCAGCAACCTGGACTCGCAGAGAATTGTAGGCTAGACCCTTTTCCAAGCCTGCTTGCAGGAACAAGAGAATCTGAGCCACCGAAGCATGCCTCGGCTGCGTGGCATGAGCCATGCACTATGACTCAAAGACCTTCCACACCTGGACATAGGCGACAGAGGTGGACGTCTTTCTTGCTCGAAGGAGGGTCGAGATTACGGCCTCCGGATAACCATGGCGTCTCAGTTTGCACCTCTCAAAAGCCAAGCCGCAAGACAGAAGCGAGCTGCCTCGTCGAAAAATATTGGTCCTTGACGGAGGAGGTGTGGAAGATGACCAAGACATAGGGGCCCGTCCTCCGCCAAGTTGAGTAGATCCACGAACCCTGGCTGGCAAGGCCACTCCGGAGCCACCAGAATTACGGTGCCCTGGTGGCCCTCGATTCTTCATAGTACCTTGACCACTAGAGGCCAAGGAGGGAACACGTAGAGGAGGAGAAGACGGAGCCATGGCATTGACGCCCTCCGCGCCGCGTTCTCTTCTGCGGCTGAAAAGGCGAGGAGCCTTCGCATTGTTGGCTGTTGTCATGAGGTCCAAGTGAGGAATCCCCCAACGGTGTACTATTAGGTGCATCGCCTCCTCCGAGAGCTCCCACTCTCCGGGGTCGAGATGTTGGCAGCTTAGGAAATCCGCCTGAATGTTGTCCACTCCTGCAATGTGCGAGGCCACCAATCGCGCTAGATGAAGTTCCGCGCACTTCATGAGCTTGTCCGTTTCCAGCGAGACGTGACGACTTCTCGTGCCTCCTTGGCGATTTATGTACGCCACTGTGGTCGCGTTGTCCTAGAGTATCCTGACCGCTCGATGGCGAACAAGGGGAAGGAACTCCTTCAGTGCTAGTCGGACCACTCTGGTTTCCAAGCGGTTGATTGGCCACCGCGCTTGAGCTTTCATCCACTGTCCCTGCAGGGTCCTCGACTGACAGACCACTCCCCAACCGTAAAGGCTGGGGTCTGTGGTGACTATTATCCAGTCCAGAATGTCCAAGGATATTCCCTGAGGCAAATGGAGAGGGTCCAGGCCCCAGGTGAAGCTGTCTTTGGCAGACCGTGAAATTGGGAGGATGGCCTGAAAGTCTCGCGACACCGGATTCCAGCGGGAAAGTAAAGCCCTCTGCAGCGGACGCATATGCATGAAAGCCCAGGGTACCAGGTCGATAGTGGATGCCATGGAGCCCAGGACCTGAAGATAATCCCAGGCTGTGGGCCAAGAGAGACCAGAGAAACGCTGGATCTGGTCCTGCAATGCCTGGGCCCGATCCGACTGTAGGAAAACCTTGCCCTCCTCCGTGTCGAATCTCGCGCCCAGGAAGTCCAACGACTGAGAAGGGGTGAGGCTGCTCTTGGCGTAGTTGATGATCCACCCAAGAGATTGAAAGAATTGTACCACTTTGTTGACAGCCCGATAACCCTGGCTCAGGGATTTCGCTTGAATGAGCCAGTCGTCCAGGTAGGGGTGAATTAAGATTCCCTCCCGACGGAGGGCGGCCGCCACTACCACCATGACCTTTGTAAAGATTTGTGGGGCCGTTGCCAGACCAAAAGGGAGAGCCTGGAATTGAAAATGTTGCTCCAATATCTTAAAATGGAGGAATCGTTGATGTGCTTTGAGGATTGGAATGTGTAGTTACGCCTCCGTGAAGTCCAGGGAGGCCAGGAACTCTCCACGGTGGACTGCCGCAATCACCGAGCAGAGGGTCTCCATCCTGAAGTGTGGGACCTTGAGGGATTTGTTTACAGATTTGAGGTGCAGTATTGGGCGGAAAGTGCCCTCCTTTTTGGGCACCACGAAGTAGATGGAATAGTGGCCCCGGCCCACTTCAGAGGGAGGCACTGGAGCAATTGCCCCCAGCGCGAGGAGCCGGTCTAGTGTCTGACGAACTACGATCTGCTTTTGAAGTAACCCGCAGGGAGAGAAGAGAACCTGTCTCTTGGGGGCCGTACAAAATCCAATGCGTAGCCTTGTTTTAGAATATCTAGGACCCACTGATCCGACATGATCCGGACCAACTCCTCATAGAAGAGAGAAATCCGGCCCCCTATCCTGGGGATCGCGGAGTGGGTCGGCCTGGCATCATTGAGGAGGCTTGGAGGACGTGCCGTGGGCCAGTCCTTCCTTGCCGGGTCTGCGCCCTCGAAAGGGGCAGTTCCAGGAATGCGAGCGGGAGGAGGGAGTCCGGGGAGTCTGTTGCCTCGTGGTGCAGAAACGGCGTTGAGTGCAAAATTGACTTCTGGAGGAACTGAAAGATCTTGTGTATCGCGGCCGATCTTCCGGAAGCCTATGCACCGCATTTTCTCCAAAAGACTTAATGATCTGATCCAGATCTTCACCGAAGAGAAACTTGCCCTTGAAAGGAAGAGATCCCAGACGAGTCTTGGAGGAGGAATCTGCCGACCAGTTCCAGAGCCAAAGCAGGCGTCGGGCAGAGACCGCCACTACCATCGACCTGGCCAGGACCCAGAGAAGATCATACAAAGCGTCCGCCCTGTAGGCAATCATGGGCTCCAACCTGTCTGTAAATGTAACATTGTTGCACTGAAGGTGGACCCTTGAGCCGAGGTGGGGTTGATGCTACCAGTAGGAGGGATCCTACGGGTCCCCACCATCAGCAGGCGGAGTGGGCTGAAGGACGGAGGCCAGATGGCGCTTCATCAATACCAGCCCTCGTTCCCCGCGGGTTAAGCCTTTGGGTACTGGGGCCAGCTGGACTTAGGTGGGCCTCTGTATATCGTCATCGATGGAAGAACCGAGAGGTCAGCCCAGAGGCAGCAACAGTGGAATGAAGAAGTCTGTTCTGGACGAAGCGGAGTCCTGGAGACCCAGGCGCCAATAGAACCAAAGTCAGACAGGGGGCGCCTGAGCAAGAACAGGCCGAAGCCTGAATAGGCCAAGTCCAGGACGTAGACTGAAGAGGCATCGTAGAACAACCTGGAGTCAGGGCCAGCGGCAATCAAGAAGCAGTGGCAAGACAAGGCTGAGGTCTGGACGAGGAGTAAGTCAATGGTGTAGTCAGGCAATGCAGAGGTCCGGGCTTGGAGAGAGTCAACAGCATAGTCAGGAAATGCAGAGGCCCAGGCTTGGAGAGAGAGAATAGCATAGTCAGGCAATTCAGAGGTCCGGGCTTGGAGAGAGTCAATGGTGTGGTCAGGCAATGCAGAGGTTGTATCTGAGAAGGCAATCCGAGGAAAGGTTAGGAATCAGGAATGCAGGAACGAAGGAGACAGGAACTTGCAAGGATGAGGAACCAGGAACGTAGGAGAATCACCAGGAAGCAATGAGTTGACCATCGTGGAGACCTGTTGCAAAGGCGATCATTGGGAGCCAAGCCCGGCCTTAAGTACCGGAGCTCAGGTGACGTCATCATCCGGGGCCGCAGCCAGGTTCCCGCCGCAGGCCCTTCATAAGGATCAGTTATGGGTGTGGCGCTGAATGGCGGCATCTCTTCGGTGGTGATGCAGAGCACAGGAATCTGTAGCTGAAGCTGAGGCACTGGGGGCGGCCCGAGGACGGAGCTGGCGGCCACCGCCGCCAGAGATGAGGAACCAGGCGCTGGATTCGCCAGAGAGAGGTGAGGGGCCTGGCTGCGGGTCTGCCGTGACCGGCACATGTAACAAACATACTATCAGCAATTTTCAAAAGTCATTTACCTGAGTAAGTGCACTTAATGTAGGTAAAACCTATTGACATTTCAATGACATATACTGTAGCAATATTCAAAAGCCCACTTACACAGTGGGCATCTTCACGTGTATCTTCACGTGTAAAACCCAGTTTTAAGCGTGTAAATACTTTTTAAAATCAGGCCCTATGGATTTTAAGCTTGTGTGATTAATGTTAATTAGTGAATGAAATGCATGCTTACTCAGACACTTTATCCCACTGATGTTCCAGGCGCCGTGGGACTTTGGGTAATCCACGCAGAATGCACTGAATGTCTCCTTCTTCTCTCCACGGCAGCTCACCGGAACCTCTTCGCCAACCTTAAACTCTGTCTGGGTGGAGCTAAAGTCCACCAGCTCAGTCCATGCTCCTTCTTTCTTACATCTCGCCTCTGTGAAAGAAGAACACGATGTTAGAGAGAGACTTTCCAAATCTCAGGCTACTACAGCTCCTCTCTGGCGTTTGCTTTACAGATGTAACAGCTGAAAAAAGCTTCCAGAATCATTGTTTATAGTTTGCACAAAGCTCTCAAGCTGGAAGGACGTTTATGCACAGAGAGGGAAATTTCAGGAGGGATGTCTGTGGTAAAATAGTGCATTATCTGAGAACTACTGCGCGACCGATACACCTGTAAAATTACATGCGTCCTTCTACATGATTACGGAGAGGCATTATGCGTAACTTCTGCCAACAAAACCACACACATCCAACAGCAGCTGTACTTGTGTGCACACAATTTTGTCAGGATCATTTTCTTTTTAAATGACTTTATTATGACATCAGAGGAGAATATTACAAGAAAATGTATGCAGAGTACAACAGCACAGCTAGAGAAATCACAAGCAAGACTGTCTTTATAAACCTAATTCACTAACCTCGCCTATATAGCTTTAAGACATTGTAAAACTATGGAACGCGCGTTCCTGCGCCTTTTTTGTAACCTGCCCGGATTATTTTCAAAGTGGACTTGGGCATGTAAGTCTTCCTTTAAAACTAGCGTTACTTATGCACACATTTACTGGTTAATTTATGCACAATGTTACAAAATGACCCAGAGGGAAATGTCCACTGCCACTTCTGTAGGCAAATGGCTAATTATCCAGGGAAATGAGGGTTTTAAGAACTGGGTGCCACCGGAAACAAGGCTGGGGACAGAGTTTGCACTTAACACGCATAGCTTTGAATTTTAAAATGCCGCCGCCCCAATGCAGAGCCCGCCCCCTCTCACCCCACCACCTGAGACCTCCTGGCCCATGCCCCTGCTCCGGGTGAACGTCACTATGCAGGCCCATGAGAGAAAGGAAATCCACGCATGCAAAGGTAATCCCTGAAATGTTTCCCCTTACTGCTCACCATAGAAAACAAATCAAATTCTGCTGTTACCTCCGTCCACTAACAGACTCAGAACCCTGCAAAAAGTCATCCATGGTCTAAACAGCAAACTTGCCATACCAGAAGTGTACAATCTCCCAGAACAACCCTGTATGAACAGACAGCACTGCACATATTCCACCAGTCGCTGGAATACCAATACACTTCCTAGTTCCTATTAGGAAAATAGAACAAGATGCACTGCTATAGGTCCCTAAGCAGCAGCCATGTGCTAACACAGTGGTAGCCAACTCTGGTCCTGAGAAGCCACAAACAGGCCTGAGTTTCAGGACCTTCATAATGAATGTGCATGAAATATACTTGCTTATAATGGAGGCAGTGCTTGAAAATCAATCTCATGCAGGGCCAGTCAAGGAGATTAGGCGCCCTAGGCAAGCCATGGGGCATTGAGAGAACTTAGACAAGTCTTGGCAGTAATGCTGGTTGACCTTTTCAGTGCTTCAGTAGAGTTGGGAGTAGTCAGGCAATGCAGAGCACTGGAGACAAGTAGATGTAGTTTCTGTTCACAAAAGTGGAAGCAAGGAGGAGGCTGTGAATTACAGGCCAATTAACCTGACTTCTGTGGTGAGTAAATTAATGAAATCAATGGTAAAAACAGAGGATAATGCAGTTTCTGGAATCCAATGGATTGCAAGATCCGAGGCAGCGTGGTTTTATCAGAGATAAATCTTGTCAGACGAATCTGATCAGTTGGGTGACCAGAGAGTTGCACTGGGGAGAGTGCTAGATGTAGTGTTCTTGGATTTCAGTAAGACCTTTGACGCAGTTCCTCATAGGCAACTTATAAATAAGTTGAGCGCCCTTGGTTTGGGTCCTAAAGTGACTGACCTGGTTAGAAACTGGTTAAATGGGAGGCAACAAAGGGTGATGATAACTGAGTTAATTCCGAGGAGGGGGCTGTTACTTGAAGTGTGCCACAGAAATTGATCCTTGGATTGGTTCTTTTCGAAATTTTCATGAGCGACATTGAGGAAGGATTGTTGGGAATGATTTATCTTTTTGCTGATAAAATTAAATCTGTAAAAGGCTGAACAACTAGGTAGGCATGGAAAACATAAGGTGGGATCTAGCAAAGCTCAATGGATGGTCTAGAGCAGCGGTTCTCAACCTGTGGGTCGCGACCCCAGCGGGGGTCGAACGACCAAAACACAGGGGTCGCCTGTGTTTTGGTCGTTCGACCAAAACACAGGTCGTTCGACCAAAACTGGTCTGCGGACCGACCCCAACGGCCCGGTCCGCAGACCAGTACCGAGCCGTTGGGGTTTTTTGCCGGTCCGCGGCGCTGCGGCTGCTGCGGGGAGGCGGGGCGAAGCTGGAGACCTGCCTCCTCCAATCCCAAAAGGGAGTGCGTCGTGGTGCTCCTCCTACTTACTTCCTGCCCGCCCTGCCCCGGAAGACAAATGTTGCCGGAGCCGCACGGGCAGGAAGGAGGAGGCGCGTCAGCCGCGTGCAGAAGAGGAGCAGCGGGGCCGGGAAGACTAGGGCCGCTGCAGAGCCCATCCTGTGGCAACCCGTAAAGAAGAGGCCCAGAGGTGAGAGAGAGGTGTGTGCGAGTATGAGATGAGTTGAGAGATTGTGTGTGAGAGTGAATTGAGAGACTGTGTGTGTTTGCAGAGACAGCATGTGAGAGCCTCTGTGTGTGTGAAAGAGACAGCATGTGACAGTGAGAGCCTGTGCTTGAGCAAGGCAGCATGTGGGGGTGTGAGAGAGCCTGTGTGTGAGACTCAGACAGCCTATGCCAGTGAGAGACTGTTTATGAATGATTGTATGACAGAAAGAGCATGTGACAGTGAGAGCCTGTGTGTGTGAGAGAGAGAGAAAGCATGTGAGAATGAGAACCTGACTGTGTGTTTGAGGGAAGAAGACAGGTGGAGAGAAAAGAAACAGAAAAAAAGGCAATATAAAAGGAAATGGCAAAAAAATAAAGGGAAGCAGATGTAAAAAAAAATAAATTACTTTTTACTGATTGGTACATGTAATCTTTGGGAATGTGCAAGAATAGCACTTTCTCTATGGCGGATCTCACAATGTACGAGATCAACATGGAGGAAGTGGAAACCCACAGAGCCTGCACAGAGGAGGCAGCAGAATGGGCTTCAGTGCCAATAGCAGCAATCAGCGCCTCCCCAATAGCCACGCGGCAGCAGTGACAGTAATTAGATTAATTGTTTGACTCAGCTGGAGGTGATAAAGTATGAAGTGGGATGTGAAATCAGCTTGATCTGGTGGAGAATTAGGATTGCTGTTACACATGAACTGTATTTGGCAAACATTAAATTAAAGCCTGCAGCTGAGGACTGATTCATTATGACTCATGTAGAAATTAGTGCATTTTCCAGATTAGTCTGCATAACACAATTCTCAACATTCAGCATTATTTCTGCTGCATAGACTTTTATCTGAGAGGCTCTGAGGTTGTGAGGGAGCCAGTAAGAGAGCATGAGTGTGTATGAGAAAATCCAGGGGAGTAAGAGTGTGTGTGAGTGTGTGGGGGGGGGGGGAGAGAGTGTCTTACACCCTGAGAGTGTATCAGTGTCTGTGAGAGTGAGAGGTTATGGTGGGTATAAGAGCATGAATGTGTAAGTATGTGACAGTGTATGTGTGAGAGAGAATGGACATGTGAGAGTATGTGTGAGAGAGAGAGGATAACCTCCTAATCCTCGACAATATCAGGGTGACTGGAAATCAAGAGCTCCCATGTATGGACAGCAGGGGCTTTTTAAAATCCTTATTAGTTTTAATTATTGTGTGTTATTTGATATATGTGCTGTTTTGAAATATTATTGGTGTTTGGGAAATTATAAAAATGTATATGATTTTAATTAATAGAAATTCTATTTATCAGTAATTTTAAAATATTCTTTTATTAGTATTTATTTATTTTATTTATTTATTTCTTTGTATACCGACATTCGATCGAGATATCACATCGGTTTCCAGAAAACAGGTTGAATAGAGCCGGAACTGCCCTATTTTACATTGTAACAAGAGAACAGTTGATTAAACAATAAATATAAGGAACATTGTAACATATGAATAAAATTAAAATTAAATATTAGATGTGGGTATATAGAAATGGCATATAGCCTATATACAATATGTACAATATGACTTGGTTATGAGTAGGGTGGGGGACAGGGAAAAGGGAGGTTACGAGAAGGGTGGGGGACAGGGAAAAGGGAGGATAGAGAAGGGGGGAGGGGTTATGCGTTCATGCATAACCCCTCCCCCCTTGTATGGTTTTACTATAGTAAATAGTATAGTTTTACTATAGTAAATAGTATAGTTTTATAGTAAATAGTATGGTTTTACTATTATAACTGATGCTTTATGTTTCTTAATTTTATTGTTTTATGAGGAATGGTGGTTCTGTTTATAAATGTCATAATAAATAAGTATGCACTAAAATCCAACCCCATCCATAACCCCGCCCCCATATGACCAAAGCCCCACCCTCGTCCCGCCCTCACCCCGCCCTCACGGGGCGAGGGCGGGGCGAGGGGTCACGCAACATGAGGAACTGTATTACGGGGTCACGGCATTAGAAAGGTTGAGAATCACTGGTCTAGAGTCTGGCAGCTAAGGTTTAATTTATTTATTTCAACATTTTATTTACTGTCATTCCATGAATAGATCACAACGACTTACAAAGTGACATTCATAGTTATAACTCAACAAACTGTGATTGGTTACAGGGGTGGTATTCATAGGCAGGCACTAATATCTATTAAGTGGACTTATCTAATGTATATTAATAATAGATCCAGTATCTAAGACAATAAGTATGGAAGATTAAAACAGAATGATAGTTTCACATCTTAGATAGAGGGTTGTTTAAGGATCTTACGTTCTCTCGTTTGGTTTATTCTACATGATTTGATTAATATGTTTTGTCCTTTGTTGCTCTGTATATTCTGATGTTTTTAAGTTAGTTTACGAATAGCCATGTTTTTAGCTCGCATTTAAATCTATTTCTATCTGTTAAATGTGTAGCGTTTCAAGCAGAGAATCCTAGAGCTTTGGACCTGCTATGGAAAACATACGATCTCTTATTTGCATCAGATATGTGCTTCGTATTGTGAGAATGGTTAATAGTCCTTTATTTTTATTTTTAGTGTTGCTGAGGGTTGTATGGTTGTAATGTCATTCCTAACAAGCTGGTATTATTGGAACGAATGATGTTAAATATTAATACTTTATAGTAGATTCTGGCTTATACTGGTAACCAATGCAGTGACATCAGCAAGAGTGTAATGTGATCATATTTCCTAGATACTAATAAGAGCCTTGCTGAAGCATTTTATAATAATTGTAGTGGTTTTAAGTGACAATCTGGAAGACCAAGTAGTAAGGAGTTACAGTAGTCTAGGTTTGGAAGATTAGAGTTTGCAATACAGTACGGAAATCCTCAAAAGTTAATAGTGGTTTCAGTCAATTTTGTATATGCACTTGGCATAGCCTGTCTTGATTAATTTACTGATGTGCATCTTCATTGTAAGGTTCTCATCTAGCTGTACACCTAAGTCCTGTAATTGCTTTGAGGGATTAATTTGGAAATTACCCAGGTTAAGTGCAGATGGTTTAGCAATCGATGAGTTTCTACTCAGCCAGATTATTTTCGTCTTTTTAGGGTTTAATGTTAGTTTAAGTTGTGAAAATTCTTGTTGTAGTGCTTTCATATAGGTACAGAGTATTGAAGCTATATTTTCAAATGATCTGGAGAGTAGTACATAAAACTGTATGTCGTCAGCATTCAAGAAGTGTTGCGACCGTCGCTGTTCGACGCCCTCACTCCGCCCTCTTTACCTCTGTGGTGACTCCCTCCGGGTCTGATGGACGGCTGGCTGCCGCAGCGTCTCCATGCCATCTCCCTCCAGCGTCCCCGGACCAGCTCGATATTGCAGATCCGCCATGTTGCCTGATGACCTAGGGCACGCGCGCTCTGATTGAAGTACCAGCAAGGGCACGACCCTCAGGGGTGTCCCCCTGAGATGACGTCATCCGCTTCCAATATTTAAAGGTCTCGATTTTGCTATCTCATCAAGTTAGCAAGGGGATTGCTTCGGCTACGCTACCCAAGCTACAGCAGTTTGTGTCCTGCTATATTGCTTTCCCAGTGGAAGTGAAGTTTCCCATAAGTAAGGGCTTGATTCACAAAGCTTTATCTCACTGATACAGATATTAAGATGTATAGAAAACAGGTCAAGGATTTCTATTTTATTACCGTATTTAATAACTGGTTTAATGTTTTAGCTGCCTTTAAAGTACTGAGATATTGCTTGTATTTGGTATTATGTTTTATGAATGTATTTGATGTTAACCGTGCCGAACAAAATATGGAGGGAGCAGGATATAAGCGATGCTAAATTAATCACTCATCACTTTGGGTACCTCTGTAAGTTGGTAAGAAATATCTTGGCCTTCTCTTCTTGATCTGTTGGCTTGTATTATTATTATCATGATTTATACAGTGCATGCCAGATGTACGTAGTGCTCTATAGAGACGCAAAACAACCAGGCCGTGCTCTTGGGAGCTTGCAATCAAGATGACATAAACAGAACACGCAAGAAAAACAAATGAAAAAGGAAACATAGAAATGTCGGCAGAAAAGGACCAAATGGCCCATCTAGCCTGCCCTGTCAGTTTCCCGTAATTATCAGTTTCCCAGACTGCCAAGGTCAGGGATCTTGTCGTTTACTGTTTGAGTCCAATTTCCTGCACCCCCTGCCATTGAAGCAGAGAGCAATGATGGAGTTGCATCAGAAGTGTAGTATCAAGCTTATTGTTTAAGGGTAGTAATCTCATCAAGCAAGTTACATAGAAACATAGAAACATAGAAATGACGGCAGAAGAAGACCAAACGGCCCATCCAGTCTGCCCAGCAAGCTTCACACATTTTTTCTCTCATACTTATCTGTTTCTCTTAGCTCTTGGTTCTATTTCCCTTCCTCCCCCACCATTAATGTAGAGAGCGGTGATGGAGCTGCATCCAAGTGAAATATCTAGCTTGATAAGTTAGGGGTAGTAGGGGTAGTAACCGCCGCAATAAGCAAGCTACACCCATGCTTATTTGTTTTACTCAGACTGTGTTATACAGCCCTTATTGGTTGTTTTTCTTCTCCCCTGCCGTTGAAGCAGGGAGCTATGCTGGATATGCGTGAAGTATCAGTTTATTCTTCTCCCATGCTGTTGAAGCAGAGAGCCATGCTGGATGTGCATCGAAAGTGAAGTATCAGGCACATTTGGTTTGGGGTAGTAACCGCCGTAACAAGCCAGCTACTCCCCGCTTTGTGAGTGTGAACCCTTTTTTCTTCTCCCCTGCCGTTGAAGCAGAGAACTATGCTGTATATGCATTGAAAGTGAAGTATCAGGCTTATTTGATTTGGGGTAGTAACCGCCATAACAAGCCAGCTACTCCCCTCTTTGTGAGTGCGAATCATTTTTTCCACATTTCCTCTTGCTGTTGAAGCTTAGAGCGATGTTGGAGTCACCGTAAGCCTGTGTATGTTTATTTAATAAGGGTATTGTCTCCAGGCAGTAGCCATCATTCTGGCGAGTCACCCACTCTTCATTGGCAGCCTCTTGACTTTATGGATCCACAGTGTTTATCCCACGCCCCTTTGAAGTCCTTCACAGTTCTGGTCTTCACCACATCCTCCGGAAGGGCATTCCAGGCATCCACCACCCTCTCCGTGAAGAAATACTTCCTGACATTGGTTCTGAATCTTCCTCCCTGGAGCTTCAAATCGTGACCCCTGGTTCTGCTGATTTTTTTCCTACGGAAAAGGTGTGTCGTTGTCTTTGGATCATTACCACCTTTCAAGTATCTGAAAGCCTGTATCATATCACCTCTGCTCCTCCTTTCCTCCAGGGTGTACATATTTAGATTCTTCAATCTCTCCTCATACGTCATCCGATAAAGATCCTCCACCTTCCTGGTCGCCCTTCTCTGTACCACCTCCATCTTGTCTTTGTCTTTTTGAAGATACGGTCTCCAGAACTGAACACAGTACTCCAGGTGAGGCCTCACCAAGGACCTGTACAAGGGAATAATCACTTCCCTTTTCTTACTCGATATTCCTCTCTCTATGCAGCCCAGCATTCTTCTGGCTTTAGCTATCGCCTTGTCACATTGTTTCGCCGACTTCAGATCATTAGACACTATCACCCCAAGGTCCCTTTCCTGCTCCGTGCACAACAGCCTTTCCCCCCCCATCAAATACAGTTCATTCGGATTTCCACTCCCCATATGCATGACTTTGCACTTCTTGGCATTGAATCTCAGCTGCCATATCTTCGACCACTCTTCCAGTTTCCTTAGATCTCGTCTCATTCTCTCCACTCCTTCCGGCGTGTCCACTCTGTTGCAGATCTTAGTGTCATCCGCAAAAAGACAAACCTTACCTTCTATCCCGTCCGCAATGTCGCTCACAAAGATATTGAACAGGACCGGTCCCAGGACCGATCCTTGTGGTACACCACTTAAAACCGCTCTCTCTTCAGAGAAGGTTCCATTTACCATCACACATTGTCTTCTGTCCGTCAACCAATTTGCAATCCAGGTCACCACCTCGGCACTCACTCCTAAGCTTCTCGTTTTATTCACCAGTCTCCTGTGCGGAACCGTATCAAAAGCTTTGCTGAAATCCAAGTATATGATATCGAGCACTCCTCCTTGATCCAATTCCTTGGTTACCCAGTCAAAAAAGTCAATCAGATTTGTCTGACAGGATCTTCCTCTGGTGAATCCATGCTGCCTCTGGTCCATCAATTCTCCCGACTGTAGATAGTTCACTATTCTCTCTTTCAACAGTGACTCCATTACTTTTCCCACCACCGAAGTGAGGCTAACCGGTCTGTAGTTACCAGCCTCCTCTCTGTTCCCACTCTTGTGAAGCGGGACCACCACCGCTCTTCTCCAATCACTCGGCACCACTCCCGTTTCTAGGGATCTATTGAACAGGTCGCACAGCGGTCCCGCCAGCACATCTCTGAGCTCCCTCAGTATCCTTGGATGAATCCCATCAGGCCCCATGGCTTTGTCCACTTTCAGATTCTTTAGCTCTTCCCATACATTATCTACTGTAAATGGATTTTCCTCTGTTCCGCTTCCCTCCAGTTTCTTGTTGTGTAGAGATGGTCCTTCTCCAGGGTCTTCTTTAGTGAACACAGAGCTGAAGTATTCGTTTAATATTTCTGCCATTTCTTCGTCTCTCTCCACACATTGATCATTTTCCACCTTTCAATTTCACTATACCACTTTGGACTTTTCTCTTTTCGCTGATGTATCTGAAAAATGTTTTGTCACCATATTTATCTCCTTGGCAATCCTCTCTTCCGCTTGACTTTTTGCCAACTTGATTAATTTCTTAGTCTCCCTCAGTTGAATCAGATATTCTTCTTTGTGCTCCTCCCTTTGGGATCTTTTGTATTTCTTGTATGCAGTTCTTTTAGCTTTAATTTTGTCAGCCACCTCCTTTGAGAACCAGATAGGTTTCATTTTTCTTTTGCTTTTCTTTACATTTCTAACATATAGAGCAGTTGCCTTGGCGATTGCTCCTTTTAGATTGGTCCACTGCTGATCCACATCTCTCTCATTTTCCCATCCATTTAGTTCTTCCTCTAGGTACTTCCCCATTTCCTCAAAGTCTGTGTTTTTGAACTGTAAAACTCTGGTCTTTGTGCTTCTTTTCCATATTCTTTTAGTGATATTAAACCATACCGTTTGATGATCACTGGTGCTGAGGTGGGCGCCCACCTTGACATCAGAGACGATATCTCCATTATTGAGCACTAAGTCGAGAATAGTTCCTTCTCTTGTGGGTTCCAATACCATTTGTTTGAACAAAGATACTTGCATGGCATCCACTATTGCTCTACTGTTTTTAGATTCTGCAGATGGGATTTTCCAGTCTACATCTGGCATATTAAAGTCACCAACGATCACCACTTCCCCTTTCTTACCTATCTTATGGATGTCTTCAACCAGATCTCTGTCCAGCTCTTCCTTTTGGTTTGGAGGCCTGTAAACCACTCCAATATAAATGGATGCTCCATCATCTGTTTTTAGGTCGACCCATGGTGCTTCTTCCTTGCCCCAACTTCCTTGCAGCTCAGATGCTTGGATATTATTTCTGACATAAAGAGCCACACCTCCCCCTTTTCTATCCACTCTGTCCTTCCTTAACAAGTTATAGCCTGGTATTGCCGTATCCCAATCATGAGATTCTGTGAACCATGCTTATTTATTTTCCCAGACTGTACAGTTCAATGTCCTTGTTGGTTGTTGTCTGAATCTAATTCCTCTTTTCCCCCTGCCATTGAAGCAGAGAGCAATGATGAGGTGTGAAGGACTGTCCCTGAAAACCCTTCTTAACCAGTGCTGGACCAGGCATTTACCTTGGTTCGCTTTGAAAGCTAAAGACATAGGTAGATCGATGGGTTGGTCCCGGAGGGTAAGAATAAGAGACTGGGACCATCTGGGAACAGACAAGCTCTGAATCTCCAGAACAAGGTGAACACTAAAGGTAAAGAATGAATGTGAATTCTGTAATGAAGTAAATGCTAAGAAGGGAATAGTGAATACTGAAAGTAAATGCTCAGACGTGAATATTGAAGACAAATGCTCAGATGTGAATGTGGCTGAAGATAAGCCACTTTTGTAAAGAAAGTTGATATAAGAAAAGTCAGAGTCCAGTGTGTGTCTTTCCTCTGGGGAGTTATAGACCACTTGTGCTTTCCTACATATGGTGTCAGCATGGGGATTTTCTGTGCTAAACAGTGTACAGCCAGAAATTCATGTCTCAGGAAGAAAAGAAGCGTTTGAAAACGTGTTGTAAATTTGTTTTTGCAAGAGAGTCTGGACCTAAGCAATGCACAGGCTCAGACAGGCAGTGAAGCAGCACAGAGCAGTGCTCAAAGCAGAAAAAATAAAAAAAAGAGAACTTTTTTTCCTGTGGTCCCTGCACAGGGAACCAGAGCAGCTTGGGCACACAGCATTAGAAAAAGTAAAGAGGGGGTGCTCAGGGAGAACCCAGAGGCAAAACAAGAAACTAAAAGTGTTATTGTATGGTTCCTGCACAGAGAAGCAGTCTCGTGAAGAAGCAGTGCTGGTAAACGTGTATACAGCGCTGGAAAGTGTAAAAGAGTGGCTGAGAGAGAAGAAAAGAAAAGAATCTCCCTGGGGCCTGGGTGCAGTGAAAGGTTTAAGGGTTTAAATGTATATTGGGCAAAGGGGTTCGCCCTGCCTTAGGTAGTCATTGACCAGTGAGTACGTTAAAGCCAAACAGGCAGGTTTTCGGTTTGGTTTGTGGAAAAGGGGGAGGAGATTTTTCCCTGCACACCTGAGCAAGCAGGGCTTTTTGCCCCTGGTTTAAAAGAAAAGGAAAACTGAGCAGGGTATGGTCCCTGGTGAGCAGCAGGCTTCGCTTGCAACACAGCATGGAAGCTTTGCTTCAAACCTTCCTGGAGGAACAGTGGCAACTGGGAATTTCTCTACAATCCTGGGAAGCCAAGCAGCAACTTCTGCAGGAAAATATGAAAAGCAGCAAGCTTCCTGGGTACAGTGTATGCAAGCCATGCAAACTAGTGACTCTACGACATCAGAGGCAGCTCCAAGAGAAGACCCAGGGAACTCTGAAGCAGATGAATGTAAAAACAGTCCTATGCAGGAGGAAGAAGCAGATAGCTTCATACCCAACACCGCTGAGAGGAACCCAGCTGAAAGGGCTGGCTATTGTTGTGATTCCGCTCATGGGAATGGCCCGCAAGCAGCCTCACCCGAATGCCACTGAACCCAGACGCCACCTGCTTCAGCATGGCCCACAATCGCCAATCCATGCGACCTGAAACACCACCGCTCCACTCAACACCAGCCTGGTATCCTCTCCTGCTTCTTGCACGGCCTGAAATGCCACCAGCATTCTCCGACACAGCACGTGGCTTCCTAGGCGTATGCGCATGCCTCTGCTCTCACTTTAAAGGGAACATGGCGGGAAAAGCCCTGCGGCCATACCTGATGACGTCCTTCCTGCAGCCCTATATAACAGCCCTTCAGTCTTTGCTCCTGGCCTTCGCAAGGGTCTTCGATCCTGGGGTCTTCTGCTTCCTGTCTTCATTGTTGGAGGTCCTCCATGTCTTCGTTCCTGTGATGTGCCTAGTTCCTGGTTCCTGTGTCTTCTGAGTCCTGGTCAAGTCTTTGTCTTGTTCCTAGTTCCAGCCTTCGTCCAGTCCAGAGTCTTCGTTGCTGATTCAATAATTCGGAAGTCCTTCCTTGGTTTTAAAGTCTGAGCCTAAATCAGAGTTCCTGAGACTGATTCCATGTTCCTGAGTCCTGTCCCTAGTCTTCAGAGTCCTTGTTCCAGCTTCCGTCTTGTTCTAAGTCTTTGAGTCCAGTGCCTGTGCCGCTCTGGCATGATCCCGGCCAGCCCCTGGGTTGTGTAGGGCATGCAGTGGCACCAGACTCCCTCAGAGCCTTCGAATTATTCCAAGTCCTGAGCCTTTGTCTTGTTTTAAAGTCCTGAGCCTTCATTTGTCCTCGTGCACAATATGCTTCCAAGCGGCAGTCCAAAAGGGCTTTCAAGTGACTGGAGGGCTACCCCAGGGACCAGCATTGTGTTGCTGGGTCTCAGATCCTGGTGCATGTTAGATGTCCAAGCGTTCCTGTTTTCCGAGACAAGAGTCTTCCTGTTTCAGCCAGCCCATGCCCAGATGCACGCTCGCCAGCAGTGTAGACCATGGCCAACCCCGGGGTTGCGCAGGTCTTGTCATGACACATGGGCTCACACTCAAGGCTGTGCACCGAGCCATGCTCCACCACAATAGCTATACAGACACTGAAGCTAACACACAGAAGATATGGGGTGTCCAGGCATGTGCCAGGAAGAAAAGGGGAATAGGGTATTCTGTCCTAAGGCCCAGCTTTCCGGAAGCGAGGCCAGAAACAGGCTTGCAAACCCTGGAAACAGAGGAGGCACAGCAACCCTTTAAGTTATCTGAGTGCAGATGCACCGTACAGGGGCAGGAAAACCCAGTGCAAGGGAGTTCGTAATGGAGCCTTGCAGACTGGCCTGAAGGAGGCAGCACAGAGAAACCAGAGGGAGGCAGTGCAGAGAGGCCTAAGAGCAGCAGTGAAGGGAGGCCTGAGAAAGGCAGCACAGAGAAACCAGAGGAAGCAATGCAGAGAAGCCTCAGCAGTGACCTGAGAGAAGCAGCACAGAGAAACCAGAGGGAGGCAGTGCAGAGAAACCAGAGGGAGGCAGCGCAGAGAAACCAGAGGGAGGCAGTGCAGAGAAGCCAGTCAGAGCTGGCGTGGAGAGGCTTGAAGAGGAAATGCTAAAGACTGGGAAAGAGATGGAGAAAATTGTTGGAAATGAGAAAAATTCTCATGGCAGTGCAGATCCACAGCCTGCTAAGCAGCATAATAAAGAAAGAATACAGCAAGCACGCGCTGCACCTTCTGAGGAAGAACAGAGAGTTTTCCAAGGGCAGCAGCAGCAGCACCCGGCCTAAAGAATACCAGGGAGTCCTGGCAGAAGGGGCTTCAGAGAGGTTGTGTCTCGAGGAGGAGGACTGGAACTCGGAGCTTCTTATGGACTCATGTAAAATAGTACGGGGTAGACAGGCAACATTCTACTTACGATAAGCCAATCGGCCAGATAAGGGTGAACCAGAACCCCTTCCTTTCGCAATGCAGCCACCACCATGACCATCACCTTGTGAAAGTCCACGGAGCTGTCGCTAACCTGAAAGGCAGAACCCAAAACTGGAAATGCTGCCCCAGCATCATGAAGCGAAGAAATCTCTGATGCTCTGCGCATATGGGGATGTGTAGCAAGGCCTTCGTTAAATCCAATGAGGCCAGAAATTCCCCCTGACTGCCATCATCACCATTTGCAATATCTCCATATCAAACCACGACACCGCACTGATTTTCTGCAGGTTGAGGATAGACCACAAAGACCCCTCCTTTTTGGGGACTTCATAGTTCTTGGGAAATAAATCGAGTACCTCCCAACCCTGCTCCTTTGCCGGTACCAGAATGATTGATTGTGCCTAAACTCTGAAGGTGAAGCAACGTATCCAAGGACCGCCTCTCGTTTGTTGCAGGACATGCAATGAGACTCCTGATGGAGTGAGAAAATTCAAAAGTGTAGCCATCTCTTATCACCTCTAGAACCCATTGGTCCAGGGTGATCCTGGTCCATGCCCGTAAAATTGTCAGGCGTCCTCCGACTGCTTCCTCGAGAGAGTGGTCCAATCTGGCTTCACCGTGAGGATTTACTACCTCCAGTACCCTGACAGGAACTATCTCTGGGAAGTCTGCTGCCTTCTAGATCCAGGAGTGAGCCGCAAGAGCCTTCCTGCCGCTCTTTTTATCCTCCGGCAGCTTGTTTTCCTTCAGTTCCCACAACTGGGGGAACTATATCTACTTTTCCTAGAAGCCTCTCATGAGGAACTTTGTCAAACGCCTTCTGAAAATCCAAGTATACTATATCTACCGGTTCACCTTTATCCACATGTTTATTAACTCCTTCAAAAAAGTGAAGCAGATTTGTGAGGCAAGACTTGCCCTGGGTAAAGCCATGCTGACTTTGTTCCATTAAACCAAGATTAGGCTAACAGTGCGCTCCGTCGGAGCGCACTGTACTGTATCGGCCTGACTGACTTTAGCTATCGCCTTGTCACATTACATCACCATCTTCAGATTGCCAGAAGCTATCACCCCAAGGTCTGTGCCTTTCCCTTCCTCCATCACATACAGCTTTTTTGGATTACTGCATCCCAGACGCATGACTGTACTTCTTGGCATTGAATCCCAGCTGCCAAATCTTTGACCACTCTTCAAGCTTTCGTAAATCACTTTTCATTCTACTCCTTCAGGCATATCCAACTCTATTGCAGATCTTGGTATCATCCGCAAATAGACAAACTTTACCACCTATCCCTTCTGCAATGTCGCTCACAAAGATGTTGAATAGAACCGGTCCCAATACTGATCACTGTGGCACTCCACTTAACACCAATCTCTCTTCAGAGCAGGCTCCATTTACCATTACACGCTGTCTCCTGAAAATCAACCAGTTTGTAATCCATGCCACCACCTTGGCGCTGACTCCAAAGCTTCTCATTTTATTCACAATGTGGAATGGTATCAAAAGCTTTGCTGAAATCCAAATAGATGACATTAAGCGCTCTTCCTCGATCCAATTCTCTACTCATCCAATCAAAAAAAAAACAACTCAATCAGATTTGTCTGACAGGACCTTCCCTGGTGAATTCATGCTGCTTTTGGTCCAGCAGCTTACTGGATTGTAGATAGTTCAGTCTCCTTTCTTTCAGCAATGTCTTCATTAATTTTCCCACCACCGAGGTGAGGCTAACTGGCCTATAGTTTCCAGCCTCCTCTCTGCTGCCACTCTTATGAAGCGGGACCACAACCGCTATTCTCCGATCTCGTGGCTCCACTCCCGTTTCTAGGGATCTATTGAACAGGTCATTTAGCGGACCCGCCGGACATCTCTGAGTTCTCGTAATATCCTGGGATGTACCTCGTCGGGCCCCATGGACTTGTCCACATTCAGTTTTCCTAGCTCTTCCCATGCATTCTCTTCTGTAAACAGAGTTGTGTTTAGCCCATTCCCTTCTATGGTCTTGTCAACCAGTAACTGTCCTTCCCCAGGGTCTTCTTTAGTGAGCTCCGAACTAAGTATTTGATTAATATTTCTGCTATTTCCTTGTCTGCCTTGACACATTGCTCCTTGTCACCTTTCAATTTCACTATACCACTTCGGGCTTTCCTTCTTTCTCTTATATCTCTGAAAAATGTTTTGTCATCTCTCTTTATCTCTTGGATAATCCTTTTGTTGTGCGCCCAACCGCCGGAGGTCCGCGGGCTGCCCCCACCCTGGGGCAGCGGCGGCGTGGCTGAGGCCTGGTCGGGCCGGCTGGCTTCTTCGCAGCGCCCTCTCGGAGGGAGACGCCGCCGACGTGCAGGCAGGCTCCGCCCCTAGGCGCGCACGCGCAGGGGTTCTGGCATTTAAAGGGACCAGCGCGGGAAAGCCCTGCTCCGCCTCTGAATGTGACGTCAGACGCTGCCAGTACTTAAACTGGCTTGACAAGCATCTCCTTGCCTTGCAACGAGGTTCTCACTGTTCAGTATTTTCTAGTTGCTGTTCCTGCTTCTGGCTTCGAAGCCGAAGTCCGAAGCCGAAGTCCGGCTACTTCTGACTTCGGCTTCTGACTTTGGCTCGTCCACTGGTACTGATCCTGTCTTGACCTCTGGCTTTCTGCTCTGCTCCTTCCAGGAGGCCTAAATCCAAGCGGCTCGGGTCCTCACGGGTTCCTCCCGGGGGGGCCGCAGGCTTCCAGTGGTGAAGTTCCCATTGGCCTCCTGGTTCCAGCTTCTTCTCTCTTCGAAGACTCCGGTACTCTGCTGCTGTTACTCGCCCGCAGGAGACCATACGTAAGTCCAAGCGGCTCAGGTCCTCATGGGCTCCTCCTGGGAGGACCTCGGGCTTCCAGTGGTGAAGATTCCTCTGGTCTCCTGCGTTGCACCGGCTCCCGGCTCCGACCTCCGCTGTGGGCCTTCCCATGGTGCACTACATCTGTCTCAGCTGGCTCAAGGGTCCACAAATTCAACACGTTTCTTCGGCTTGACCTTTTTGATTTTCTGATTTCTTTCTTCATCTCCCTCAGTTTCACCAGGTATTGTTCCCTGTATTCCAAGAAAATGGTTACATCCCTTACACCTGGACTCAGAAAGTAAAGCAATCCGTAGGATAAGGGAAGAGGCAGAGAGAGACAGGAGTTTGGGAAGAGGCAGAGAGAGAGAGAGAGAGACAGGAGTTTGGGAAGAGGCAGAGAGAGAGAGAGAGACGGGAGTTTGGGAAGAGGCAGAGAGAGAGAGAGAGACAGGAGTTTGGGAAGAGGCAGAGAGAGAGAGAGAGACGGGAGTTTGGGAAGAGGCAGAGAGAGAGACAGGAGTTTGGGAAGAGGCAGAGAGAGAGAGACGGGAGTTTGGGAAGAGGCAGAGAGAGAGAGAGAGACAGGAGTTTGGGAAGAGGCAGAGAGAGAGAGAGAGAGAGACGGGAGTTTGGGAAGAGGCAGAGAGAGAGAGAGAGAGACAGGAGTTTGGGAAGAGGCAGAGAGAGAGAGAGAGAGACGGGAGTTTGGGAAGAGGCAGAGAGAGAGAGAGAGAGAGACGGGAGTTTGGGAAGAGGCAGAAAGAGAGAGAGGGGAGTTTGGGAAGAGGCAGAGAGAGAGGGGGGGGGGGGAGTTTGGGAAGAGGCAGAGAGAGAGAGGGGAGTTTTGTGCAGATTGGGTCCATTCTCTCTTTTCTGTGTGCCCCTGGGTGTCAGTATAAGGATCCATCTCACCCAGAAGTTACACACAAATGAAAAAAATATTGATTTCTTTTTTTGTATTTGTGTCATTTTAAAAGCATCACAAGAAATCCCATTACTATTGCTACTGTCATTTGAAATAAGTGAATATCCGTGCATTTGCATGACAATATTATTATGGTTCCAATCTCTTTCTATCCCTGGCAAAGTCAGTTCTCCCTCATCCACTACACTCTCCTATCGCTTGTTCATTTCATTTATTGCTTACATGAGAAGTGTCAGGCTGGGTCAGAGCAAGGTCCATCGAGCCCAGCATCCTGTCTCCGACAGGGGTCAGTCCAGGTCGCAAGATCCCACAAAGTAGATCTAATTCCTCTTACTCATTCCTAAGGATAGCCGTAGCTTTCTTTAGTCTACCCGGCTAATAATGTGTTATGGACTGTTCCTCCAGGAACCTCTCCAAATCTCTTTCAAACCCCGCTAGGCTCCTCGCCCGGATCCCCTCCTCTGGTAACAGATTCCACAGCCTGATTGTTTGTTTATGTAGCTAGCCCCATCAATATGAATGAAAGTAAACGGGGTGGTGCAGCTGTGCTGATCATCATCAGAGCCCCACTGCAGGAGTCACTCTGATACACATAACAGATTATCTTGAAAAGCCCAGTACCCTGTATCCGGCGCAACATGGATTTAGAAAATATTTTAGTACTGAGACCCTTTTAACCTCACTACAAGATATTATCCTCAGAGGAGCCGATAACAGCCAGACTTACTTCCTAGTCATGCTAGATATTTCAGCAGCCTTTGATACAGTTAATCATAAAATCCTCCTCGATAGACTAAACGAAATAGGCATTAAAGACTCCGCCCTAAAATGGTTTAACTCTTACTTAAAAAAATAGAACATTCAAAGTAAAATTTCTTGATAACGAATCACATCCAATCGATCTGCACTATGGAGTACCTCACGGACCCTCTCTATCCTCAACCCCTTTTAATATTTACACACTCCCATTGTGCAGAATTCTATCAGGCTTCGGTCTAACACATTTTATCTATGCTGATGATGTTCAAATTTTAATACCGATCCAAAAATCTATCGACCAAACTCTTCAGCTCTGGGATATGCACCAATCCGCCATTGAAAAGGTATTAACCCAAAGGAATCGTTCCCTAAATACTAATAAAACTGAAATCCTATACATCTCCCCTAAATTAAGCAAGACAAAAGAGCTTGAAATTCAAGAAGCGGCAAAAAATTATCCCATCTCCCTAGAAGTACGAGATCTAGGGATCTTCATAGACTGCGAATTCTCAATGAACTCTTGTGTTAAAAAAATCATAGGCGATGGTTATTTTAAATTAAATATCCTCAAAAGATTAAAACCCCTCCTATTCCCAAAAGATTTTAGAACCGTGTTACAGGCACTTGTCTTGTCAAGATTAGACTACTGCAATTCACTATTTTTAGGCCTACCCGCAAATATCACAAGACCATTGCAACTTCTGCAGAACTCGGCAGCTAGACTCTTGACAGGTACTAGAAGATCCGAACATATCACCCCAATATTAAAAGAACTTCATTGGCTGCCGGTCAAATACAGGGGCCTGCATAAAATCTTATCACTAATTCATAAAACCCTCTACAATGAAAAAATTGAATGGCTAACTTCATCACTTCATTTCCACATCCCTTCAAGAATTACTAGATCAACCGGAACAGGGATGTTGCCAATTCCTTCCCCTAAAATTTCGCATCTAAATAATGTAAGAGAAAGAACTCTCTCTATTGCTGGACCCCAACTATGGAACTCTATTCCGCAGGAGTTACGACTAGAAGCAGACATCAAATTATTTAAAAAGGGGATTAAAACTTGGCTTTTTAAACAAGCCTACCAAGAGCTGTTAGCATAATTATCTCACTCTTCTGATTTTATACCAAGGTAATGTATATATTTTTTATTTTATTATCTCTATTCTTACTTTACTGCCTCTCTAATTGTTTAAATTGTATGATTACTTAGCCCACTATTTTTAGTTTACTATTTTATTTATTTACATTATAAAACTATGTATCTACTTCCTTTCTTCTTTTGGAAATGCAAATATTTTTAAATGAATATTTGCTAACTACTGTAAACTGATTTGGTATGCTCGCATGAAAATTCGGTATTAAGAATTATTAAATAACTAAATAGAGCATGAATACAGCACAGACAGCTAAAGAGCAGATCTTCATCACAGTCTCATGCAGGAATCACTCTGATACATATACAGCATGGATGGTTGAACTGTGGATCTTAATCTCAGCCCTATGCAGGCTTCTTACTGATATGTACAAAGCATGAATACAGCATGGATTTCTGAAGCGCAGAACTGCATCAGAGCCCTATTTAGGTGTCACACTAATGCACATAAAGGGTGAATACAGTACAGACCGTTGAAAATAGGATCTTCATCTGAGCCCCATGCAGTCATCACATATATATAATCAGGGATGTGCATTCATGCGCCCATTCGTTTCATTCGTTTGCGTATTTAATGAATGAAAGAATGTATGCACAACAAATGGTGTGTGCCTAATGGTCGCACTTTAGACAGACATATATACCATTTGTTTTGTGCGTACATTTGTCTGTTCATTATGTACAAGCTTGCGCACGAAACGAATGAAACAAATTGACGTCCAAAAGCTAACAAATACACGTCCCTAATATATATATATATATATATATGGAGTAGAGAAGTCACCAAGTGGTTAGAGCAGCAGACTGAGAAGCAGTGAAGCCAGCATTCAAATCCCCTGCTGCCCCTTGTGACCTTGGAGAAGTCACTTAACCCTCCATTGCCTCAGATACAAACTTAGGGGGTTACTTACTAAAGAGTTTCTCTCATGGGAAAAATGCTTAGTAAATGACCCCCTTAGACTGTAAGCCCTCCGGACACAGGGAAAATACCTACAGTACTTGCATGTAACTCACCTTGAGCTACCAATGAAAAGATGTGAGTTTAATCGAAAAAGAAATAAATGTAAAGCGTAAATATGGCAGAGATCTCTATATCAAATCATTATTAAAGGTCCATGCAGACGTCACATTGATATGCATAAAGCATGAATACAGCACAGATATCTGAAGAGCAGATCTTCATCAAAGCCCCATGCAGGCATCAGACTAATTCACGTAAAGCATGAACACTGCACGTGCAACATCCCTGTGTCACTAAGAACGGGTAGTTCTCCTTTTGCAGAAAGATTTTATTTTGGGGGTATAATCTAAAAGTGAGCCAGTGCATCTTTAAACCCTCTCATCTGCTGAATGACCTGTGTGGAGGAAAGGAGACTCTTACTGATGAGATGGAGAGTCTTAAATAAGAGCCTGTGAGAGAGGCTGCTGGAAGATTCAGATTGTAAGGGGTTTTCAACTGGATGTCGATTGGAGCCTACAAGCTGTGGCATCTGCTAAGACTGGTGCAGTCCTGAACTCCCTAGAAGAGTATTCCTCAAGCAGCTAGTGGAAGATCACAGCTTTTGATGCTGAAAAACCTAGGGATACTCCAAGGTGGAGAGTGATAGACAACAGAAAGCAGTGAGCAGCAGGACGGTTTGACTACGCTCCTCAGTTAATGGGATAAAGGATAATCAGAGACATTCTGCAGGTAGCCAAGCTTGTATGGCTGACACCTGGGAGATCTTCTTTAGCACAGAGGACAGCAGTAAGGGCAAGGAATAATAATTAATAATTTAATCTCCCAGACCGTTAGACTCACCTAACACGTTCTATTACCGGATGTGATGGGGGAGGTTATCTTCCCTTCCTAAGGATCAGTATGCATCATCTCAAGTAGGCACCTGACTTTCCACCAGCCCCATCAGAAAACAAGCCAGGCCTGTCTTTTGTGCATCTCAGGAAACCTGGCAGATGCGCTACCACACGGCTGATCTGTCTGAAAAGCTCCATTTTTGGAAAGATTCCAAACAGAGCGCTGAAGACGGTGCAGACTCTCAGGGGTTAGCAATCACACAGTCCTAAGCTCTTCTGCCACGGCCCCAGGACACAAAGACAAACATTTCCGCCAGATTGCTCAGAACAGTCTTTTAGATGAAAAGATAAAGCCACAATGTGGTCAGGGGGCTTCTCTCCTGCTGCAATACAATCAATAGGAGTTTAGCACTTTCTTAAAAGCAGTCGGAAAGACCAGGCCTTGGTTTTCCCGACAGTGCATTTCACTTCCTCTCCTGTTTCTGGGTTCGCCTCTTTGTCTGAGGAACCGCTGGTGTTCCTGCTGGACAGCTGCTGCTTTGGGGTGAAATGGAAACGCTATAAGCTGGGGTGATAATAAAGGCACATCTGTACAGAGTCCCTGAGCGCTTCCAGGTGTGTGCGATGTGCTTTTATTATCAATTACAGCTTTCATGGCGTGGGGGGTGGAGGATGAACTGAAGAAAACTGGAACGATGTGTACAGAGCAGCCCGAGAGCATCTAGTTTTAGGATTCAGCTTGATTTAAAAAAAAATAAAAAATCACTATTTGAAAGTGCAAAGGGATATTTTAAAGTGAGCCAAGAGATTTCAATCTTCCTATGAAATGCATTGCCACTCAGAGATTTTCTGAGGGGCACAGCTGAGAGGAGGTTGGACTTCAGCTGGCAGCTCTTCCCCCAACCTCACGTAAATCTTAAAGAAAATTGATATCAGAGCCGCAGAGCAGGGATTCCTCCTGGCCTGCAGTTTCTACAGGTTCTCTAGACCAGAGATTCTCAGCCAGGCTGTCACCATCCTGCATCTCTCACCCCTCACAGCAGGCAACAAGAGTCCAGTTTAAGCGAATGTCATCTCCTGCTGCCACCTACCCACACCACGGAGTTTGGAGTGAAGGGTGCATTGACCCTCCAGGCTGCCAGCTGAGCCCATCCCACTGGCAGGTGAAGAAAAGAGAGAGGCCCTGTGGCCGTTAGCAGAGCCCATCCCGCTGGCAGGTGAAGAAAAGAGAGAGGCCCTGTGGTCATTAGCAGAGCCAATCCCGCTGGCAGGTGAAGAAAAGAGAGAGGCCCTGTGGCCGTTAGCAGAGCCCATCACACTGGCAGGTGAAGAAAAGAGAGGCCCTGTGGTCGTTAGCAGAGCCCATCCCGCTGGCAGCCGAAGAAAAGAGAGGCCCTGTGGTCGTTAGCAGAGCCCATCACACTGGCAGGTGAAGAAAAGAGAGGCCCTGTGGTCGTTAGCAGAGCCCATCCCACTGGCAGGTGAAGAAAAGAGAGGCCCTGTGGCCGTTAGCAAAGCCCATCCCACTGGCAGGTGAAGAAAAGAGAGAGGCCCTGTGGCCGTTAGCAGAGCCCATCCCGCTGGCAGGTGAAGAAAAGAGAGGCCCTGTGGTCATTAGCAGAGCCCATCCCACTGGCAGGTGAAGGAAAGAGAGAGGCCCTGTGGCCGTTAGCAGAGCCCATCCCGCTGGCAGGTGAAGGAAAGAGAGAGGCCCTGTGGCCGTTAGCAGAGCCCATCCCGCTGGCAGGTGAAGAAAAGAGAGAGGCCCTGTGGCCGTTAGTAGAGCCCATCCCGCTGGCAGGTGAAGGAAAGAGAGAAGCCCTGTGACCGTTAGCAGAGCCCATCCAGCTGGCAGGTGAATAAAAGAGAGAGGCCCTGTGACCGTTAGCAGAGCCCATCCCGCTGGCAGGTGAAGAAAAGAGAGAGGCCCTGTGGCCGTTAGCAGAGCCCATCCCGCTGGCAGGGGAAGTAAAGAGAGAGACCCTGTGGCCGTTAGCAGAGCCCATCACACTGGCAGGTGAAGAAAAGAGAGGCCCTGTGGTTGTTAGCAGAGCCCATCCCACTGGCAGGTGAAGAAAAGAGAGGCCCTGTGGCCGTTAGCAAAGCCCATCCCACTGGCAGGTGAAGAAAAGAGAGAGGCCCTGTGGTCATTAGCAGAGCCCATCCCACTGGCAGGTGAAGGAAAGAGAGAGGCCCTGTGGCCATTAGCAGAGCCCATCCCACTGGCAGGTGAAGGAAAGAGAGAGGCCCTGTGACCATTAGCAGAGCCCATCCCACTGGCAGGTGAAGGAAAGAGAGAGGCCCTGTGGCCGTTAGCAGAGCCCATCCCACTGGCAGGTGAAGAAAAGAGAGAGGCCCTGTGGCCGTTAGCAGAGCCCATCCCGCTGGCAGGTGAAGGAAAGAGAGAGGCCCTGTGACCATTAGCAGAGCCCATCCCGCTGGCAGGTGAAGGAAAGAGAGAGGCCCTGTGGCCGTTAGCAGAGCCCATCCCGCTGGCAGGTGAAGAAAAGAGAGAGGCCCTGTGGCCGTTAGTAGAGCCCATCCCGCTGGCAGGTGAAGGAAAGAGAGAGGCCCTGTGGCCGTTAGCAGAGCCCATCCCGCTGGCAGGTGAAGGAAAGAGAGAAGCCCTGTGGCCGTTAGCAGAGCCCATCCCGCTGGCAGGTGAATAAAAGAGAGAGGCCCTGTGACCGTTAGCAGAGCCCATCCCGCTGGCAGGTGAAGTAAAGAGAGAGGCCCTGTGGCCGTTAGCAGAGCCCATCCCACTGGCAGGTGAAGAAAAGAGAGAGGCCCTGTGGCCGTTAGCAGAGCCCATCCCGCTGGCAGATGAAGAAAAGAGAGAGGCCCTATGGCCATTAGCAGAGCCCATCCCACTGGCAGCCGAAGAAAAGAGAGAGGCCCTGTGGTCATTAGCAGAGCCCATCCCGCTGGCAGCCGAAGAAAAGAGAGAGGCCCTGTGGCCATTAGCAGAGCCCATCCCGCTGGCAGCCGAAGAAAAGAGAGAGGCCCTGTGGTCATTAGCAGAGCCCATCCCACTGGCAGGTGAAGAAAAGAGAGAGGCCCTGTGGTCATTAGCAGAGCCCATCCCACTGGCAGGTGAAGAAAAGAGAGAGGCCCTGTGGCCGTTAGCAGAGCCCATCCCACTGGCAGGTGAAGAAAAGAGAGAGGCCCTGTGGCCATTAGCAGAGCCCATCCCGCTGGCAGATGAAGAAAAGAGAGAGGCCCTATGGCCATTAGCAGAGCCCATCCCACTGGCAGGTGAAGGAAAGAGAGAGGCCCTGTGGCCGTTAGCAGAGCCCATCCCGCTGGCAGGTGAAGAAAAGAGAGAGGCCCTGTGGCCGTTAGCAGAGCCCATCCCGCTGGCAGGTGAAGAAAAGAGAGAGGCCCTGTGGCCATTAGCAGAGCCCATCCCACTGGCAGGTGAAGAAAAGAGACAGGCCCTGTGGCCATTAGCAGAGCCCATCCCACTGGCAGGTGAAGAAAAGAGAGAGGCCCTGTGGCCGTTAGCAGAGCCCATCCCACTGGCAGGTGAAGGAAAGAGAGAGGCCCTGTGGCCGTTAGCAGAGCCCATCCCACTGGCAGGTGAAGAAAAGAGAGAGGCCCTGTGGCCGTTAGCAGAGCCCATCCCACTGGCAGGTGAAGGAAAGAGAGAGGCCCTGTGGCCGTTAGCAGAGCCCATCCCACTGGCAGCCGAAGAAAAGAGAGAGGCCCTGTGGCCGTTAGCAGAGCCCATCCCGCTGGCAGGTGAAGAAGAGGATCTGAAGGGAAGGGGAAGGCCCTCAGAGTGAGTGAGAGGAAGGGATGTATGTGATTGAGAGTGTGAGTGTGAAAGTGAAGGAGAGAGCAGATGTGTACATGTGACTGAGAGTGTGTGCGCACGCACACGTGTGTGTATGTGTGTGAATGTAAGGGAGAGAGTAGGTGTGTGCATCTGTGTGTGCGAAGGAGAGAGCAGATGTGTACATGTGATCAAGAGTGCGTGTGCGTGTGCGTATGTGTGTGAACGTAAGGGGAGAGTAGGTGTGTGCATCTGTGTGTTTGAAAGTGTAGGAGCGAGCAGGTGTGTGTTGCGTCCTTCGGTCTCAAACGGCTTCGACCTCTCTGCCTCACCTTTCTTCCTTCTCTCTCCTCAAGCCTTGGGAAGATGGCTGCTGCCGCGTCTTCATGCCGCTCTCCCTGGCGTCCCCGGAACGGCAATGGCGAGGTGTTCGCCATGATTATCCTGAGGGCCTCCAAGGGTGCTTGGGCGCACGCCACCCACGCCTTTATGTCACGGCGGGAACCTCGGGGGCGTCCCCTCCGAGTGACATCATCACATCCTGGTATTTAGCCTGCCCTTCGTTTGCTATCAAACTGAGTTAGCAAGGATTGGATTTGCCTCCGGTCTAAGCTGCTCTGCCGTTTCCTTGCTGCTGCAGGAAGCTCTCTCTCTGCCCTTCGGGGTAATTCATCACTAACCTGGGTACCCGCTCCTCGGGGGGCCCTTATGCTCTCTTTCAGGTGCCTATCTGGGATACCCGGTACTCGCTCATCGAGGGCCTGCTCTCCCTACTCTGGTGCCTGCATCGGAACTACTTCTGCCTGCCAGGATCTTCATCAATACAGCTTCTACTTCAGTGAGTACTAACCCTCTCAGTCTGTCTCACCTTCAACTTCAGGGCTCGGAGCCTGCATCCGGAACCTTCCTCTGCTACCCTGCGCTGCCTCCCACCTACTCGAGTGTGGGACTGGTTTCCTCTGCTGAGGACTCCTGGACTACTTCTACTGGTTACCTCACTGCTGCCCGCTCCCTGGGCAGTACCACCAAGCTGTATAATAAATACAAATTCTCTGTGTCTGCATGTATAGAGTCTAGCCTAGTACTGCGGTTCCTCATGGGGCTCCTCCCAGTGGGAGTGGCCATCACCGCAGTGCCCAAGAATCCACTCCAACACCTCAAAACCATAACAGTGTGTGTGTGATTCAGGGCATGTATGTGTGAAAGTGAAGGAGAGAGCAAGGGTGTGGGTGTGTGTGTGTGTGAAAGTGAATACTGTGTACAATTTTGGTCACCACATCTGAAAAAAGATGTAGTTGCGATGGAGAAGGTACCAAGAAGGGCAACCAAAAAGATAAAGGGGATGGAACAGCTCCCCTATGAGGAAAGGCTGAAGAGGTTAGGGCTGTTCAGCTTGGAGTAGAGACGGCTGAGGGGGGATATGATAGAGGTCTTTAAGATCATGAGAGGTCTTGAACGAGTAGATGTGAATCGATTATTTACACTTTCGAATAACAGAAGGACTAGGGGACAATCCATGAAGTTAGCAAGTAGCACATTTAAGACTAATAGGAAAAAATTATTTTTCACTCAACACACAATAAAGCTCTGGAATTTGTTGCCAGAGGATGTGTTTAGTGCAGTTAGTGTAGCTGGGATCAAAAAAGGTTTTGATAAGTTCTTGGAGA
Organism: Rhinatrema bivittatum; assembly: GCF_901001135.1. Taxonomy (NCBI): domain Eukaryota; kingdom Metazoa; phylum Chordata; class Amphibia; order Gymnophiona; family Rhinatrematidae; genus Rhinatrema; species Rhinatrema bivittatum. Next base: position 820,869,807 of record NC_042615.1, read on the forward strand.
AGTCCATTAACGGCTATTAATCAAGTTTACTTAGGGAATAGCCACTGCTATTAATTGCATCAGTAGCATGGGATCTTCTTAGGGTTTGGGTAATTGCCAGGTTCTTATGGCCTGGATTGGCCACTGTTGGAAACAGGATGCTGGGCTTGATGGACCCTTGGTCTGACCCAGTATGGCATGTTCTTATGTTCTAAGTAATAAGGATAACTTCAATTCATGGCTCAAAACCTGTTGTAAGGAACAACGTTTTGGATATATTGGGGACTGGGGCAATTTATGCAACAGTAAAAGGCTCTGTGTCAAAGATGGCTGACATCTGTCAGTGGCAGGAAAAAAAGAACCTAAGTGATGAATTCAAATCCTGTGCCATAAGGCATTTAAACTAGAGGATGGGGGTGGCAGAAGGATATTGGAATGTCACCCCCCAAATACAAAAACAATGGGAGAAGGGGATAACAAAAGTCAGCCAAATAAGGCACAAAACAAGTCCAAGAGAAGCAGAAACCTCACATGCTGTCTCAATCTCTCTCTCTCTCACACACACACACACACATATATATAGCATTAATAGCCACCTCTTACAATGTTATTATATATATATATATAATTATCTGATCTTCATTTTCCTTCTTACTCCAAGTTATTTATTTCCTTGTTACATGTAACTGCTTTTCTGCACTATTGTTCAAATTGTAAAGTTTATTATAATTGCACCCCTGTTTCTTGTGAACCAGCATGATGGGACTACCGTTTTGAATGTTGGCATATAAAAAAACTTAAATAAATAAATAAATAAATATAGGCTCTCACATGCTGTCTTCATTACATATACACAGGCTCTCACTCTCACATGCTGTCTCTCATACACACAGGATCTCACTCTCACATGCTGTCTCTCATACACACACACACACAGGATCTCACTCTCACATGCTGTCTCCATCTCTCATACATATACACACATATTCTCACTCTCACAGACTGAGCTGCCGTTGCATGCACCTTTCTCCCACCTTCCTTTTCTACGTCTGTGCAAAGTGATGCAGCATCTACACGGCCCAATAGGAGGCACCAACCAGTGCAGATACTACCTTCTAGTTCTGGACACTACAAAAAAGCGCAAAATCGGACAGTTGACAAATGACAACCCTACTTCCGGGTCGGGGCCCACGCTCCTCTTTCTTGCCTATGTGGTCTGACTTAATTCTTCCTTCCACCCACACTCCTCCTTCTTCTGGCCTCGCAAGCCTGACAGATCTCCTCCCAGGCCTGCTTCTAGATTCTGTAGCAGGGCATGCAGAGTTTTCTGATGTTCGCCTGGAAACCCAGCAATTCCTTTTGAATTCCAGAGTCTCCAGGCCAAATCTGGAAAGTTCCCAGGTATGCTAGTTTGTTCAAATGGGTCGCAGCTGTGAAAGTAAAAGAAAAGAGGATCCCAAGAGTTTGTTGATGTTCTTGTAGGCGATTGTTCTGGAGTAATAGACTCTCTTTGCTACAGTAGTGGCCTTGTGGTAGGCTGTCAGATTGAAATCCCCCTTACCTCCAAGTGCTTTCTGCCTTGTGTACCACTCTGTGCTGCATCCAAGGGCCATGTATAGTATTCCCTGCACCTTGAGCTCCTCTTTTATAGGACCTGCAGCTGGGACTTCCTAGGGTGCTGGTGATGACATCACATCCTGTCTAGGTATATAAGGAAGTCCCCTGCAACCAACACCTCAGCAACAGGTCCTCCTGTGATAGTCGTCGGTGGTACATTGCCTTACCATGTTCCTGCCTTAGCCAGTCTTGCCTTGCTGTGCTTCGGCCTTGTCCAGCCGTGCCTATCTGCTGTGCTTCACCTTACCCTGCCTTCCATTCGTATGGTGCTGGTGAATGCCTTTGAGAAGGATTGCCATTTGAGTTAGGCCCCAAGCTGTGGAATTCTCTCCCAGCTGACATTCGCCTAGAGGACAACTTCTCTAACTTCAAGAAGCAGATTAAGACTTGGCTATTCCAGCAGGCTTTTAGTCATATTAATTAACTTAGGCTATGTGAGGAAGGAGGTTTTCTGTTTATTTTCTGGTGGTTTAGGGAGTTGAGAGGGTGGGGTTAGTGTTCTGGTGGTATGCGAGGTTTATATTTTATTTTAGATTTAGTTTATAATGAGACTGAGTTAGTATTTTATCGTTTAAATTTTAAGTATAATTTTTTATTGAATGACTGTAAAATTAGATAAGTTTTATTACAATTATTAGTTTGATTTTGCTACTGCAATTTCGCCAATTGTAAACCGGCTTGACATGTACTTGAAAGTCGGTATATAAAGTTGTATAAATAAATAAAATAAATAAATAAGTATTTCTTACTACAATGGGATAAAACGATACTTTTTTGAATAAAAAGTTTGTTTTTTTTATTTTTGTTAGGATACTAATAAAGAGATATATATTTTTGTAGGTTAGGAACTGGTGAGTGTGATGGTAAATGATTGAATTAAGAGTGCTGTGAGCGCTGATATTCCCATTGCGGGCGAGAGACAGTGGATTACATTTTTGGCACAAATTATTTCTGATACCAGCTCTCTCTTTAGCTTTTGTTATTGAATATAAACATGCGGCTTTGTGCATAAGTTGATTCCTTCTCCTTTTTTTGTTTGTGTTTTATTTATTTATTTTCAGGTATTTATATACCTTCCTTCCAAAGACGAGGCTCAGACCTCTTCCAGGCTAGAAACATCGAACACGATGGCAGATAAGAACCCCGGGACTCGTTCGTTCTGCCTGTTTTCACTATCTGCTGCCATAGCACAAACCCGACTCGATCTCTGCTTTCACCTTCACTTCCTCTGCACTTGTAAAAAACAACATCAGTCAGGCACACTCTTCAAAGACATAAAAAATGGTCTAATTTGCATAGCCACCAATCCCACTCGCACCCACAAATCCGGTTTGTCCCCTGAACTGAAACAGATTTGCGGGGCTGTAAGTTAAGCATCTTTATTCGTCTTGCCTTGGTGTGCCTTAACTTTTTGATTGGTGCGTTGCAGCCCTCCAAGCTACGGTGGGATATTATTTAGTTTGACTCATAAGCTTGAGTTCTACTGGCTTTTTAGTTTGGGGGGGGGGGGGGTCCTCTGTGCTTGCCCCACGCTTTCTACCGTTAGGTTTTGCCTTCACCGCCTGCATTCCTGCATTCGCCACCCTTTCTGTGAAGGTGGTTATATACCGTAGATTACTTACTTTCAATTGTAATTGCAGGTCTAAGGTCCATGTAACCTTTAGTAGCCTCTCCTTTGTACGCACACAGTCGTTGACTGGTCCTTTATCTGGGCTGGTGACCAGCATACCAGATGTGGATAAACCACATGGGTCCAGTCTCATCCAGACTGTCCTCTTAATGAGGCCATACTAATTAGGCTTGGCAGCCTATCACCTTGGTTGTTTTTAGATGGGTTTTTTTTTTTTTTCATTTGTTCTTCTTATTCCTAGGTCTTTTTTTTTTTTTTTAATTGAATATGTTATTTTATCTCTTATGTTACTCACACTTGTTTTGGAATAAAAGCTATGCAGTTACTGAACTATAAATAAAGTAACTGTAAAACTGACAAGCATCAAAGTATCATTATTGATGGCTGGACGTTTGCTCCAAGCAGGCATCAAGGGCAATTGGTTACATAAAAGGAGAAACTGAATTTGAATTTTTTATGTAAAAACTAGTTTACTCTTTGGGTGATTCAAGTTATGAAATATTTTGCCTAGTGAGGTTGCAACACGTTGCGGAGGTGGATCCTTGGCCCGAGCTTGGGTTGGCGCTACCTGTGAGGGAGACCCCGACAGGTCCCCACTATCGGGAGGCGAGGCTGGATGGGAAGCAGAGGCAGGAACTTCAACAATTCCAGCCCACGTTCCCCGCAGGTTGAGCCCTTGGGTACCGGGGCCGGCCGGTCTTAGGGGGGCCTATGCGTGGATGATCCCGGGGATGGCCAAGTGAGGAGTGCGATGAAGAACAGCTAGGATCCAGTATAGGGGCCACAGTAGGCAACAAACTCAAGTTGGGTCCGGTCCAGGGGTCAGAGGCAGGCGGCAAACTCCTAGTCGGGTCCGGTCCAGGAGTCAGAGGCAGGTGGCAAGCTCGTAGTCAGGAGCAGTCCGGGTCAAGAGCCATGGTCGGTCCTGAGAGCAAAGAGAAGGAGCTGGAGCGGGAACGGAAGCTAGAACGCAGGGACTGGAGCAAAGGCAGGAACGGAAACTGGAGCTCAGGAACGCAGCAACTCAGGAACAGTGCCAGGAATGAGCAAAGTGACCCGTTGCCAGGGCAAGCTCTGACTGTCAGAGCTTGCCTTACATACCCGGAGCTGCTGATGTCATCACTAGGGGGCCGTGGCGGGAGCTTTTCCCGCCACGGCCCCTTTAAATCTCGGCGGGTGGTGCACGCGCCTGCGCCTAGGAGCAGGAGGCTGAGAAGGACGGTGGCGGCGGCGGCGGCAGTCGCCGGAGGAGGAGAGGAAGTGCGGGCCGGTAAAGGGAAATCCCTCACCGAGCCAGAAGGCCCTGGACGTGTGGCAGCGGCACAGCCGTGAAGACGGCTGTGCCGCTGCCGCAAGAGAGGGAGGGGCCGAGCTCGGGGCCCGGCCTCAGCGGGTAAGAGATCTGGCCCAAGGCCTCCACAGTAAGTTACTAGATCAGGGGATCCCAACCTTTTTGGAAATGTAGAATCTTTTTCAACCTCCACAGCTTTTGTGGACCCCACATGATTCTCTTTCGTTTTTACCTGCAGTTATGTGCCATATGTAGAAAAATGATTAATGTAATAATAAAGAAAGAATTATATGCACCCCAGACTCATTCATAATACATACAACTTATTAAATAATGCTTACTGATAGAAACTTAATACATAGAATTGCAAAGCACTGCCGTAAATATGCAAGAATGTTCTCATGTTCAGTAACTTATGCAGTGTGACCACAGGCAGCCACACAGCTGGATCCGGAGTGACTGGGATGATTGGTCTGGTAGAGCAAGGGAGAGAGAGAAAGAGACAGACTGGCGGAGATGGACTGGTGGAAGGAGTGAAAGAGACAGACTGGCGGAGATGGAATGGTGGAGGGAGATACAGACTGGTGGAGATGGACTGGTGGAAGGAGATACAGACTGGCGGAGATGGACTGGTGGAGGGAGTGAAAGAGACAGACTGGCGGAGATGGAATGGTGGAGGGAGATACAGACTGGTGGAGATGGACTGGTGGAAGGAGATACAGACTGGCGGAGATGGACTGGTGGAGGGAGATACAGACTGGCGGAGATGGACTGGTGGAAGGAGATACAGACTGGCGGAGATGGACTGGTGGAGGGAGTGAAAGAGACAGACTGGCGGAGATGGACTGGTGGAGGGAGTGAAAGAGACAGACTGGCAGAGATGGACTGGTGGAAGGAGATACAGACTGGCGGAGATGGACTGGTGGAGGGAGTGAAAGAGACAGACTGGCGGAGATGGACTGGTGGAAGGAGATACAGACTGGCGGAGATGGACTGGTGGAGGGAGTGAAAGAGACAGACTGGCGGAGATGGACTGGTGGAGGGAGATACAGACTGGTGTAGATGGACTGGTGGAAGGAGATACAGACTGGCGGAGATGGACTGGTGGAGGGAGATACAGACTGGCGGAGATGGACTGGTGGAGGGAGAGAAAGTGAGAGACCAGCAGAGATAGACTGATGGAAGGAGAAAGAGACTGAATGAAATGGACTGGTGGTGGAGATAGACTGGTAGAAATGTACTGGAAGAAAGGGAGACAAATTGCTGGGGATGGACGTGGAAGGATATGGAGAGAGAGACTGGTGGGGATGGATTGGTGAATGGAAAGAGAGAGACTAGTGGGGATGGACTAGTGGAGGGAGAGAGAGTGGCAGGGTTGGACCGATAAAGGGAGAAAGAGAGAGAGAGAGAGAGAGAGAGCGACTGGTGGAGGAAGAATGGGGGACTGGTTGGGATGGATTGTGGAGCAAAAACAGAGAGTGAGAGAAAAGCTGGATTATGAGTGAATTGGAACGAGTGGGACACACAATGAAGTTACTAGGAAATACATTTAAAACTAATAAGAGAAAAATATTTCCTTATTCAACACATAATTTGTTGTGGGCATGGACCTTTGGACCGAGGTGGAGTTGACACAATCGGCTGGCGGAATTGGCTGTGGCAGAGACCCAACTGAAGCGTCGCCTATACCAGTCCTTGTTCCCCTTAGCTGGAGCCCTCGGGTGCCAGGGCCAGCAGGACAGGCGCGGGCTTCTGCAATAGAGGTCGAGTCACAGGCCATGGTCCGGGGCAGGCTGAGTACCGGCAGAGTCAGAATCAGGCAGATATCAGGGCAGGCGGCATTCAATCGGATTCAAGGTCCGGGCAGTGGTCAGTGGCAGGCGGAGTACAGTCAGTCAGGGTCCAGGCAGTGGTCAGTGGCAGGTGGAGTACAGTCAGTCAGGGTCCAGGCAGTGGTCAGTGGCAGGCGGAGTACAGTCAGGGTCCAGGCAGTGGTCAGTGGCAGGCGAAGTACAGTCAGAGTCAGGGTCCAGGCAGTGGTCAGTGGCAGGCAGAGTACAGTCAGAGTCAGGGTCCAGGCAGTGGTCAGTGGCAGGCGGAGTACAGTCAGAATCAGGGTCCAGGCAGTGGTCAGTGGCAGGCAGTCAGGGTCCAGGCAGTGGTCAGTGGCAGGCGGAGCACAGTCAGAGTCAGGGTCCAGGCAGTGGTCAGTGGCAGGCAGAATACAGTCAGTCAGGGTCCAGGCAGTGGTCAGTGGCAGGCAGTCAGGGTCCAGGCAGTGGTCAGTGGCAGGCGGAGCACAGTCAGAGTCAGGGTCCAAGCAGTGGTCAGTGGCAGGCAGTCAGGGTCCAGGCAGTGGTCAGTGGCAGGCGGAGTACAGTCAGAGTCAGGGTCCAGGCAGTGGTCAGTGGCAGGCGGAGCACAGTCAGAGTCAGGGTCCAGGCAGTGGTCAGTGGCAGGCAGAGTACAGTCAGGGTCTAGGCAGTGGTCAGTGGCAGGCGGAGTACAGTCAGTCAGGGTCCAGGCAGTGGTCAGTGGCAGGCAGAATACAGTCAGAGTCAGGGTCCAGGCAGTGGTCAGTGGCAGGCAGAGTACAGTCAGAGTCAGGGTCCTGGCAGTGGTCAGTGGCAGGCAGAATACAGTCAGAGTCACGGTCCAGGCAGTGGTCAGTGGCAGGCAGAATACAGTCAGAGTCAGGGTCCAGGCAGTGGTCAGTGGCAGGTGGAGTACAGTCAGAGTCAGGGTCCAGGCAGTGGTTAGTGGCAGGCAGAGTACAGAGAGTCAGGGCCCAGGCAGTGGTCAGTGACAGGTGGAGTACAGTCAGAGTCAGGGTCCAGGCAGTGGTCAGTGGCAGGCGGAGTACAGTCAGAGTCAGGGTCCAGGCAGTGGTTAGTAGCAGGCGGAGTACAGAGAGTCAGGGCCCAGGCAGTGGTCAGTGACAGGCGGAGTACAGTCAGAGTCAGGGTCCAGGCAGTGGTCAGTGGCAGGCAGAGTACAGTCAGGGTCCAGGCAGTGGTCAGTGGCAGGCAGAGTACAGTCAGAGTCAAAGTTCCAAGATCCGTCCAAGGGAGGCAAGAAACAATGAGCAGGCAAGGAGACAAGGAACAGCACAGGCGGACAGAGAAGACACTGAAGACTGGAGATGAGAACCAGAAGGGTAACCAGGGAAGACGAGGACAAGCAGCTCAGGAGCACAGACCAAGACTGCCAAACAGGACCCAAGGAAACAGGAACACAAGACCATGATCAGGAACTTGATGAGGGAATGCACTACTACTGGGGTAGTAGTCGACCTATTGCCGAGGTGTGAAGGACTGAGGGACAGGTAGAGTGATGTTATCCAGAGGGGCCGCGGGGCTTTTCCTGCTGCAGTACCTTTAAATTCAGAAAAGGGGCGCACTGTGTCCAAACCCAGCGGCAGCGTCTCGGCCGCCAGCCCAGGCAGCATGCTGCTGCTCCCGCTGCAGAGGTCAGCCTGACGCTTTGAGGAGGCCTCCCCACGCCGGGACGTGGCACCTTTAATCAGGCCGAGCTGGGGGCGAGAGGGGTGGTCCGCAGGAATAGCCTGCAGACCTCCCAGCGCAACACAATTAAGCTCTGGAAATCATTGCCAGAGGATGTGGTGAAAGCTGTTAGTGTAACTGCGTTTAAAAAAGGTTCGGAGGAGGCTGGAGTTAAATTTGCCACATTAAAAAGTATCTGTTGGGCATCCAGTGCTTTACTGCATGGGGGAGTTGTATCTAATGTCCTCATCTACATGCAATTTACATCTGATGGGTGCTATCGGGCATGCGTTTTGGACACGCTAATCTTCCTATTGCATCGGGTGCTAATCTAGCGCCTCCAAAACGTGCACCCAACCACGCGTAGACCTGTGGGCTAGGCGTAGCGCACCCTACTGCATTGGCCCCTTCGTTTGCAAGCTCTTTGGGGAAGAGACTTGGATATTCAAGTATGATATCCCCATTCTACAGCACTCTGTGTACCCACCCAGTAGCACTATAAAAGTATTAATGCTGTGAGCATACAAGTTCCCATACTCATTCCAGTACCCAAAGCTTTCCATCCCCCATGTCTTACAACAAGCTGTCAAAGCTAGAGGTCCAGCCAATTAATGTCTTGGGTTTGTAGCATTGTGATTCCCACCTTATTACCCCATAGTCTGCATTGTCATTCATCTGTCCCTTGTTTTCTCCTTAGGGACTTTCTCCGTGCTTCTGCTCCTGAAGAAATAAAAGGGTGGATTTTTCCATAATGCTGCAGTCTCCTATCCTGGTTCTTCATCTCTGTCCTCTGTATCTGTCCCAAGCATGCTTGAATTATGACGCAGCTTTGCTTGCTACCACCTCTGTCGGTACGTTGTTCCAGGCATCCACCATCCTTGTTTGCAATACTATTGGATGCTATTGATAAGTAATTGAATACATTCATGTGCATGCAATGCATTGGGGATACTGTGAAATAATATATAACCTAGACAAGCAGGGGAAGACAGACCCTGATGGACTCCAGGCTTTCTTTAAAGTGTTATGTGTGCACACGTCATAATTGGTAAAGATCATCCCTTAAAACTTGAGTTTTTTTAAACCCTGCTCTGTTCTTGTTTTTCTGGTGAACAGTAGTCATACGATTGAGGAACAGAATAACAAGAGCATGTGACGAGCAGCACAGCCCATGTCAGACACCTGCATCTTATCCCCTCCCCCACTCACTGATGTGGAAGCACATAAGAGCCACGGGAGGCTTTTCACGGAATCTTTCATTTACGACTGGTCACATTTAACAGTTAAAAACATAAGAATATAGAGGTTTCCATACTGGGTCAGACCAAGGGTCCATCAAGCCCAGCATCCTGTTTCCAACAGTGGCCAATCCAGGCCATAAGAACCTGGCAAGTACCCAAACAGTAAGTCTATCCCATGCTACTGATGCCAGTAATAGCAGTGGCTATTCCCTAAATCACCTTGATTAATAGCAGTTTATGGATTTCTCCAGGAACTTATCCGAACCTTTTTTAAACCCAGCTACACTACCTGCCTTAACCACATCCTCTGGCAATGAAGTCCAAAGCTTAATTGTGCGTTGAGCAAAAATTAATTTTCTCCGATTAGTTTTAAATGTGCTACTTGCTAACTTCATGGCGTACCCCCTAGTCCTTCTGTTATCTGAAAGAGTCAATAATTGATTCACATCTACCCATTCTAGCCCTCTCATGATCTTAAAGACCTCTATCATATCCCCCCTCAGCCGTCTCTTCTCCAAGCTGAAAAGTCCTAACCTCTTCAGCCTTTCCTCATAGGGGAACAGTTCCATTCTTTTTATCATTTTGGTCGACTTGTCCATCGCAACTCCATCACAACTATATCTTTTTTGAGATGCGGCAACTAGAATTGTACACAGTATTCAAGGTGCGGTCTCACCATGGAGCAATACAGAGGCATTATGACATTTTCCATTTTATTAACCATTCCCTTCCTAATAATTCCTAACATTCTGATTGCTTTTTTGACTGCTGCAGCACACTGAGCCGATGATTTTAAAGTATTATCCACTATGATGCCTAGATCTTTTTCCTGGGTGGTAGCTCCTAATATGGAACCTAACATCGTGTAACTACAGCAAGGGTTATTGTTCCCTATATGCAACATCTTGCACTTGTCCACATTAAATTTCATCTGCCATTTGGATGCTCAATCTTCCAATCTCACAAGGTCCTCCTGTAATGTATCACAGTCTGCTTGTGATTTAACTACTCTGAATAATTTTGTATCATCCGCAAATTTGATTACCTCACTCGTCGTATTCCTTTCCAGATCATTTATAAATATATTGAAAAGCACCGGTCCAAGTACAGATCCCTGAGGCACTCCACTGTTTACCCTTTTCCACTGAGAAAACTGACCTTTTAATCCTACTCTGTTTCCTGACTTTTAACCAGTTTGTAATCCACGAAAGGACATCACCTCCTATCCCATGACTTTTTAGTTTTCTTAGAAGCCTCTCATGAGGGACTTTGTCAAACGCCTTCTGAAAATCCAAGTATACCATATCTACCGGTTCACCTTTATCACCTTAATCCGTGCTGGCTGAGTGCCATTGTCTTTCTATATGTTCTTTGATTTTGTTCTTAAAAATAGTTTTCACGATTTTTCCTGGCACTGAAGTCAGGCTCACTGGTCTATAGTTTCTCAGATCACCCCTGGATCCTTTTTAAATATCGGGGTTACATTGGACACCTTCCAGTCTTCAGGTACAATTAGGGTTGCCCACATTTCCATAAACCAGGACTAGACACTCGAGGAATTGGGGGGGGGAAGGGCTGGTGGTTCACATGCTCATTTCCTTCAGTTTTAATAAATTTATATAAACGTTAAATCCTTCCAGCCTCTCCATTTCTTAGCTCAGATCCATGGGGCAGGCTGCTCTAGATCCCTGCACCGAAATTACCAGCTAGCAGAACACCTCACCTCGGTCAGATATGCAGGACATAGACAGACCCTCGCCAAATACAGAATAAAGAGACCATAAAGTATAAATACAAACATGCAGACAAAATCTAAACTGGAAGCTGCAACAAGCTAGACTGTGTGCAGTGCAATTGAAAAACAGAAACATCACAATTTCTCATAATACAACAATAAATAATAAAACCTCAATCATAACAGTAAAACCATATATTTCATAACAGCTGATGAACAGAACATCCGCTAATCATAAATGTGTATATAAAATGTTTTTAAAGATGGTTTCTGTTTTGGTTTTTCTTTTCTTTACAAAAAAAAAAAAATGACTGTTTCCCTAGCCGGATTGTCCGACCCTGGCTGCCACAGCAGCAGTCAGAAGAGATAACAGCCATCGTAGGGAGGAGGAGTGCCAGCAGAGGAAGCAGAACAAAACCACAAGACAACAGGTTAAGGGAGGGGGAGGGGGAGGGGGGGGTCTGTCAGCCCGCAGTGATGTGAGGTAAAGCAGCCTGGCAGAGGGAGGGTGGAAGGCACAGCCCGCAGCAACGTGAGGCTGAAGCAGCCTGGCAGAGGGAGGGTGGAAGGCACAGCCCGCAGTGATGGGAGGCTAAAGCAGCCAGGCAGAGGGAGGGTGGAAGGCACAGCCCGCAGCGATGTGAGGCTGAAGCAGCCAGGCAGAGGGAGGGTGGAAGGCACAGCCCGCAGCGACGTGAGGCTGAAGCAGCCTGGCAGAGGGAGGGTGGAAGGCACAGCCCGCAGCGACGTGAGGCTGAAGCAGCCAGGCAGAGGGAGGGTGGAAGGCACAGCCCGCAGCGACGTGAGGCTGAAGCAGCCAGGCAGAGGGAGGGTGGAAGGCACAGCCCGCAGCGACGTGAGGCTGAAGCAGCCAGGCAGAGGGAGGGTGGAAGGCACAGCCCGCAGCGACGTGAGGCTGAAGCAGCCTGGCAGAGGGAGGGTGGAAGGCACAGCCCGCAGCGACGTGAGGCTGAAGCAGCCTGGCAGAGGGAGGGTGGAAGGCACAGCCCACAGCGATGGGAGGCTAAAGCAGCCAGGCAGAGGGAGGGTGGAAGGCACAGCCCGCAGCGACGTGAGGCTGAAGCAGCCAGGCAGAGGGAGGGTGGAAGGCACAGCCCGCAGCGACGTGAGGCTGAAGCAGCCAGGCAGAGGGAGGGTGGAAGGCACAGCCCGCAGCGACGTGAGGCTAAAGCAGCCTGGCAGAGGGAGGGTGGAAGGCACAGCCCGCAGCGACGTGAGGCTAAAGCAGCCTGGCAGAGGGAGGGTGGAAGGCACAGCCCGCAGCGACGTGAGGCTAAAGCAGCCTGGCAGAGGGAGGGTGGAAGGCACAGCCCGCAGCGACGTGAGGCTAAAGCAGCCTGGCAGAGGGAGGGTGGAAGGCACAGCCCGCAGCGACGTGAGGCTAAAGCAGCCTGGCAGAGGGAGGGTGGAAGGCACAGCCCGCAGCGACGTGAGGCTGAAGCAGCCTGGCAGAGGGAGGGTGGAAGGCACAGCCCGCAGCGATGGGAGGCTAAAGCAGCCAGGCAGAGGGAGGGTGGAAGGCACAGCCCGCAGCGATGGGAGGCTAAAGCAGCCAGGCAGAGGGAGGGTGGAAGGCACAGCCCGCAGCGACGGGAGGCTAAAGCAGCCTGGCAGAGGGAGGGTGGAAGGCACAGCCCGCAGCGACGTGAGGCTAAAGCAGCCTGGCAGAGGGAGGGTGGAAGGCACAGCCCGCAGCGACGTGAGGCTGAAGCAGCCAGGCAGAGGGAAGGTGGAAGGCACAGCCCGCAGCGACGTGAGGCTGAAGCAGCCAGGCAGAGGGAGGGTGGAAGGCACAGCCCGCAGTGAGTAGCAGAGAGGCAGTCACCGGCAGACCGCCGCAGCGAGGCTGAGCCATGGGTGCTGAAGAGGCAGCTGTGGGAGCAGACGGGGCAGCAGGACTGGTTAAGCTGCGGGAAGCAGAGGCAGGGAGAGGAGGCCGGGGATTCAGCCCCCGATTCTGCACGTCTCTCCCTTCTCAGGCTGTGTCAGCTGATTGGAGGACTGATGCCAGAAGTCACGTCTACGAGGCTCTGATTGGCTGTGTTGCAGGCAGCGCAATTCAGATGCTGTCCCAGTGCCACGCAAGCAGCTTAGACCAGACACTGTACAGTTAGCTCGAAAACCGGACACACCCATCCAAAACTGGGCAGTTGGCCACCCTAGGTACAATGGATGATTTAAATGATAGGTTACAAATTACTAGGAGTGAGTTCTTTCACAACCCTGGGGTGTTTGCCATCTGGTCCAGGAGATTTGCTACGCTCCAGTTTACCAATCTGGCCTTCTACATCTTCCAGGTTTACAGTGATTTGGTTCAGTTCATCTGAATCATCAACCTTGAAACATTTCTCTGGAATGGGTATCTCCCCAGCATCCTCATTAGTGCATATTTACAGCATGGGTGGTATTGAAGATCCTCACTCTTACAGGCCGATGCAATACGGTGTGCAAGCCACAGCGCCCAGCTCAACGCACGACTGGACGCGTGTCCATAACCCCTGATGCAAAACAGAGGTTAACGGGTCCAAAATGCACGTCCAGTCGAGTACATAGGTAAATTCATGTTGATGAGGCTATTACCTATTTCCCCCGATTAAAAAAAAATAAATAAAAAATGTGTAGCCGACAGGCACATTTTAACCTGCAAAAATGAACGCCTGCTTGGAGCAGGATTTAATTCTTGAGTAGCCCAAAAAAATTACAGAAAAGCTTTTCTGTTCCTTTTTTCAGTTCCTCTGACTTAATATCATTGCAATTTTAAGTCAGAGGAACTGAAATAAGAGAATTAAAAAAAAAAAATAAAGTGTGCCAATGGTCAGGTTAGGAAGAGGGACACTCAGTTAACGAGCGTCCATTGTCCCAACCCATCCTGACAGGCCCCTCTCCCGGGCGCCTGCTGCCGAGGAGGCGCTAGGGGCGCACAGTTTCCCCTAGCGCCTCCTTTTTACCACGGCGCCCAATTTAAAGATTAAATCGGATGCCCGGGAGAGGTGGATTGGTGCACGTAAAGGGAGCGGGTGCTCAATCACGAGCGCCTGTTTAACGCGCGCATCGTTCTGTTTGTGCAATCATCCGGCCTGCTTTTTCACCTTCTTCTCCTCCCCTGGGCAAGGTGATGTTCCTAAGACAGGATACAGGGACTTTCGTGACTATAAGATGATCGCAAGCCCATTTACACAGGAGGAAGTACTTTTCACACAAGCAAGAGTGGATAAGGCAGTGGGACCTGATGGACTTCACTGCAGGATAAGGAAAGAGCATATCTTACCTTCTTATGTTCTCAAGGAAGTGCTGACTGCCTCTCTCACGGCAACTTTTCTTCTGCCCCTGTGTCTTTCTTGGTAGGACTATCTCAGGATTGAGTTTTGCTGCACGATATTGAATCCAATTTATTTCTGCGATATCTATAGATTGTCCCTCTATGTAGATTATGGCCTTTTTGATCTTGTCATATTTTTTACTTTGGGTGTCCAGAGCTGCCAAGTTACCAAATTCCAGGAGTGTGGTTTTTAAACCAGTCCTAAATTGCTGACAGCCCCATGCTGATGCATTATGGGATCTGCAGTCCTTATTTCAATGGTTAGAATTACTGACTGCAAATCCCACGCTGCCATGGGATGCAAGTTAAAATCGAGGACTGGCTAAAGCCTCAGTCTGGGACCGGGGTAACGAGGCAGCTCTGGGTGTCTGATTTATCCTGGGTGACTTTTCCTTCTCCTGGACCCCTGCAGTCTCTGCTGAGAGTGGAAGCTGCACTTTCTGTTAATGATGTCAGCCTGCAGCAGGGGTGGCCAACTCTGGCCTTCAAGAGCCACAAACCCGGCCTGGTTTTCAGGAAATCCATCGTAAATATGCATGAGATAGAGCTGCATTCATTGGAGGCAGTGCATGCAAATCCATCTCATGCATATTCCTTGTGGATATCCTGAAAACCAGACCTGCTTGAGGCTCTTGAGAACCAAAGTTGGCCACTTCCTGGCCTAAAGAGACCTGCTCCCTGTTGAGCAGCCCACCCCCTGGGTCTAGAAATAGGACTCCTCTATTCCCATTGCCGGCCTCCCACCGTTCTCTAGGCTCTGCCCCCTGGGAGTGTGAGAGGTTGGTGAATGGTGGGAGTCTGTGTGTGTGTGACACACTCTCTCTTAGGGCTGATACAAGGGTATTAGATGCCCTAGAGACAAACCTTACAGCCTTTCATTCCCCCTTCCCTCCCCTCCCCACATAATTAAAACTTATGCATTCTTTTCCATTTTAAAATGTATTAACTTCCCCAACCTAAAAAGGCAGATTGCATATGGAAAATAGACATTCACAGTACAATCTTCTGAAGTAAAAATATCACTTACAACAACATATATATTATATGGGCAAAAAACACACGTTCAATAATAAGAGTTTAATAGACTTAATAAACGACCTTACTCATAGTAATCAGGGTGGTTTACTGGATCCCATATGGTATTAAGCCTATGGTAAAGTGCACTGGGTGTGGCCTTGCCCCACAGAAAGCCAGGAATAAACTGAACTACAATTCCAATATAGGAAGCCTTCCATATGATAACTGCCAGCACTCAACCTATGCAAAAGCCACACTGCAATTATTACATCAGGCCCTAAACACCAATACACCTCCTGCTGGAACAAAATACACTGGACTGCTATAGACTCCTGCACAATAACTACATGCTAGCAGAATACCTCACCTGTGTCACACACACAGCGAACACAGGCAGAAGCTCAGCATATACAGAACACGGGACTACGAATTAACAATGTACAGACAAAAACTGAACTGGAAGCCACAAGAAGCCGGACTCTGCATGCAGGGCAACACTAGAAAAAGACACAGAAATGACCTGTACTCACACTATCTCACTAAATTTCATGTAAACGGATGTGATACCCTCGGGTGAATCCCTGCCATTCTTCCTATTTATCTTTGAAAATTCTTCTCAGGAAAACTTGTGCTCTGCACGAACTTTGACCCAAATAATAAATGATGTAAAATCGGGAAGCAGCGTAACTTCTGAACTGAGTATTGTTGAAGGGGGGAGGGGAGACAATTTAATTTTGGCTGTGGTTTGATTTAAAGCCATCGGCCATGGAGAGTTTTCCTTCAGCAGCTGATGATCCTGCCACGCCAGAATAACTTTCATTTTCTGAAAACATGAAACTCGCTAGGGCTGAAAGAAGCCCCCTTTCTGGTGCAATGACATCCCAAGGGGCCTAGTGGTTAGAGCAATGAGCTGAGAACCAGCAAAACCAGGATTCAAATCCCACTTCCCCCACCAACACTCCTAGTGAACCTGGGTAAGTCGTTCTAGTTCCTCTTGCTCCAGGTACCCACTTAAATGTGAATTTTAACATTCATGGAACCTTTTCTTAGATAACTCAATAATTGAAACTTGAAGAAAGATTAAATCACCATATCCATCATTTATTAACAGTTGCCGCCATTGTTCTGTTCTTATTCGGATTATTTCACTAGCGTCTCCTGCACCTTGGGTTTACTTTGAAAATTTGCTCTCAGGAGAGGCCGCTGAACTCTTTAAGTGGTTGTAAGCTCACCTGAGTCCCTTCCGCAGGGTTCCATAACAGATTCATCACACCCGGACCATAGGTCTTACCGTTTAACCTCTGGGCTTCTATCCCTCCCAACGCAGCCCATGTGGCAAAACACGATCCGTGTCGGGGGACCAAAACATATTTCTACAAGTAACTGTTAATAAATGATGGACATGGGGATTTCATCTTTCTTCAAGTTTCAATTATTGAGTTATCTAAGAAAAGGTTCCATGACTTTTCGTAATCGCTATACTATCGATTTTTGTGCTTTTAGTAGTAAAACAAAAACATCTAGACAGATCAGCGGGGTTTTAAAGTTCAGGGCTAGCAGGAGGAAAGGGAGGGAAGTCCTATCCCTTAACTGGGCAAACTGGAAATGAACTGGGAAAACTGGCAATGGCATCAGCACGCGTGTCTTTTAAAATCTCCCCACTTGCGGGGTAAAGAGGTATTTGTGTGCAAAAGCCCGCGCCCACTTAAAATTGGGCACCATGCGCATGGTCAGGCTATTTTATAGCATGTGCGCATATACTCGCGTATTATAAAATTGTCATGTCCCTGGGCATGGGCCGATGAACGCGAGCAAGTGTGCACCTGCTTGCCGCTATGAAAGTTACTGTCTTATTCTGTGAGCTCTTTGGGACATAGAAAAAAAAATGTTGTAAACTGTCTTGAGCTGAAACTGGAAAGGTGGACTAGAAGCATAAAATATTATTATTAAAAAGGTCGTGTGCATTCTCAAAAAAACAAGGATCTGCAGCCTTCATTATGCATGCTGTCACCCTGGCATGCAAAAGTATTGCTTGTGGCATGTCATCGCTGGTCCAATCCCCCTCTGCTGGCAATGGGAGCATTGTTTTTTCAACATTTTATTTAGACCATCAGGGAAGAACCAGACATCAAATGTCCAAGTTAAGTAGCAATGAGTCATAAAAAATGCAAAGTTCCAGGATATTGCAAAATAAACAAAAAGGCCTGATATACGTACAGTATATGAAAATGAACACCAAAAAGGGGAAATCAACGAGTAACACAATATCTCCAAAACTTTCCCCAAATTGCACCATATTTTTGGATGTTCCCTGTAAGCTTTTCCAGAGTTGCAATTTCTACTAGCTGCTTCTTCCATTGTAACAGGCTAGGGATGCACTTCCAAAACAAGGCAATAGTCCGGCAGCTAAGAGTCACTGTGTAACAAAAGCTTTGTCAGAACTAAAGATATTAAGTGAAGCATCCCTCCATACACTGGAGTACTGGATAGGAACGGGGACATTTTGACAGCGCAGAGCCTGGCACTTCCAGTCTGCGCTGATCTCGCCAGGGATTGCTCTGCGGCCCCTCTCCCACTGACTGCAGCCTACAGGCTGCAGTCAGTGGGAGAGGGGCCGCAGAGCACCCCGACAACTCAGAAGTAGGAACTATGGGAATTTCAGCAGTCCCTCTACCACAGCATCTTTTTTGCTGGTTCCATTAAAGGTACTACAAAGGTAGTAGGCACCCTCACGCCCCATGGCTGTCTCGCCTTAGGCTGAAGTGGACGTCTTGGCTTCTGCCCCACTTTCTACCTCTGTTTGTCATCGTAATTACACAGTCAAGACTCTGCAGCACACAGCCATGGAATGATCTACAGCCAGACCATCGGGTCCAGCAGTCCTGCCCTTAACAGAGCATTCAGTATAGTTTTGTCTGGTAGAACAAAGCAATGTACAAAACAAATAATAAGAATGCAAAGCAAAACATCATAAAATACAATCAATAAGAGTTAAATAAAACATAATATAAACAAAGTATATTTGAATAAAAGACTGCAATTTAAAACCAAAGGCCTAAAAATGACTATAAAATGGATAATAAAACAATAAAATGGCTCAAAACCATTAATTATATCATAAACACTGTTGGTGAAATGTTGCCGCATCGCCTGCTATGTACTGAGTCAATTTGATGTGTAAATCTGTGAGAGATGTCAGTGCTTTTCTGAACTTTAAATAATCTTTTCAAGTCGCAGGGCTAAAGGCAGAGAAATCCAAATACTTGGGGCGAGGTAAGAGAAACTCCATTCTCTCGTAGCTTCAAATCTGATCTCTCAAGGCCATGGCAAAGCCAAAAGACCACATTGAGAGGAGCGAAGCAGGCGGGCAGGAGAGTAAGGTTTAATAAAATTGGCTAAATATGACGACATACCCCATCTAAAAACTTTCAAATTTAAACAACACATTTCCTAAACAGTGGCAGCCTGAAGAAGAGGCATCACATGACCGCGTTTCATTTTCCCCAAAATGAGTTTGGCTGCTGTGTTCTGCACTACCTGCAATGCTCCTTAATCCCCAGGGACTGGATTAGACGAGGTCACCTATACACAGAGGCCACTACAGTGAAAGCTAAAGGAAAGCCCTCATTCTCTTACCTTTGTCTCCTGGATTGCTGCTCATTTTCTCTCCTGTTGTTCCAGGTCCCGTGTCTCCAGCTCCGCATCCAAGGATGAGAGTCAGAAAGAGCAACCATGCAGCTGGAGGAAGGTGGCAAGTAGCCATTTTTTTTATAAACCACCCTTCCAAGAACAAGACGATCTCTTCTGGTCTCTCTGACTTATGACACACACACACACTTTTACACACACACACACACACGCACCCTTTCCATTACCACTCCCACCCTTGTGAGCTCACTCACTGTAAGATGCAAACTGACAACGGAAACAGACAGAAGCACCAAGGTTTCATGTGGTTTCTGTGAGCGCAGCTTCCTCCTTGTATCCAGGCATGCAATGGGAAACTTCACCCCATGCAAACAGAATTACTGAGTTGGCATATTGAAGATTGCTGATTTCTTCCTGCTATTCTGAAGCTTCACCCAACACAAAAGGAGAACTTTAACTATTAATCTCATATATAATTTTAAAACACATTTATTAAGAATAATACATCCTAATACAACCCCCTAAATACATACAATATAATCAGCCACACATTAAAACATCACATACTGAATAGCATATAGGCAGTGAACAAATATAATCATCAATTTATTTAACACATCATTTCTAGCACCATATCATAATGTTTTACATTGACTCCTATATAAACATCATGTACTCAATAAGATCTCATCTTCTAATAGCAGGATTGTCCTGCTGAAAGGAAGTGGTGATGTCACTTCCGGTTTGTGAAGTTTCGTGACCGTTTGAGGAATCGCTATAAGAATTGTTGAAGATGAAGTGAATTTAAATTCTTTAAGAAATTTGTGGTTTGGAAACAACAATTGTGATGTTCTGTTGATGAACTCACATGGGATATTAGAAGTTTTTCCCCTGAGGAAGCCTGCTTGACAGGTGAAACGAAGATCTTCGTCTGGGATTAGTACTGAGCAGTACTTATTGAATCACATTGTGGCAGTAATTAATGGAGGAAAGCCGTGGAGTTGAAAACTACTGGAATCTGCATTGAAAAGCACTTTAATGAACTACATGTGATGACTGAGATGAGATCTTATTGAGTACATGATGTTTATATAGGAGTCAATGTAAAACATTATGATATGGTGCTAGAAATGATGTGTTAAATAAATTGATGATTATATTTGTTCACTGCCTATATGCTATTCAGTATGTGATGTTTTAATGTGTGGCTGATTATATTGTATGTATTTAGGGGGTTGTATTAGGATGTATTATTCTTAATAAATGTGTTTTAAAATTATATATGAGATTAATAGTTAAGGTTCTCCTTTTGTGTTGGGTGATAGTATATATTGGGGAACCGATTTGTGATTTATTTCCCTCAGTATTGTATTGCCTTGGTGGCATTCTGAAGCTTCAGGCATTCAAGGGAACTGTGGTGGGCCAGAGGCCCCCGGAGATGCTGCTATCCACAGTCAACATGAAAAATGTGGATTCCCCTTACTGAGCTTCATGAGCTTCTAGGAACTGAAGGGGCAGCACTCATTGCCCCTGGGGCAGGCAACTCTGAGTACCAAGGGGGCAGCATTCCCTGTCCCATTGGTAGGTAATGCCCCTGTGCCCAATTACCTTGTAGGGGGTGATGGAGTCTGCATGAGGGGGTGCTCCTCCCAAGCTGGGAGCTCCTCCCAAGCTGGGAGGAGCACCCTTCATACAGACTCCATCAGTCTTTGTGTGTGCATGGTGTCCGGTGCTTCCACCTGGGGGAGAAGGTGTAAATGGGTGGGATTTCCATCCCTCCACCCCAGGAAAACCTGAAAAACAGATGGTCTGGCAGTACTAACAAGTATGTACACGTTTTATTAGACTATAGGGCTATATAAATTTATACAGTATATTCATCTACTTATGGGTATTAGTCTCAGATCACAAAACTCTATACATTTCTACAAGATATCACCTGGCACATTTAGCTATTTGGGAGCACTAACCCCCACAAAATAACACCATATAGAAAAGAAAGGTCTTCTTGTATTCCCGTTGATCTAATCCATTTACCCTTTCTCCTTCCCACTGTACTCCAAGTTCGGCTGGTGGGTGCTGCTGGTCATAAGTGGGGGATCCGTTTTGTCCACACGGCTGCTGCCGTCTCCTATTCTCCACTTCCTCTCTACTGCTGGGTCCATGCCCTCCTGGGGAACCGAACTCTGGGGTTTGCTCCCTCCTTGGTGTTACGATCTCCTCCTCCAGAGGGGAGGAGTTAGTAATCTGCTGTCACTCACTCCGCCAGGAGGGCAGAGTTAGCAATCTCTTCTGCTTTTCTCCTGAAAAGGGGAGGAGTTAGCAATCTGTCATGATCTGCTCCTCCAGAAGGGAGGAGTTAGCTATCTGTAGTGCTTACCTCGCCAGGAGGGCGGAGTTAGTAATCTGTTAGCGAACTGCTGTTAGATGCTCCTGTAAGGGAAGGAGGTAGCAATCTGTTATGGATCAACTCCCCAGGAAGAGGAGTTGGCAATCTGTTCAATGATACTCTTCTGAGGAGAGGAGCTAACAATAAGTATATTGTACTTCGCTACAGAGATAGCAATCTATCATGCCTCTGCTACGGAGTAGCAATCTGTTATATATAGGCTGCTGGTAAGTCCCATAGAAAGAGAAGTTCGCTATCTATATAATACTTCTGTAAGTGGTGTTAGTGGTCAGTAATGGTTGGCTTCCACAGAGTGACAGTAGTGTAAGGCATGACCACTTGGAGGAAATGGTGAGTCCCTTGGCTGATGGCAGATGACAGCGCCCCCAGGAGGAGATCCTGAGAGGAACCACCAGCTAGGCTAGAATATGAAATAAACACAAATAGTTCTTTATTAGACTGGAAGCTGGACCACCAGTGGTGGCAGTAGTGAGTCATTGTGTCCGGCAAGGCTGAAGTCCTTCTGATACTGGAATATAATCTCGGGGTCGCTAAGCTGTAGAGAGAGACTAGAAGTAGTGAGTAGACAGGGTAACTGGATACAAGATGGTACAGTCACAATAGTAGATATCTGCAATGGTCTCTGTGCCACAGAGAGTCTTCAGTATATTCAGGAACAGGAGCTGTAGGCGAGCATTGGTTCCCACAAACAGTCTGTAATAAGAACTCACAATTTCTGTATATGAAGTGGCTTCTAGAGTAGAAGAGAGTCTGTAAAGGATTCTAGGAACATGGGCCCTTGTGGAGCGAGTACCGGTTCCTATCTGCAATCTTGCCAATGTAACTCACGATCTCCGTACCTGCGATAACGTCTTGGACGGAAGGGAGTCTTCAGTTACATATGATTGTTACATCGATTGTCATTTTTATATAGTCTTTTAATTGTGAACCGCTCTGGCCAGATCTGGAATCTGTTGTGCGGTATATAAGACGTAATAATAAATAAATAAATGCAGTGCTTCTGGTCCCATGTGTTGGAGGCGTGTGGGAGAGAGGCCTCTTATCTACACATACGGAGGAAGTGTAGTATTGTGGTTTGGTTGGAGGTGCAACGTTAAATGCTGTTGTGTGAGGATTTGGAGGTGGTACTTTCTTTTGTATGGAACTCTGCTTGTAACTGTTTGTGTGTGTGTGTGTGTGTGTGTGTGCTCACCGCTTGTTACAAAAATAAACTAAATAAAAAGTTTAAAAAAATATCATGGTGCTATCATCGCAAAAACTCAGTGATGAAAAAGAATAAGCAGAGGGAGCAAGAACGTGCTCTGACAGCCTGCTTTTCACAGCATCACTTTAAAGGGCCATGTGGCCCCTCTGAAAGTGTCAAAACTACCTCTGGGGTTCTGTGAGGGCCCCCCAGCTCCCTATCGAGGCAGCACTGAGTGCAAAAGTAAAAAAAAACAAAACAGATTTTACACTGCCTCCTGCCCTAACCCCTCCCCTTTGTTGAACCTCCTCCCCCACCCCCACCCCAAGCAAAGACCCCCCCGGTGTCCCCATCCCCTCTCCCGCCAGACCCCCTTCCAAAAAATGAGGTCCTGGTGGCCAATCTTCAATTAACAGATTTTATATTATCCCAGGCTCTTATCTCTTTCAGATTCATCTATATCTATTTAACTGGCGCGTTCGTTCACTTTGCTAATTGCCACCATTTGCACCTACACGGTGTCCTAACCAATGGGAACTGTTACGGATAGATTTGTATTTGTCCGTGTGTGTAAATCCCAGGCCTTGCGCACAGCGGGTGCATTGATCGCTGTCCCGGAGCCTCACGCGCCGGCCGGCTGCCAGGCCATGCAGCTTACTTCAGGTCGGCTTTAGGGGATGGGGAGGAGAGGGGAAGGGGAAGGAAGCTTAGGCAGGGGGTGGGGAAGTTCCCTCCCCGTCTGCTCATTAATTGGAGCGGACTGGGAGGGAACTGGGGAAGTGCCAATTGTGTCACCGTGCGGACTTGCGAATGTTCACCCCCCATGCGCCTGCATGTTATAAAATCGGTGCGTCCACGTGTGCGTGCCGGGAAGCGCTCGCACATGGACGCGCCTGCGCACGTATTAAAATCTACCCCCGAGAGTTCCTGCACCTGCTTTTCAGTGTTTGTCATCTCAAACGTACACAGAACATAAAAAATAAAGACGAGCGACTGAGAAAGCCATAGCCGCAGAAGTGCAAGGCTTTCTGAGACCTTTCCACCCTCGGCGGGAGGTTAACATGCGAGTGTCGCGGAACCCGGGGCAGCAAGCGACGCTCGCACGTCTGCATTTTCGAAACTCGGGGTGTTCTTTTTCCTGAAAGAAGTCCCTGCAGAAGAGCAGGTGCAAGTCACCGGGGGGGACTTTGTCCAGCAGCAATTTTCAGAGCAAAGGTCCGAGCACCCTTTGGGGCCGATGCAATTAAAATGCACTGGAAGCGGGTACAGAGTGATCAGCGCCCGCTCTCCTAACGCACCCCAAGGCTCCTCTCCCGGGGCGCCAGGCAATATTTCAATTAGAGGTCGCATTGTCCAGTTTTGTAAAGTTTTTCTTCCTCTGATAGTAAGGAGGGGGAGAGTGGCTGACTGCCTTATGGTTAGGGCTTCTGGTTTTGGGGGGGACTTTCATCCGGGCCATCAGCAGAGCTGAAGAGGAGGTGGAGGTAGCCCAGGCTTCTTTCACCTCTGACCTTTGGAGCAACAGCCACCGACCCCGCTGGGTTGCCACAAGTACTGGCACTGCCTGCAGCTCTGGGACTTCCTGGGAAAGGGTGGAAGAGAAGTCAGGTTAAATAAATAAAGCGAAATCACTGAAAGCCAGAAGCTTACGTACTGGAAACCCAAAAGCACTAAACAATTGCAGAAATCTTAGTAACACAGAGAACTGGAAATAAAGTAATGTTAGGTTAGAGCAGTGGTTCTCAGCCTTTTTTCAGATGGTTCTCACATGCGTGACACACTGAACATGTGACCATCACGGGGCTAAATGTAAACATGCTCTCTGCATCCACAGGGGTCCCCTCTACCCCCAGCAATGAGTGCAGAGCAGATCTAGAGCATTACCCTGTACAACTCGCCATACAACAAAGATATTCTGATGACATCTCAGTAAAAGCAAAACAAACTCCCTTTACTACCAGGCACAATACCCCTCCTTATGAAAAGACAGTCATTTACCACGAATGCTATTTAATCCTATTGAGAAAACACAACAAATAAGACTGATACAAATGCCCGCATGCTAGTAAAATACCTCACCTCGGTCACACACCCTTCACCAAGGACAGAAAAACCACAAATTATAAATATGGAGACAGAAACTGGAGTGGAAAACAAAAAAAGCCACTCTGCATGCAGTGCGTGTTATGGTCCCAGGCCGTGCCCCGGGACCTCCGCTTACCTCGCGGCCGGGTCAGGCCGCTGGAACTCTTCTCCGGCCGTCCAGGTCTGAAACACGGCCTGCTGCGCCGTTCCCTCTGTGAGGGAGACGCCGCCAACCTTTCGTCGTTGGCCCCGCCCCCTAGGCGCGCGGGCCTCAATGTTCAGGATTTAAAGGGGCCAGTGCGGGAACTTGAGGACAGCCCTAATGATGACTTCAGACGCTGCCGGGTTATTTAAACCCTGCAGCCGCCTCCAGACCTCGCCTTGCAACAAGGTTCGCTCTTTCTGAGTTGCTAGTTGCTGCATCAGGACTCCTGTCTGACTTCTGACTTCTGGCTTCCGACCCTGCTTCGTTAATTGACTCCGCTTCAGCTTCCGTCCCTGGTTTTGGCTTCTGATGTCTGACTTTTGGCTTCTGACCCTGCTTCGTCCTTTGACTTCGGCTTCAGTCCTCTCCTCGTCTACAGGTATCCGGTTCTTCGCTTGCCCGGAGGATTCACCTAAGTCCCAGCGGCTCGGGCCCTCACGGACTCCTCCCGGGAGGGCTGCGGGCTTCCAAGGGTGAAGTCTCTTCTGGCCTCCTGGGCTCAGCCGCTTCCGTCGACTGCCTCTTCGGCTGCTTCTCTGGTCCTTGATCGCCTAGGATCACACCTAAGTCCAAGAGGCCCGGGTTCCTACAGGCTCCTCTTGGGGGGACCTCGGGCTTCCAGTGGTGAAGCCTTCTTCGGAACACCTCTGCAGCGCCGCCTCCCGGCTGCGACGCCCACTGTGGGTCCCCACAGTGCGACATCATCAGTCTCAGCCGGCCCAAGGGTCCACTCCCGCAACAGTGCGAACCTGGAGAAATGGAAAGAGAAATATAGCACCTAACAGACTCTCAGGATTTGCAATAATGCGCACAAACTAAGCCGCACAAAGTTACACCTGCATTATGGGCACACTCAAACAGTAACAACCCTATCTAAGAAATACAACTATTAAACCAGGCCCTAAACACCAATACATTTCTATTGGGAAAACAGAATAAGCCAAGCTGCTATAGAGCCCTACACAGAAATAATTGTAAATTGTAAAGCTATACTAAAAATGTTACAAAACAGCTGCTGAACAGAATAATATGCAACAATTAAAAACTCATAAAAATTATTAAAACATGTCTAAATATCAATAACATTTTTCAAAACAGCAGATATCGCATAACACCCAATAATTAAAATGGTAGTCAA
This sequence comes from Rhinatrema bivittatum, assembly GCF_901001135.1. Lineage (NCBI taxonomy): Eukaryota > Metazoa > Chordata > Amphibia > Gymnophiona > Rhinatrematidae > Rhinatrema > Rhinatrema bivittatum. Next base: position 820,895,829 of record NC_042615.1, read on the forward strand.
TCAAGAAAAATAAACTTAAAAAGCCACCTTTACTTACCCTCTCCAGCAACTCTCCTACTCCTTTCCCTTCCAGGCCAGTAGCACTCACCAGAAGCAGCAAGGGCTGCTGAAGCTCTGTCCTCACAGTCCTCTTCCTTAGGGCCCATGACCAGTCTTGATCTTTCACGCACAAACCAGTCATCTTCCTGACCAGTCTCTCTCTCAATCACACACATGCTCTCTCTTATATACAAGCTCAAAATCACACACAAATGCTCTCGCACCCATTCACACCCACACACACCAGCACGCATCCATTCACACCCACACACACCAGCATGCACCCACTCATCCACTCACACACACACACACCAGCACGCATCCATACACACCAGCATGCACCCACTCATCCACTCACACACACACACACCAGCATGCACCCACTCATCCACTCACACACACACACACCAGCATGCACCCATTCACACCCACACACCAGCACGCACCCACTCATATACACACACACCAGCACTCACCCATTCACACACACACAAGCACGCACCCATTCACACCCACACACACCAGCACGCATCCATTCACACCCACACACACCAGCATGCACCCACTCATCCACTCACACACACACACACCAGCATGCACCCATTCACACCACACACCAGCACGCACCCACTCATATACACACACACCAGCACTCACCCATTCACACACACACACACCAGCATGCACCCATTCACACCAGCCCTCACCCAGGCACCCATTCACACCCACACCCAGGCTCCCATTCTCACATGCATGCACTGGGCCTCACCGCCAAACCTCTTCTTCTTTTGCTCCATTTCCTCCGTGGCTTACTCCAGCGGAACATCTTTTTCGCCGCCACATGGATGGGTTCCCGTGGCGGCCTTTATTCATTGGGGTCAGGTTTCTTCTTTGCCGCCACGGGAATGAGCTCCCGTGGTGGCCTCGCTTCAACACTGCCACTCTTCCCAACCCCCCACCCCCCGGCCTATGCTATGTCCCTTCTTCCTACCTCACCGGCCAATCAGAAGCTACCTCCCTTCTTCCTACTCCCACTGGCAGGTAGAAGGGAGGAGGCTTCCGATTGGCCTGCGCGGGGGGCAGGAAGAATGGAGGAGGCTTCCCATTGGCCTACAGGGGCAGGGAATGGGGAAGCACAACCGGGGCAGTGGGACACCGGGAGCCGCGACACACCAGCCGGTGCTTGGCAACACACTCTAGGTGATCGTTAAGGCCAAAAGGAGTGCTTTTGTGTTTGCACTACATAGAGTTGTGCTCTTCATTTTTTTACATCACTTCTGGTTTTCCCAAACTTTAAAAAAAAGGCAGTTCCTTTCTTGCAGATCCACTGGGGATAGTTTTTCCGCATTTCCACCAGAGTCACATCAAGATCTGACTTTACGAGTCTCCCCGTGAAACAGATTTCCATTGAAACACGGCACCGTGTCAGGGTCTCAGTCATAAAGTATTGGTCATCAAAACTGATCAGAACGCTAGGTGTTATCCCTTACAGATATTCAGCGCACTAAGGGATCTTTAATGATGTTTTCCCATTGCTCTTACACAAGATGGTCCTACAAAACCTTTTGTTAATAGAAGACACTATTTTCAGTATTAGGGGTTGGTTTTGACGTATTGCTTTCTTCCCCATAGGTGACATTTTTGGGGCTTTTTGTTGTCTCCTATGTAGACAGCAGGGGGACACTGCTGGCAGGTAATGGCGCATATTACACTGGGAAGAGGAGAACAACATCAGCTCCATCATCCAGGGCTCATTCACATTCTGCACACAAAAGCTTAACGTTCTGCAAAATTCTGCAAACTTTATATTGGTCAAAATAACACAATTTACATGACAATCTTTAAGTAATTACATTTTAATTTAATACAGAAAAAGGTTATTTTTTAAAAAAAACAGCAGAATTTTAAATATTTTGAGCAGAATTTCCCTAGAAATTCACTGTACGAGTGTCCCTTCCACTCGCTCTCCCTACTCCCCTGGCCACTTTGCCCTCTCAGGCCCCAACTCCTCCATCTGTCAGGATCTCTCCCCTCCACCTCTAGGCTCAACCCCTTCCACTCTATTGCCAGACCCAGAGTTTGACCCCGTTCTCAGTACTGCCCCTCGTACAGTCTCCCTCTGTCCCTCCCTCTCTCACACGCATGCTCCCTCTCTAGTGCACTTACATACCCCCTTATACAGGCTTTCTCACTCACACACCCTCATATAGGGTCCCTCTCTCTCTCTCTCTCACACACACACACACACACACATCTCTTATACAGGGTCCCCCTCTCTCTTGCATACAAACACACACACACACATACACCCTCACACAGGCTACCTATGTCTCTCTCTCTCACACACACCCCTTCACACAGGCTCGCTCACTCACAAGAAAGCACCCTCACACATACACACGATCCCTTTTTTATACACACCAGCTCCCAATGTCTCACACACATACACACTTCTTCACAATCTCCTCACACAGGCTCCCTCTCTGGCACCCACACTCAAGCAACCCCCTGCTCTCTCACCCGTCCCCCCCGCTCTCTCTCACACACACATACCCTGCTCGCACTCACATCCCTGCTCTCTCTCACATTCCCCCTGCTCGTTCTCTCACATCTCCCACATGTTCTCTCTCTCACATACTCCCTGCTCTCTCTCCCCCTGCTCTCTCTCACATCTCCCCCCCTGCTCTCCTTCACACCCCTCTGCTCTGTCTCTCTTTCACACATGCCCTGCTCTCTCTCTCACACGCCCCCTGCTCTCTCTCTCACACACAACCCTGCTCTTTCTCACCGGGGCCTTCATCTTCACTGCAAGCAGCGTGCGTCACGTTCACGATGAAGATGAAGTCCCCGGCGTGCCGCAAGCATAGTGCGCCAAGCGTGACGTGCTCTGTTTGCAGCATGCCTGGGTCTTCTGCCAAATTCTGTGCAGTAGGGGGCGGGATTCTGCATGAATTCTGCGCTCTGCAGTAGCACAGAATTCCCGCAGGATTAATATACGCTGTTAACTGCCAGCAATGTCTCTCTGCTGTCTGCATAGGACAAGCAGGTCAGTCTATAAGGAAAAGAATAAATGGATATAAATCTGACATTGGAAATGGCAACATTCAGAAACCAGTAGGAGAACATTTCAACCTTCCAGCACATTCTCTCTCTGACCTTCAGGTTTCCATACTCCTACAGGAAACGTCAAAGGAGCAATCCAGTGTGAAACTCTAAAAAAATGTAGCACCATCTCCCAAGGTCTGGTTTCATGGCTACCACAGCTATCTATGAACTTACCGGTTCTCAGATCATTCTGTCTGTTCCCGCTTAGCTCAGTGGTCAGTAGCCTGCACTATAATGCTATTAACACCCTGTTTCCACACCCTGCCTGCCTATTCAATGCCTTCTCTTCCCCCACCACCTCTTGTGCAAGGGCTGGGCAGGTTGGCTGCTGGTATTCCCGAACAAGAGCAGTGTAGGACTTGAGGGTCTTCTTCCTGTCCTCCCCCTTGGATGGAGCCTGCAGGTTCTGGTGTCTGGCAGGACTTCTCTGGCAGGGTGCACGGAGTGAGGATTCGGTCAGGAATAAAGAAGGTAGAAGTCAGGGCCGGCAGAGTTCAGGCACAGTCGTAGATCAGGCAAGGGTCAGGGCAGGAAGTCAAACCAAACAGACAGGAAGAGCAAGGCAGGCTGGACCACTTTGAGCAAGACTAGGGACACACTGGCAGGAACGAGGTAAAACAAGGAACAAGGTAAGGCACACTGGCAGGAATAAGACATGGAATACACAAGCAGGAAGAGTCACCAGGAAGCTCAAAGGAAGCAGGATGGGTACTGGGAAGCCCACAAGGAACAGAAGAGCTACTGAGAGGCCCAGACGGACAAGACTAGGATAGGACAGGAACACAAGAACAGGGCAAGAACAAGGCATGGTGCCAGCTAGGCCACTGGGAGAGAGGATGCAGAAGGGCTACTGGGAAGTCCATGGAACCAGACAGGCAAGAAACACAGGGACAAACAGAACAAGACAAGAGGCCTAAACAGGCTACACTGGGATAACAGACAAGACAAGGCCTAATAGGTCCCACGGGAATAAGGCAAGCGCAAAGTTGGCCTAAGCAAGAAGCCTCAAGTGACTTGATAATGAGGCCCCGAGCAGACTGTGAGGGAGGGTTTTATGAAGCTGGCTTTGCTGTTTGCAGCCTTCAAGGTGGAGGCTAGAGTAGGAGTGAGTGTGGGCACCTGAGGGACCTGCTGGCAGGGGGGGCCTCTTAGCTGCCAAAATCGTGACACCTGACAAAGTGGACTCTGTCCTGGAAAGCTCATGCTTCAATAAATTGGTTTGCATGCATCTGATGGTGGACTCTGTCCTGGAAAGCTCATGCTTCAATAAATTGGTTAGCATGCATCTGATGGACTCTGTCCTGGAAAGCTCATGTTTCAATAAATTGGTTAGCATGCATCTGATGAAGTGGACTCTGTCCTGGAAAGCTCATGCTTCAATAAATTGGTTAGCATGCATCTGGTGAAGTGGACTCTGTCCTGGAAAGCTCATGTTACAATAAATTGGTTAGCATGCATCTGGTGAAGTGGACTCTGTCCTGGAAAGCTCATGCTTTAATAAATTGGTTAGCATGCATCTGGTGAAGTGGACTCTGTCCTGGAAAGCTCATGTTCCAATAAATTGGTTAGCGTGCATCTGATGAAGTGGACTCTGTCCTGGAAAGCTCATGCTTTAATAAATTGGTTAGCATGCATCTGGTGAAGTGGACTCTGTCCTGGAAAGCTCATGTTTCAATAAATTGGTTAGCGTGCATCTGATGAAGTTGACTCTGTCCTGGAAAGCTCATGCTTCAATAAATTGGTTAGCATGCATCTGATGAAGTGGACTCTGTCCTGGAAAGCTCATGTTTCAATAAATTGTTTAGCATGCATCTGATGGTGGACTCTGTCCTGGAAAGCTCATGCTTCAATAAATTGATTAGCGTGCATCTGGTGAAGTGGACTCTGTCCTGGAAAGCTCATGTTTCAATAAATTGGTTAGCATGCATCTGATGAAGTGGACTCTGTCCTGGAAAGCTCATGCTTTAATAAATTGGTTAGCATGCATCTGATGAAGTGGACTCTGTCCTGGAAAGCTCATGCTTCAATAAATTGGTTAGCATGCATCTGGTGAAGTGGACTCTGTCCTGGAAAGCTCATGCTTTAATAAATTGGTTAGCATGCATCTGATGAAGTGGACTCTGTCCTGGAAAGCTCATGCTTTAATAAATTGGTTAGCATGCATCTGATGAAGTGGACTCTGTCCTGGAAAGCTCATGCTTTAATAAATTGGTTAGCGTGTATCTGATGAAGTGGACTCTGTCCTGGAAAGCTCATGCTTTAATAAATTGGTTAGCATGCATCTGATGAAGTGGACTCTGTCCTGGGAAGCTCATGTTTCAATAAATTGGTTAGCATGCATCTGATGAAGTGGACTCTGTCCTGGAAAGCTCATGTTTCAATAAATTGGTTAGCATGCATCTGATGAAGTGGACTCTGTCCTGGAAAGCTCATGTTACAATAAATTGGTTAGCATGCATCTGATGACGTGGACTCTGTCCTGGAAATCTCATGCTTCAATAAATTGGTTAGCATGCATCTGATGAAGTGGACTCTTTCCTGGAAAGCTCATGCTTTAATAAATTGGTTAGCATGCATCTGATGAAGTGGACTCTGTCCTGGGAAGCTCATGTTTCAATAAATTGGTTAGCATGCATCTGATGAAGTGGACTCTGTCCTGGAAAGCTCATGCTTTAATAAATTGGTTAGCATGCATCTGATGAAGTGGACTCTGTCCTGGGAAGCTCATGTTTCAATAAATTGGTTAGCATGCATCTGATGAAGTGGACTCTGTCCTGGAAAGCTCATGTTTCAATAAATTGGTTAGCATGCATCTGATGAAGTGGACTCTGTCCTGGAAAGTTCATGTTACAATAAATTGGTTAGCATGCATCTGATGACGTGGACTCTGTCCTGGAAATCTCATGTTTCAATAAATTGGTTAGCATGCATCTGATGAAGTGGACTCTGTCCTGGAAAGCTCATGCTTTAATAAATTGGTGAGTCTATAAGGTGCCACCTGCCTCTTGGCATTTTTACTACAGCAGAATAACACGGCTATCCCGCTGAAGATCTTAGCCAAACGTTTACAGCATTTCAAAGAGGAAATGAAACTTCTTAACCACTGCTGCTAACATAGGTCACTTGAAGGACTGTGGCAAGGGTCCCTCCAAGAAACTCCTTTCAGCTGCTGAGAGCGAGCACCGCGTTCTTATCCTACTGAAAGCCTTCTCTGGTAGGAGGCGTCCACGCTGAGGAATATGTAAAAAGTGACATGCGCTGACCGTGTGAAATCTCCCCATAGCGTGGAGTGACCATAGTGTCAGCAAAAAAAAAAAAATCTCCTATCTTAAAAGCAGGAAGTGTGGTTGGCCCTGACAGCTGGGAGGAAGCCCTAGCGTCTGCTGTTCATATCTCTTTCCTCCCCTGTCCTCAGCTTTCCCCTTTGTACCCCCCCTGCGAGGGTCAGAAAGAGATAGAGCTACAGGTGGGGCAATGTGAGAGCTGACAAGACCTGCAACTCTCTGTCTGCAAGGAGACCTTAAGCAAAGAAACTTGGAATAAGGAACATAATGTAAAGCCCCACCGAAATCTATTTATTTATTTATTTAACAGCTTTTCTATACCGACATTAAAATACACATCATGTCGGTTTACGTTGTAACAAAAAGGTAGAAAATACAATAAACAGGGACGGGGGAAGGGGGATAACAAAACAATAGAAAGACAGCTCTAATGGGGAGCTTGAGAGAAGGAACTACACAGTGCGGGCAACTAAGGTTAGGGGGAAAAAACTATTTACAGTGGTAGGGAACTGAGCGAAAGGCACGGACGGGGGGGGAGGTATAATTGCTCTAGGGGAACCTAGTGGGAATGTCGGGAATTTAGCTGAGGGAAAGGGAGAGGGGTAAGCAGGGAGAGCAAGGGTTGTTAATCTGGAAATGCCTGGCGGAAAAGCCATGTCTTTAGCATTTTCCTGAATTTAAAAGGACATGGTTGCATGCGGAGGTTGCATGGTAGCGAGTTCCAGGTAGTTGGGCCGGCTATTGAGAGAGCACGGTCTCTCGTTGCTGTGAGTCTGGACTTCTTGGCCTTAACTTGGATTGACTGACTTGGAGGATGGGCATGGGGCTACATGTTCTCTCACCTCTAGGAATGACTGACTCAGGAGATCAGCTGAGGGATACAGAGCCTGTTCTTGTTGGACAGGATGGTACTGGAGACAGGTGCAAGGATACAGGGCCTGTTCCTCTAGGAGAGAATGGCTCAGGGAACAGGTGCAGGGATACAGGGCCTGTTCCTCTAGGAGAGAATGGCTCAGGGGACAGGTGCAGGGATACAGAGCCTATTCCTCTAGGATAGAATGGCTCAGGGGACAGGTGCAGGAATACAGAGCCTATTCCTCTAGGATAGAATGGCTCAGGGGACAGGTGCAGGGATACAGAGCCTATTACTCTAGGATAGAATGGCTCAGGGAACAGGTGCAGGGACACAGGGCCTGTTCCTCTAGGATAGAATGGCTCAGGGGACAGGTGCAGGAATACAGAGCCTGTTCACAGAATGGCTCAGGGGACAGGTGCAGGGATACAGGCCCTGTTCCTCTAGGAGAGAATGGCTCAGGGGACAGGTGCAGGGATACACAGCCTGTTCACAGAATGGCTCAGGGGACAGGTGCAGGGATACACAGCCTGTTCACAGAATGGCTCAGGGGACAGGTGCAGGGATACAGGGCCTGTTCCTCTAGGATAGAATGGCTCAGGGGACAGGTGCAGGGATACAGGGCCTGTTCCTCTAGGACAGAATGGCTCAGGGGTCAGGTGCAGGGATACAGGCCTGTTCCTCTAGGACAGAATGGCTCAGAGGACAGGTGCAGGGATACAGGGCCTGTTCCTCTAGGATAGAATGGCTCAGGGGACAGGTGCAGGGATACAGGGCCTGTTCCTCTAGGACAGAATGGCTCAGGGGTCAGGTGCAGGGATACAGGCCTGTTCCTCTAGGACAGAATGGCTCAGAGGACAGGTGCAGGGATACAGGGCCTGTTCCTCTAGGACAGAATGGCTCAGGGGACAGGTGCAGGGATACAGGGCCTGTTCCCCTAGGACAGAATGGCTCAGGGGACAGGTGCAGGGATACACAGCCTGTTCCTCTAGGACAGAATGGCTCAGGGGACAGGTGCAGGGATACACAGCCTGTTCACAGAATGGCTCAGGGGACAGGTGCAGAGATACAGGGCCTGTTCCTCTAGGATAGAATGGCTCAGGGGACAGGTGCAGGGATACAGGGCCTGTTCCTCTAGGACAGAATGGCTCAGGGGTCAGGTGCAGGGATACAGGCCTGTTCCTCTAGGACAGAATGGCTCAGAGGACAGGTGCAGGGATACAGGGCCTGTTCCTCTAGGACAGAATGGCTCAGGGGTCAGGTGCAGGGATACAGGCCTGTTCCTCTAGGACAGAATGGCTCAGAGGACAGGTGCATGGATACAGGGCCTGTTCCTCTACGACAGAATGGCTCAGGGGACAGGTGCAGGGATACACAGCCTGTTCCTCTAGGACAGAATGGCTCAGGGGACAGGTGCAGGGATACAGGGCCTGTTCCTCTAGGATAGAATGGCTCAGGGGACAGGTGCAGGGATACAGGGCCTGTTCCTCTAGGACAGAATGGCTCAGGGGTCAGGTGCAGGGATACAGAGCCTGTTCCTCTAGGACAGAATGGCTTAGGGGACAGGTGCAGGAATACAGGGCCTGTTCCTCTAGGACAGAATGGCTCAGGAGACAAATGCAGGGATATAGAGCCTATTCCTCTAAGACAGGATCGCTCAGGAGATAAATGCAGGGATACAGAGGCTGTTCCTCTAGGACAGGATGGCTCAGAAGATAAATGCAGGGATACAGAGGCTGTTCCTTTATGACTGAAGAGCTCAGGGGATCGGCTGAGGGATACAGAGCTTGTTCCTGTAGAACAGGATGGTTCAGGAGACAGGTGCAGGGATACAAGGCCTGTTCCTCTAGGACTGCAGAGCTCAGGAGATCAGCTGAGGGATACAGAGCCTGTTCCTCTATGACTACAGAGCTCAGGGGACAGGTGCAGGGATACAGGGCCTGTTCCTCTAGGATAGAATGGCTCAGGGGACAGGTGCAGGGATACAAGGCCTGTTCCTCTATGACTACAGAGCTCAGGAGATCAGCTGAGGTATACAGAGCCTGTTCCTGTAGGACAGGATGGTTCCGAAGACAGGTGCAGGGATACAGGTCCTGTTCCTCTAGAACAGGATCGCTCAGGGGATCGGCTGAGGCATATACAGCTGTTCCGGTAGGACTGCTGAGCTCAGGAGATCAGCTGAGGGATACAGAGCCTCTTCCTCTATGACTACAGAGCTCATGGGACAGGTGCAGGGATACAAGGCCTGTTCCTCTATGACTACAGAGCTCAGGAGATCAGCTGAGGTATACAGGGCCTGTTCCTGTAGGACAGGATGGTTCCGAAGACAGGTGCAGGGATACAGGTCCTGTTCCTCTAGAACAGGATCGCTCAGGGGATCGGCTGAGGCATATACAGCTGTTCCGGTAGGACTGCTGAGCTCAGGAGATCAGCTGAGGGATACAGAGCCTCTTCCTCTATGACTACAGAGCTCATGGGACAGGTGCAGGGATACAGGGCCTGTTCTTCTAGGACTGCAGAGCTCAGGAGATCAGCTGAGGGATACAGGACCTTTCACCTCTATGAAATGATGGCTCAGGGCCATGGCATAGGGATATGAAGAGTTGTCCATGCTAGGACTGGATGTTTCAGAAGATGGGCACAGAGATTATGGAAACTCTCACCTAGGACTGGAAGGTTCAAGGAACAGATAAAGGGATACAGAGCCTGTCAGTCATAGGACAAGATGGCTCAGGGGATTGGCACAGATATATGGAGGCTGTCACTGGTAGGATTTGACTGCTCAGAGGATGGGCAGAGGGATATTTGGCCATCTTGAAAACCCAGAGCCTGCAGGGCAGGAGCAACCAAGGATCACTCCTGCCTTCGGAAGACCCATGGATAGGGTAAGAAGGATGGTGGGGGAAGGATGAAGAGCCCTGGGGCACTGGAGGGAGCCTGGGCGGGAGGAGGGACCTGGACCGCTGGCCTTATTTTAAGATGGCTTCAAAACAAAATGACAAATTAACAAAATGTCCTTCATTTCCTTCTTTGTTCATTTTCCAAACAAAACGAATAGGAAATGTGCTTGACATTCCTTATTTTGTTTTAAACAGCACATCCCTAGAATTATCCCTGGTAAGTCAGACATGGAGAGGGGTAAGTGGATTCTCAGGCCACCCGCCAGGCCCTGGGTATCGTCATCGCGCGTGCCAATAAGTGGCGCGCGGCTGCGTGATATCCTCAGAAAGGGACCCGTGTGGGCTGCACACCTCTAACACTCCCAGCCTTACACCCGGTCAACCTCATCTAAAAGTACCCCGCACGCGTTCCCCCGCCTCACCAGCTACCCTTCCGAGCCCGGCGTTTGAAAATCACCCTGTCGATCTCCTTACTGACAGCACAGCCCCCTTCCTGCCGATCCCGACGCGTTTTACGTAAGTCACACGGCAAATGACAGCAGCTGGAAACCGAAATGGCTCGTTCACTCCGCCCACTTCCGCTTGGTGCGCGCATACATACCGACGCCCCTCGGCTCCCATGTCTGCCTCCCCCCCCCCCCTCTCTTACCCGCCACAACTGTCCCAGGCAAGCCCAACATCTTTTGCCTCCAGCTCCTCTGCCAGGAGGCCATTTCGGGCCTTGCCATCTTTTTTTTTTTTTAATGGAATTTTTTCAAATACAAATAGAACACAATGTTCTAAGAAAAATCAGACAAAACATCTATAATTGAAACCATAATTAGTAATACTTCCCACATCAGTAAACATGTCTAATTATTATAAGAAATAGGGGGCGACCAATATGTTTAACAAGCAGACTTAAAGGAAAATAGTTCAACTTAATATTTATACAGTCTAGTTAACCCATGTATATTACTTCAAAACCAACCTCCTGATGGGTTATACTTAGGAATGAGAGTCCAGATATACGCCCAGTTGCTCTGGATCTGCAAAAATATATTTAGAATTCTGAAAGGTAATAATGCATTTACGTGGAAAATGCAATATAAATCTAGCCCCCCCCCCTAGATATGGCCTCATTTCTCATAGCAATAAACGTTTTCCTCTTTTCTTGCGTACTTCCTGTAATGTCCGGAAATATCCGAAGCAAAAAAAACATTCTTAAACTGAATCTCTTTCAGAAGTAAATGCAAACTGGACCAGTAATGTAGCTCTTTCTTCTATAGTCATCTCATGAGACTTCTCTAGTATCGATGTAAATGCACCGAGGAATCTGGTAATTGTTCTTGCAACTGGTTTTTTCCTCCCCTAAACGGGGGTAGGTAACATATTTTTGTGATTGCAGGGATTTCCTGATCAGAAAATTTTAGAGTATTCACTATATAACTTTTAAACAAATCTCGAGGAGAAATCAATCTTATCTTTGGGAAGTTCAATATCCTCAAATTAGGCCTTCTCAACTGGTTCTCTACATTCTCCATTTTGTTAGAGGGAATATTTTCTGATCTTATAAGATTGCCTTGGACCATCTCAACTCCCACTATTTTTTGCTCAAGTTTTTTCAGAGATTTCCAACTTTGTAACTTTGTTATCCAAACACTGTGTTTTACATATACTTTCTTTCATCATAGAAGTTAATAAGCTTATTGTCCATTGAAGATAAAACATTCCAAATTTCATCTAGCGTGATTTTTTGGGGCCGAATCAAGGGAGGATTACAGACAACTTGTATTTCAAAGTCTCCTTTTCCTACCTCCACCAGGACCCCTCCTCCATCGTCTTGATGCTGTGCCTCTACAGTTGGGCTCTTGGAGCTCTGTAAATCAGGGCTCTCTGAAGACGTCGGTATCCCACCGGCTCTTCTCTGAACACCAAAATTCAATGAAGCTGATTGTCTCTCCAGCAATATAGCTGACAAATCCTCCGATTTTCCTAGGAATCCAAAGGGGCGGTTCAGGGGTTATCGGCGCACCAGGACTGAGGGATGTTTCATTCGCCTTGGGGCTCAGCGTCTGCTCCTCGCTGATACCACCAGTGGCTTTTCCCACCGGCAACAACTGCATGGGTCCCGCAAACATTTCCTCAATTCTTGGCTTTCTAGTATCTAGCAATGGCATCAAGGTAATTTCTCTTAGTTTAGCTTTCCTTTTTGTGTGAGGCATTATTAAATTCGAAGGAAAAAAGATGAAATCAGGTAATAGAAGCTAAATTTAGAAAAAAGCCAACGGAGCTAAGATGTTCACGTGTTCATTATACGGCGGCCATGTTGGTCTCCCTCTGTATTCGGGCCTTGCCATCTTACAAAATCGGTTCTCAGGCCAGCCCACCCAGGCCCCGATGAGGTTCAAATTTTAGATTTAATTACTTGGTTTCACAGTGCGGCAATCAGGCTTTCTTGTCCCCAGAGGGCTTACGGTTTAAGCCTGTGTCTGAGGCACTGAAGGGAGACGTGATTGGCACGTGGGCTTGCCTGGTTCACAGCCCACTGCTCTAATCACTAGGCCACTCCTCTGCTCCTGAGGGGGATACTTGTCACCAACAGACTTTGCATAGGCTTCCAAATGTCTTTCTCTATCAACCCGACCCAGATTTGAGCCAGGAACCAAGAAGTGGAAAACTGTGCCCTTGCGCTAATCCAAGTCAATCCTTGACAAGCTAGTTATTGCGGTGCCTGCCCTCTGAGCCCGCCAGTCCTAATGATGGCAGGCTTTGTGGCCCTATGCCCATCTCCTGAGCTGTTCAGTTCCAGAGCAAAAGCAAAAGGGCCCCTCTGGCCTCATCTGTGTCCTTTGCCCTCTTCCCACACTTCCAAGCCCTTCTTACCCCCATCTGTGGGTCTTTCACAGGCAGGAGAAATCCCAAGTCATTCCTGCTCTCCTAGGTTGCCAACTGGATCTATGACAAGTATTTCCAGTCTTGGCTGTACCCCTCTGCATGCAGAGGGGTCCAGTTTATTTGAAATCCTTGCAGGCAATAGGGTAAAACCAGGACTGGAACAAGGTGTCCTGAAAATCTGCAGCCAGAGTTTGCAAAATGGCCGACTTCAACTCCAGACTGGTGCTATCATGCTTTATGTTTTGTTTTTCTAACTTTTTATTTTTGTTTGTTGGTTTATTTCATTTTAGATAATGAAAAACAGAAGAAACAAAAGAAAAAGAAAACTTTTCCAGTGCATACCCCTAGTAAACTCTATTTTTACCTGCCAAGCAGGAGCTACAGCTTTTGAAAATGTATCCCTACCTGTCTATTCATTGTTCATTATTTCCCACAACACTTTAATCATTGGAATTAATGCACAGTGCCCTGGCTGAAGGCAGCACATAGACGTCAGTCTTCTGGCCATCCATCGGATGGATTTGACTGCTGGTTTCTGACCTCAGTGGTGCCCATGGTGGGTGCTGTGGCGGTGTCCTGGGAAGCCACAGCTTAAGGGCAGCTCCTAATTGCCAGTCCAGTAACAATGCCATTAAACTCTGCTTCTTCTCTCTCACTTCTGGTAAATCTAGAAGAGCAGGAAATGAAAGCCACATCCTTTCAACAATTGAGCAGATTTTCTTACAAAATATGCAGCCTCCTGGTCTTCTGCAAAATGTACACAAAGCACCCCCGACTTCATATTTATTTAAAAAATGTATATAAAAAGACAACACTACAAATATTAAACCAGGCCCTAAACAGCAATACACTTCCTATTAGGGAAACAAAAAAAGCCAACCTGCTATAGATCCCCACACAGAAATAATTGTAAAACTATATTAATAAATGTTTCAAAACAGCTGATGAACAGAACAACATCTAACAATTAAAAACTCTTAAAAATTATTAAAAATTCTCCAAACACCAATAAAATATTTCAAAACAGCAGACACATCATATACTACCCAATAATTTAAATGGTAGTCAATCAAGAAAAATGAATTAAAAAGCCACCTTTACTTACCCTCTCCAGCAGTTCTCCTACCCCTTTCCCTTGCAGGCCACACCAGAAGCAGCAGTAGCTGCTGAAGCTGTCCTCACGGTCAGGGGCGAATTGTGGGAAAATAGTGGCCCGGGGGAATTTTCTCCTTACTGGCCCATGGGTAACCAATTACATATACAATATAATTTACATATATAATTTTCATATATATGTACACACCCCTGTATTTCGGCATGGTCCTCCCGTATCAACACAGTACTATTTGCCAAAACTCAAAGAATAACAACCCTACCTATGAAAAAGAATACCACAAGTATTACACCAGAATCTAAAATATCAATACACCTTCTATCAGGAAAACAGAACAGGCCAAGCTACTACAGATCCCTACAGAGAGTCTTGGCTTTTCCTTCAAGCCTTCCCTTAGCTTTCTAAACCGTCAATATACTACCTATCCAGATTCTATTCCCTGAATAGACACCCCACCTAATCTTTGGCGCTATATATCTTTATTTATTTAGTTCCGCTGTCCTTTTTTTCTGGCTACCCTAGCCCCCAAGTTCTATTTCCTTGTTTTATGTAACTTTTTGCTTTTCTGTTAATAGGTTTATTAAGTTATTCCCTATGTTCCATGTAAACCGATTTGATATGAATCTATTCATGAAGATCGGTATAGAAAAGTATTAAATTAAAAAAAAAAATGCTAAAAGAATGCTTCATCTCAGTCTTTGCATGCAGAACACAAACCCTCACCAAATGCAGAATAAAGCCACATAAAGAATAAATAGAAATGTGCAGACAAAAACTAAACTGTAAAACGTATCATGCCAGACTCTATACAGTGCAACAATGGAAAAACAAAAATTTCACCATTCCAACCAGTCTCTTCTCTCTCTCTCTCTCTCTCTCTCTCTCACACACACCAGTCACACCCTCAAGACCAGTTTCTGTCTCTTACACACCAATCATCTCCCCAACCAGTCTCTCTCTCACACACACACACACACAAGCGCACACATACCAGTCATCTCCCTGATCAGTCTCACACATACACATGGCACCTCTCTGGCCTGTCTTTCTCAATCACACAATGCTCTCGCTCCCTCTTACTTAAACACAGGATTTCAATCACACACATGCTCTCTCTATTTCACTTACACACAAGCTCTCAATCACACACATGTTCTATCTCACTTACAAACAGGCTCAATTACACACATGCCCTCTCTCACATCCACAAGCCAGCCAAAAATATGCTCCATCTCTCTCTCGCACACACATTGACTCACTCGAGCATCCTCCCTTTCTCACATATACACCACACACACATGCACCCTCCCTGCCTCACACAGAAGCACCATTCCTTTCTCACACACACACACACACACCCACACTCAGAAGCACCATTCCTTTCACACACACACACACACACAGAAGCACCATTCCTTTCACACACATACATACACACACACACACACACACACACAAGCACCATTCTTTTCACACACACACACACACAAACACACACACACACAAAAGCACCATTCCTTTCTCACAACACACACACACGCAGAAGCACCATTCCTTTCTCACATACACACACACACAAGCACCATTCCTTTCTCACATACACACACACACAGAAGCACCCTTCTGATTTCAAATACATCACACAAAGGCCTCCAGCTGAACAGCTAGTCTTCGGCGGTGGTTAGCAGCACCGGTGTTCACTTCTTTGGCCCCCGCCAGCCTTGATTTTAATTTCTTCGGCCCCCACCGGCTTGGTCTCCGGCGGGAGCTGGCTGCGTGGTGCCCATCTTCTTTTCTTCGGCCTCTCCGGCCTCGATCTTCATTTCTTCGGCCCCTGCCGGCTTTGTCTCCGGGGATGGCTGGCAGCCACACAATCTTCATTTCTTCGGCCACGTGACGCGACAATACATACAGGTTGAGAATCGCTGGCCTAGGTGACAAGTCCTCCTGCAGCTACCACCTGTGTCGGTCGGCCCTGCTTCCAGGGGGGGGTACTATTGCTTCAATATGGGCCTGCGAGGCTGCAATTGCCATCTACCTTGATGGAGGTCAGGCAGCAGGGCTGAGGAAGATACTGCAGGCTGCCAGAGACCATTAGCCACGCGGTTGAGACCATGTGACCAGCTAGCCTGGCCCACTGGGGGAAGCCCGATCCCCCGATAGGCCAATGCACCCCTGCTCTTGGTCCTCTTCCTTAGGGACCATAACCAGTCTCTTCTCTCTCACTCACACACACACAAGCACACACACACCAGTCATCTCCCTGATCAGTCTTTCTCACACATACATATCACTTCTCTGGCCAGTCCCTCTCAATCACACAATGCTCTCGTTCTCTCTTACTTACACACATGCCCCCTCTCTCTCACAGCCACAGCCAGCCAAAAACATGCTCCATCTCACACACACACACTTTGAAAGACACAAACACCCTCCCTGTCCCACATACACACCACACACACACACACACACACACAGAAGCCTCCTCCCTGTCTCACATACACATCACACACAGAAGCACCCTGTCTCACATACACTACACACACACAGAAGCACCCTCCCTGTCTCACATACACACCACACAAACACACAGAAGCCCCCATCCCTCTTACATACACACTATACACAGAAGCACCCTCCCTGTCTCAAATACCCACACCACACACAGAAGCACCTTTCCTATCTCACATACAGACCACACACACACAGAAGTACCTTCCCTCTCTTACATACACACCACACACACAGAAGCACCTTCCAATCTCACATACACATGACACATACACAGAAGCACCCTCCCTATCTCACATACACACCGCACACACAGAAGCACCTTCCCTGTCTCATATGCACATCACACACACACACACACACACAGATGTACCTTCCCTCTCTCAGATACACACCACACACACACACATACAGATGCACGCTCCCTGTATCACATACACACCACACACACACAGAAGCACCCTCTCTGTCTCACATACAGACCACACACACAAACACAGAAGCACCCTCCCTGCCTCATATACAGACCTCACACACACAGAAGCACCCTCCCTGTCTCACATACACGCCACACGCACACAGAAGCACCCTCCCTGTCTCACATACACACCACACGGACACAGAAACATCCTCTCTATCTCACATACACACACAGAAACACCCTCCCTGTCTCACATACAGACCACACACACACAGAAGTACCCTCCTGGTCTCGCATACATACCACACACAGACAGAAGCACCCTCCTGGTCTTGCTTACACACCGCACACACACACAGAGAAGCATCTTCCTGGTCTTGCATACACACCATACTCACACAGAAGCACCCTCTCTGTCTCACATACAGACCACACACACAAACACAGAAGCACCCTCCCTGCCTCATATACAGACCTCACACACACAGAAGCACCCTCCCTGTCTCACATACACGCCACACGCACACAGAAGCACCCTCCCTGTCTCACATACACACCACACGGACACAGAAACATCCTCTCTATCTCACATACACACACAGAAACACCCTCCCTGTCTCACATACAGACCACACACACACAGAAGTACCCTCCTGGTCTCGCATACATACCACACACAGACAGAAGCACCCTCCTGGTCTTGCTTACACACCGCACACACACACAGAGAAGCATCTTCCTGGTCTTGCATACACACCATACTCACACAGAAGCACCCTCTCTGTCTCACATACAGACCACACACACAAACACAGAAGCACCCTCCCTGCCTCATATACAGACCTCACACACACAGAAGCACCCTCCCTGTCTCACATACACGCCACACGCACACAGAAGCACCCTCCCTGTCTCACATACACACCACACGGACACAGAAACATCCTCTCTATCTCACATACACACACAGAAACACCCTCCCTGTCTCACATACAGACCACACACACACAGAAGCACCCTCCTGGTCTCGCATACATACCACACACAGACAGAAGCACCCTCCTGCCTGGTCTTGCTTACACACCGCACACACACACAGAGAAGCATCTTCCTGGTCTTGCATACACACCACACACACACAGAAGCACCCTCCTGGTCTTGCATACACACACAGAAGCACCCTACCTGACTCACATACAGACCATACACACACAGAAGCACCCTCCCTGTCTCAGATATACACCACACACACACATACACTGGCCTCCAGCTGAACACCTCCTCTGTGGCCCCGCCGGCCTAGTCTCGGGCGGCAGTGGCCAGCGAATCCGATCTTCGGCCCCACCGGCCTGATGGATCCTTCGTCATCGTTGTTCTTGGTCTTTGCTGATGTTCCGTTCCAGCCCTGATGTTCCGTTCCACTCCTGATGTTCCTTGGCCCAGTCTTCATCTGATGTCCATCTTGTCCAGATGTCCAAGGCTTCATTGGATCCCTCCCAGCGTGGTCCGCGACCAGCCCAGCTGGGTTGGTAGGGCGCGCTGCGGCCCAGTGGTCCGCGACCACCTCGGCTCGGGTGTGTAGGGCGCTGGTGGGTCTCCTCCATTGTCAGAGCCGAGGATCTCCATGTTCCTGTCTGTACCTCCTGGCCTGGAATTTTCTGGATGGCCATTTCGTCCATTCCAGCTGCCCTTCATTGAGTGTCTGAGGAGTTCATCCTGATGTCCTGGATTTCTACCTGGAGGCCATCTTGTATATAGTCCTCTGATGCTCTGGACTCCGGCTACGCCTAGCCCTCAGCGGGCAGTGCTCCAGTGGATAGCCTGCGGGTCATTCTGGCCACTGAGGCCTCCTGCCCGGCTGTGGGTGTTAGCGCTTTATCCGGAGTCTTCTCCAGCCTGAGTTTTATCCTGGTTTTAGCTTGTCTCTTCTCGTCTGAACCTGAACTTGAACCTGAATCTGAATCTGTTCTTCGTCTGCATATGATCTTCGTCTGCATCTGATCTTCGTCTGCGTCTGATCTTCGTCCAGCTTGATCTTTGTTGTATCCTGTCTTCATCTGCATCTACGTTCCAAGTCCTTCGTCACCTCTGCCTCATGCCTGACCTGCTGCCTGTTGCTCCCTGCAGTAGGTCCGAAAGGGCTGGGAACGGTCGGAGGACCGTTCAGAGACCACCATTGCGTTGGTGGTCTCCCAGAGGCGTGCAGGTCCGGTAGAGGTCCCTGGTTTCCTAGTTTCCAGGCTTGGACTGTCTCTCCACAAGGGCACACATCTCTTCGTCCCGTGTTGGGGAGCGGCCCCTAGCGCTCCCATCCATCTGAGCACTACAGTAAGCCCTTTAAGTGTAGGGAAATTTGTTACGTTTCAAAGGATTGCTTTGTATTGACTGGTGTGTGAATGGATCAAGTATGTATTTTGGGTTTTTTTTGGCTTAATTTATGCAAAAATTACTAAGATTTTTGAGATTCATTGCAGAGTCGTACCGCACACTAGAACAACTCTAGAGAGTAATATAATTAATTAAATTGATAAAAAAAAAGACTGGAGAGAGTGAAAGAAAAACTGGAAGATTACAAAGCAATTCTTTTAATCTAATAAGGAAAACCAATTATTATTTAATAGTTAGATATGTACCAGTAACAATCAGATTGCACCATTATACACCCAGGGCACTCAGTTATTTAGTCTACAGAAATTCCTGAAGTGAGATAAGGAGAAAGTTATATTTTGAGCTATTTAAAGAATAGTATTAAAGCTGAGAAGGAAGACAGGAAGAAAGAAGAAAAGAGATCTGATGCTGGCTAGCAACCAAAGTAAAGAAGAAAGAAGAAAACAAAAAGAAACAAATAAGAGTATCATAATATAAATGATTAGCCAGGCCTGAGTTCAGCATTATAGGGTAAAAGACTTAACATTTGCAACATTAAAAATGCTTCCACCCCTTGAACCGTTGTGAATTGATTGGAAGGGTTTACATGTGGCGAGCAGAGAGCCGCAGAAAATTCAAAGGGATATTTCAGATCACGCAGGTGTTTGAAGACCGGGGGTTTCTGTCTTTTCAATTCCTCTTTCTAGCTTTATCTCTAGAATGCACAAGGGAGATTTGTGGTGTGGAAAATAGAAACTAGTTCATAGGCAAGAGCTGGAAAGATCTCACTGGAAGGAAGTCTACGCCTTCATTCCGATAGAATACAACACTGATTGCAGGGGGAACGCCCGTCTTTGAATCTGAAGGCTCGTTTGATCTCTATATTAATAGAAGCGAGGACCAGAGAGTACGACAGCATGGAAGATGACAAGGCCTAGCCACTCTGTCCAATTTACTTTCTGGTACAATGCCATTGTCAAGGCCATTCTTGGAGGGGGTGGGGGTGGGTGGGAATTGGAGTAATTGCCCTGGGCCCACGCTTTGAGGAACCCCGTGCCTTTCCCCTGGCATCAAATCTCCCATCCCATGGCCTGATGCGCAATGCTGGGATGAGCAGAGGCAAGTGGGGCACCTTCCCTGGGCACAATGTCACAACGTCTGTAGACTGCAGACCTGACACCCCTCCCCCCCCCCCCCCCCCCCACCTTCCAGTGTGGTCGCAGTGCAAACAAAATGGCAATGTTGCTGCCTTTATTTTCCAATATGGCCTGCAACCCTGGTTCCGAATGTAGACCATGCTCTGTGGTTGTAGAGGATGTTAATTGTTGTAGTCATGCGGAAAGGCAGCTAACAGGAAAACACTTAACTCAGACAAAGAATGTATTAACACTAGTCTAGGGTCTGGACTAACCCTTACCGGTAACCCCTGGAACATGCAGCCAACCGGGAGGACAATAACACAACCCGCCGGCAGCTAAGGGCGGAAGGGTGGCTCCTCCTGTCTATACTAAAGAAAAGGAAATTATCAGGTAAGTAGTAATTCTCATTTCTTAGCATTTAGACAGGTGAATCCAGAACAAGTGGGATTTATTTTATTTATTTATTTATTTATTTATTTAGGGCTTTTTTATACCGACATTCATGATACAGATCATATCATATCGGTTTACAAGGAACAATGGGGCAATAACGTTAAACATAAACAAATATAGCGAAAAGTTACAATAAAACAGGGGTACTTGGACTGGGAGGAGGAAGAGCCAGAGGCATGAGTAACTCAGAACTAAATAATATCAGGTCATATATAATAGCAGAATTGGTGAACCAAATGTACCAAAGCTACTTCCGAACAGGGTGGGAGGCTGCCCGCAGTCCAGTGAAAACTGCGCGTGTGAAGGCTGTGACCTTCTGGGCCTGCACATCCGAGCAGTAATGCCTGGAAAAGGTGTGAAAGGAGGACCACGACACTGCTCGGCAAATGTTGATGGGAGGCAACACTCTAACTTCCGCCCATGAAACTGCCTGAGCCCTGGTGGAATGAGCCCTAACCTGACTAGGAAACGACTGCTCAGCATCCACATACGCGGCCGTGACTACCTCCTTCATCCAGCGAGCTATTGGAGCCTGCAACTCTGGCTAGCCCTGTTTATTTCCATCATGGAGAATAAACAGGCGATCCGCTTCCTGAGAGGTTTAGAAACCTCCAGATATCTCACATGTCTCTTGACATCCAAAGGGCACAACAAGCGATACTCCTCCGCGTCTCTTTCCCTGTCCAGAGACAGCAGAGAAATGGACTGATTCAAGTGAAAATCTGAGACCACTTTTGGCAAAAAGGAAGGAACAGTACGCAGCTGTATTACTCCTAGAATCACTCAAAGGAATGGCTCCTGGCAAGACAAGGCCTGCTGTTCGGATACTCTAAGCGCCGCAAAAAATTGCCACAAGAAAAAAATGTTTTCAAGGTTAGTAACCACAAGGAGAGGTTACACATTGGACAAAAAGTAGGGTCCACTAGAAAATCCAGAACTAGATTAAGACTCCACAAGGGCATCAGTAACCGCAAGGGAGGATGAAGATGTTTCTCTCCTTTCAAGAAACAGGCCACATCTGGATGAGCCGATAAGGATTCACCATTCACCTGACCCCTGAAAGAGGCAAGAGCCGCTACCTGTACCTTGAAGGAATTAAGGACCAACCATTTACTCAATCCATCTTGCAAAAATTCCAAAATGAGTGGGATCTTGACCAAATGAGGAAGAACCCCTCAATCTTCACACCAAGCCTCAAACACCCTCCAAATCCGCACATAAGCTAAGGAAGTGGAAAACTTTCTTGCTCGCAGCAAGGTGACAATCACCGCAGTAGAATATCCATACTTCAGTAAGCAAGCCCTCTCAAGGGCTATACCGTAAGACAAAATTGAATCAGATCTTCGTGAAGAACATGCCCCTGCCACAGCAGATACCTGTGCGCTGGAAGCCGGAGGGGCAAATCTACCAGGAGCCTTCACAGATCTGCATTATTTGAACTGCTCGATCCTGCAATTGGTCTCTGAACCGCAAACATGCCAACTGGACTGCACAGGCTTCCAGCCAATTGATACTCCAGACTCTTCTGCACTCCAGCACCCTTGCACTGTCAGCTCCTGACAGTGAGCTCCCTAACCCTGGAGCTCGTATCTGTTGTGAGTACTATCCAGTCTGGTGAGTTTAGAGAAAACCCCCTTTCTCCGATAATCTGCCTTTAACCACCACTGCAAGTAAGTGCAGATCTCCAACAGCAGGTGAAGCCGAATTGAATAGCCCTGAGACTGTGTGCTCCAATGAGACTGCAGGGTCACTGAAGAAGACACATATGCGCCCTTGCCCATGGCATCATGTCCAGGGTTGCCACCATCAATCCAAGCACCTCTAGGTAGGATCACATTGTTGGGCATATTGTGTTCATCAATAGATGCACCTGCGTCATCAACTTCTGAATACGACCCTCCGGCAGGAACACCCTGCCCTGCTTCATGTTGAACTGAACACCGAGATACTCTAGCGACTGAGATGGCTGAAGACTACTTTTGGCTAGATTCACCACCCAACTGAGCTCCTGCAACAAGGAGATCACCTTGTGTGACACCAGGAGGCTCTCTTCCAGATTCTTGGCCCGAATCAGCCAGTTGTCCAATTACGGGCGGACCAGAATCCCAGCCTCTCATCTCTGCCGCCACCACCCCCATTATAACCTTGGAAAAAGTTCTGGGCGTGGTGACCAAATCAAAAGGCAGCACTTGAAACTGATATTGATATCCCAAAACTGCAAAATGCAGAAAATGTTTATGCTCTAGCCAGATGGGGATATGCAGGTATGCCTCAGACAGATCCAAAGACGTCAGAAATTCTCCCAACTGCATGGCCATTATCACTGAGCACAAGGTTTTCATGCGAAAATGAGTCTCCTACAAGTGATGGTTGATCCCGTTGAGATCCAGGATGGGACAAAAAGAGTCTTCCTTCATGAGCACAACGAAATAAATGGAATATCACCCTGTATTTTCTTGAGATGTGGGCACTGGAACCACAGCCCTCAGACTGAGGAGTCTTAACAATGTACATTCTACTGCCTGCCTCTTTTGTGGGGAGTGGCAGGGAGATCTATGAACATGTCCCAAGAAATACTGCGAAACTCCAGTGCATATCTATCTCATATCACCTGCAGGACCCACTGGTCTGATAAAAGAGAGAGAGGTGACCCCCTATCTCCTGTTCCTGGGAGTGGGTCGGCACACCTTCATTGGGAGACTTGGAGGTTCCACTACCTGAGCTTTGTGCCCCATCTGGGCTGTTTTGGACGAAAGGACTGAGACCTACCCAAAGGTCGAGTCCTCTGAAGGGCCGCTCCTCTGTAGGGTTGAAAACAGTTGGATCCCCTAGCACGACCTCTCATGCTAAAGGAGCACTTTGCTTGCTTCTTATCCTCCAGCAACTGAGGAACCTGGGCCTCGCCACACTTATTGGCCATTTTCTCCAACTCACTCCCAAATAAAAGTGAGCCTTTCAAGGGTGAGAAAGACTTGGAAGTAGCATTAGCTGACCAATTTCTCAGCCATAACTGATGCCTGGTCACTATTACAGAAGCCAACTCTCTGTCTGAGGTGCGGACCAAATTGCAGCCCACATCTGCCAAAAAAGAGGCTGTTGGCTCCATCACTGCCCTGGAATTCACTTCAGATTTATCACCTCCTGAAAGAGAAGTAAACAAGAGCGAGCCACCAGGGAACAACAAGAGGCTATCTGCAAAGTCATTGCCACTGCTTCAAATGCTTGCTTAAGGATGGCCTCAATTCTCCTATCATGCACATCCTTCAAGACCCCCTCCTCTCTCTACAGGAATAGTCGTCTGCTTAGTAGATGCAGTTATGTGTGCCGACACCTTCGAAAAACATAATTGTTCTCTTACAGCAGGATCTAGGGAGTACAGTCCTTCCAAGACTTGTTCCCCTCTGAAATTAGCTTCTGGGGGGCACCTCTCAAGATCAATCAATTCTTGAATGGCCTCCAGAGCAGGGAAAAAACATGAGGCATAACACAAAGAAATCAAAATGGGATCTTTCTTTGGCACAGACATAGATTCAGCCCCAGGGACTCCCAGCGTCTTTAATGTCTTGGAAATCAGAGCCGGTACCCGTCTCTATGAAAGAATCACAACATAGTTCTATAGGGCTCCAATCCTGGAGGAATTTCCCCATCCTCCAGGGAGTAAGGATCGGCTTCATCATCCGTGCCATCCGTGTCCCTATCGGGCAGACCGGCCGCTGGTCTAGGCGTCCTCCAGCGCTTACCCGCAGTAGCAGTTGGGCAGGGGTTCAGCACCTGTGCTTCTGACCTGGCAAGATTGCTTGGGGCCGAGAACTGCGCCTGAAGAAAAGACTGCAATCCTTGAAAAAATTCCACCCAAGAAAAGGCAGAAGGATCCATACCAAACCCAGGAGGCACCTATCCTGTGCCCGCTGAACTACCTTCCCCTGCTGATGAATCACTTAGCGGAGCTCCAAGATCAGGCGAACCTTCTGACACGTCTTTACCCATAGCCGCATCAGGCTGGGAAGAACCAGGCTTAGTAAAATCAGATGAAGACACTTCCCCCTGAACTTCCAAGCAGCACTGACACAAGTTAGAGGGAACACCCGGCTGAGCTGCTGGAATATGACAAACAGCACAGAGAATAAGGCGCTTAGGTTTCTTTGCTATAGGCGCCATCAGTCTAACAGTACACTCTAATAGGTGACTGAAAGGCGTTCATCCAGTAGTATTCGTGCTGCAAAAAATAGGCATCCAAGATTTAAGCAGCCTAATGCGCCAGAAACCGTGTGAGAAGCCTAGGAGCTGGGCCTAGCCAAAAAGGCTGCTCAATCTGCCAGGTTGCCCACGTCCCCTGAGCTCCCCTGGAGGCAGGAACGAATGTTGGATCGGTGCACTGAGCTCGGAGACCTGAAGAAGGAGGAATCCCTACCAAAACTCCTTCTCTGTTCCACTTTTTTTTTTTGTTTTACTTGAGCTCAGCTTGTCCTGGCTGAGTACAGAATCGATCTCCAGCTGCGGGGGGAGAGGGCATATACCGTCATCGCCACGCTCTGCATCCTGTACCCACTGGCCTTTCAGCTATCTTTTATAGCTAAGACCACACCGGCTGAAAACCAGTTACCGGACCAAGGCAAATTCTGAGGGAAATTCCAATATATCATCTCAGGAATTCTCAATTGAGGGAGGGGCCATGTGGTATCACCACAGGGGAGCAGGACAAATTAATATTCTTACTTCTTTTCTCCTTCTAAAAACTTTAAACAATCCCCAGTAGGAAGATGCACGTCCACCCGGGAGACAGAGAATACTGGCAGGCTGATGTCACTGCAGGGGTAAATATACTGTGATGTCAGCTTTACTCCATCTTCATCTGCTGGTAGAGGTGCATAACCCACTTGTTCTGGATCCACCTGTCTAAATGTTGAAACCAATCACAGTCAGCTCAGTAGAGAGACTGAAAGAGAATGGAAAATCCCACTGCTGTTACTAGTCCTGATATTATGGGACCTAGGGCCATCTAGTGGTGAACTGATGGGTCAAAGAATAATACATGGTTAGACTGGTATATTTTTTTATGCCATATTACATAGCCATCTAAATTTGTAGGACCCTTACTCACAGAGTCAGTATCAAAATCAGACTCTCATTTGGTATAGGGTCACTTTGCTTTATTTGAAATCAATTGTATTTTGTTCATTTTTTAGAATGTCTTTTTTTGTTAAAACAAGTCTCTCAACATGCTGACGAACTACAGAATATGTAGACCATGGAAACAGTATTCCGGTTATAAAGCATAAATGCAATTATCAAGTCCCAATCTAAAATATTTCAACCAAGGTTACTCATCTCAAGATAGATAAACAGAAGTCCCGAATCCCGACACGGTCGTGTTTCGGACCACAAGGTCCTGCTTCAGGGGAAAAGATTACTTCCACGCTTCATATGTTTGGCAAACACAAAAAAATTTTCCGTTCCATCAGTGCGATAATTCCAACTGGCTCTTTCTTCATGCACTTCTTCTTCCGCGGTCTACATTCAGACTCACACCATCAACTGAAGGGTCAGCCACACACCGCTTACAAAACAGCACCATGCATGCTTACTTCTGACACTGCCCTTGTAACATTTACCCATAATATCGCGGGTGCTCTTGAGGTTTGTAAAGGAGGATGCATGCGCATCCGTGATTCTTTTATCTGCGCAGCCCCTACTTATCTCTTTGTAAGTTACCTCCTACAAAATCAATACCTAAACAATGAATAATACATTCACCTGCACATTCAGTTACATGCTCATTCCGCTTTGGCCTATTATTTTGTTGTTGACCTTATTTATTAGCTCACTAGCATGTGGCATGGATTAAAATGAAGTCTAAATCAAATGAATGAAAAACATCCCGCAGCAGAGCAGTGGTGTGAATCTTCCAAGGCTCAGTACTATCACTAGGACTCTGCCAGCATCATCTTCCATCCCGGGATATCCTCGTCTCTGTAGTCCCTCTCATAACAAGATCACAGGATCTTAGGCAGGTTGTATGCAAGCGCACCTTAGTATATTGGCCTGATAATGAGCTTGCTCCAAATACTCGAGAACAAGACGTAGAAGGAATCTGAAACAGGACCTTATTTAGTATAAAGAGGCTTTGCATCTCATTACGGCTTGAGACAGGGTGTGAAAGGATCAGTCGCATCAGTAACCAACAGAGACAATAAGAAGGAAAAGCAACATGAGAAAACACTTAAAACAGAGCAGTGCCACCTGGTGGCCTTAATCTAGATTGCACTCTCTTTAATATAGGATTTAATTTACGGACAGTGGCATTTCTCAGGCAAATGGAAGAAAAGGTGAGTAAATGGTCCATGCAAGGACTGTCCACAAATAAAAGTAAGCAGAAAAAAAAATCTCAATTATCAAATAGACAACAGTCGAAAAGACTTCACATAATGGGGAGATTTATCAAGCAGCGATAGCGAATGTTGTATTTGCATAACAGCTCATACATAGTAAATTCTATGTAAATAAAATAACACATTCTTCCGAATCCAATAAACTTTATTAAATTAATGGCTCACTTCCTCAAATTAACAACACAATATTAATCGAAAAAATTCTTGAGGATAACTGCAAAATAGCAGATTTCTGTATTTATAAATCTTTAATCAAATTATTCAAAAAAGCTTACTGGAAATGGTATCAGATTATTTCGTACCGAGGGTACTGGCATCTGTATGGGTGTTGTTGATCTGGAATTGGTCCCAGCTCCAGGTACCGAGGCCCTGGAAGCAGTTGCTCCGCCAAAGCGGTCGGCTAATCCCTGCATTGTTGCCATCAGGGAGTCGAGGCAAGTTTGCTGCTGTTGCAGCCTCTGGGCAATACCCAGGATGGCTTTCAAGCCTGCAAGATCCGCCGGGTCCATGGCCTTGCAAACTGTTAGGGTTGTGGACCCTTGGGCCGGCTGAGACGGTGGATGGAATACTGTGGGAACCCACAGGAAGCGTCACAGCCGGGAGGCAGCGCTGAAGAGGCTCCAGAAAGACTTCACCACTGGAAGCCTGAGGTCCCCCCAGGAGGAGCCCATAGGAAACCGGGCCTCTTGGACTTAGGCGGGACCCTATGCGACCTAGGATCCGGACAGGCGTCCGGAGAGATGGAAGACAAGGACGGCTGGGCCCAGGAGGCCGGAAGAGTCTTCACCTTTGGAAGCCTGCGGCTCCCCCAGGAGAGCCCGTGAGAGCCCGAGCCGCTGGGACTTAGGAGAATCCTCTGGGCCAGCGAGTACCGGATACCTGAGGTGGTGGAAGAAGCCGAAGTCGGAGTCCAGGAGCAGAGCCGGGTCAGAAGCCAGAAGTCAGAGATCCAAACCAAAGCCAGGGGCGGAAGCTGAAGACAGTGTCGTGGGACGGAGCCAGGTTCAGAAGCCAGAAGTCAGAAGCCAATACCAAAACCAGGAGCGGAAGCTGAAGACGAAGTCAGGAGACGAAGCCGGGACAGAAGCCAGAAGACAAACCAAAGCCAGGGGCAGAAGCTGAAGACGTAGTCAAGGAACAGAGCCAGATCAGAAGCCAAGAGTCAGCAGAGACGAACCGGAGTCCAACGCAGCAACTAGAGACTCAGAGGAACTGAGCGAACCTCATTGCAAGGCCCTATCCTGATGGAGCTGCAGGATTTAAATACCCTGCAGCGTCTGACGTCCTCACAGGTTTTCCCGCGCTGGCCCCTTTAAAACTCCAGCCCCTGGACGCATGCACGCCTAGGGGCGGGGCCAAGCGCGTCGGGCCGGCAGAGTCTCCCTCATACAGGGAGAGCCGCGGCAGGCTGAGAATCAGGCCTACGTGGCTGAGAGAAAGTCCGTGCGGGCCAGGCCGGCCTGGAGGTAAGAGGAGGGGCCGGGGCCGGCCCGGTCCCGTAACATGAAAAGTCAATGGTTGTCGCCATGTGACTAATCTGCTTTGTTAGAGACTGGAAATCTCTCCTTACCGCTTGGATGCTGTTTCTAGCAAGGTCGTTGGTTCCCAGATGGATGATAATATCAACTTTAGAGTCTTTGCTTTCTTCTTTGATCGCTTTGACTATCTGAATAGCATTTCTGCTGGCCGATGATCCTGGGAGGCTTTTAACTGTAGTGTTTCCCTCGTTAAGAGTTCCCAAATTAGTGCCTCTGATAACAGAGTCACCCAGTACAATGAGCTTTTTCCTTTGGTTACTGATTGTATTATGGAATTTCTGTATGCATTGGGTTTCTTCTTTCTTTTCAGATACCACTTCAACCTCTTTCACAAGAGCTTCTTCATTATCTAATACAGAGAAGGCGTTTTGTACTTGTGTGACGTGAAAGAGCATGTGTCTCCGTATCACAGGTCTTACTCTACCAGAGCCCACTGTAATCCCATTTTTTGTGTTCCTTAATGCCCTGTGCGAGTGTGTGTGTGTGTGTGTGGGGGGGGGGGGGGGGGGGGTGTTAAGGCATGTGGGCTGCACAGTTGTGAAGAATGGGTATTTGTGGGTCACAGGTCTTATCCTACCTGAGCCCACTGTAAACCCCTTTTCCCTTGACTTTTGGGTTTTCTGTGGTAATGAGGAATTAATTCCTGAATACTGTAAAGTGGGTGAAACTTTCTTTATTGCAGCTAACTCAGCTTTAATTCAGCCAGCTCCTTTTTCAAGGAAGAGAGTTCTGAACAAATGGGGCAAGCCCAAAGTTTCCAGATGATTTCCCTCAGAATAAAGGCTCCACAATAGTTACATTAGATAATCCTCATTTTGGTAAATGTATTTGATAGATAACACCTAAGGAATTACCAAATGTCCAATTTATCTTATTGCCAATTATATATTTAGGCAGACTATATCAGAAAAACAAACCCAGGGGTGGGTGGGTAGAGGGTGGGAGGGAGTTAAAAAGTTAACACTTGGCCAGGGCTGCTCACTGGACCCTGTTATCTGTTATTGATTTTGAACAGACCCTCCCCCAGATTGGCTAGCTAAGTCAAGCTTTTTCCTTAGCTCTCCCCAAGAATGTGTAGTTGTAGCTGTCTCCTTGAAGTTCAAAGTAGACTGAGGTCTTGATTGTCCCCTGTAATACATTATGAGTCACCTGCCCAAAGCTGAATAGCCCACTCTATTTTTTTTGGGGGGGGAGGGGGGTTACTTTTTTTTCCTTGTTTAAACAAACCCACAACAATTTAATGCAGCAATATCAATATCTAGGAAAATATAGAGATAATGCTAGACTACACAAAAAACAGAAACATATAACAAAAAAGCTTTCTAAAATAAGGATAAATTAAAGTTTTTCCTTAGCTTTCTCCAAGAATCTGTAGTTGTAGCCGCCTCCTTGAAGTTCAAAGCAGACTGAGGACTTGATTGCCCCCTGCAATGCACTAGGAGTCACTTGCCCAAAGCTGAATAGCCAAATACCTTTTTTGGGGTTTTTTTGTTTTTTTTTTGCTTAAACAAAATTTTTACACACAGAAAAAAAAATGCAGCTTGCTTGCATAAAGCCCCAAGTTACGCTCGTAAGTTGGCGTATTTGGAAACTTGCGCGCGTAACTGAAATGACCAGCTTTGCAATTCTTCCACCAGTTTTCCAGGTCCTTCTCCAAGTCATCGAGTCCCTCCTAATTCTTCAGCCTGCACCCCCCCCCCCCTGGTCACCCAGACCACCCACCCAAGCAATAGCAGGCAACAGACCCGTCTGATATCAATGACACGAGATAATTAGGTGTAAAATTGCGCGATTAAGTTACCGCATGTACTCATGCAAATCTCGTAGAAAATAGCAACGTACGCACATAACTCTTGAAAATGCCTTAGAATGTTTTGTGGTATTGTGTAATTATATAATTTATTTAATAAGGTGACTGTAAATTCTTGTTTGTGATTCATTTGAAATTCTTCAATTGTTTAAATTCTGCATAGTTTTGAAAACACTTTTTTTTAATACAGTTTTGTGGTATCAGTTTTTGGATGTTTGGATTATCGTATTTTTTTTTTCTTTAGCCAAGCTTTTTGCGTACTGAGCAGGTAAATTATCCAGGTAAAGTAATGCATGTAACTTTTCTCAGATATTCAGAAGGACTTACCTGGATAAGCCTGCTGCTGAATGCAGCGGGTCAAAGTTACGTGCTTAACTTTATCCGGATAATGTCACGGATATGAGCCCTTGGGATGTGGCATGGTTGAGGCTGCTTAACGGGCAAACCTACTAGGCCACGCCGACAGCAAGTGCACTCACTCTTACTAGGACAGGATCCAGGGTTTCACCGATACCAGTCCTGTTTCCCACAGGTTGCAGGGCCCAGCAGGGCTTAAGCGAGAGTCCTGTAAGAAGCAGTCAGACAAAGTCAAGTATCGGGCAGAGGTCAAGGCAGGTAGTAAGCAAATGGTGTCCAGGTCCAGACCAAAGTCAGGGGACACCAGAAAGCACACGGTGTCCAGGTCCAAGCTAGGGTCAGGGCAGGTGGCAGTCCAGAAGAGTAGTCAGCATCCATGCAAGGATCAGAGCCAAGAGTCGGGCAGAGATGGACAGACGAGACAAAGAAAAGGCACTGGAGACCAAGACAGAAGCAGGTGGAAGTAGCAAGGCAGAACAAGGCAAAGAAGACAAGAAGACACACAGAGACTGCAAGCAACACGCACTGCAAGGCAGGAGGACCCGTTCCTGAGGCAAGGCTTGGAGTGCGGCTGGGGATTCAATACCCAGCGGCGTGACATCGTCACCGACTGCCGGCAGTTCTGTATCCCGCCTCAGGTCCTCCAAGTGTTGGTGCTCCGTGTGCGCGCCCGCCTAGGGAGACCTGGGGGCAAGGTGGTGTGGCAGTGTCTCGGCCGGGTTGGCAGTGTTCAGGGGTAAGTGCCGCCAGTCGCGGGACATCCCGCAGCCGGCCAAAGCGTTACAGATAAGCTCAGGGCAAATATTTCTCCAAGCAGATTCATGCACCTAACATTGGCCAGACAATATGGGTGCCCGCTGGCTAAACCTGAGCCCATGCGCCCAGAATCGCCCCCGTGCCACCTCTTTTATCTGGATACACTTTGTGCACCCAGAATCGTGGGCGGGGAGTATTCAAAACTTGCTTTTCAGTGCTGATCGCTCAAGGTTTAGTTATTCTCCTAAGCCGTGGATCCCTTTCTCCTTGGGAGCCCCGGCTCTGATCTCCACTCTCTGATGGGACAGTGGACTTTGTAGTCCTTCCTCCACCTTTCTCTCCTGCAGAGCAGCTCTTAACTGCTCCCTCCGCTCTGCACGACGTCTCCGGTGGAGCGATTCTCCGGGGGGGGGGGGGGCGTTGCACGCCACCTGCTGGCAGAACCCCCTTACTGCACACCCAGGGGGGTGAATGGCCCTTCTAGCCCTTAACCACCGTCTGCCCTGCAACATCCTGCGTACCAGAGAATGAGGCAACCTTTCACCTAACATGGCCCCCTCACCTAAAGTCTTCTGCCCCCACAAGACCCTTCCTCTGGTCCATAGAGGAAATAAAATAATGAAGTTACTTAGAGGACCTACAGGCGTCGTCTCTGACACATCCAGTGAGCATGCGTTAGCAATCAATTTGCAAAGTTAGGAGCTGCAACCTGGGCAGGAAAGCACGTCACAGTGTCTGTTATGTCTTGGGTAGTACCTATACCATCTGGGCACACTGGGGGCAATTTATTCATTTATTTCAAATATTTTTGCAAAGACCCACTAAGCGGACGACATCCCTGGCTAATTGCGGCCGGTTCTCTTTAGCTGAATTTTCAGCTGCACCCAGCTGACCAGGTTTTCGGGTTACTATTTACTTAAATATAACTGATCACATTTTGGCAGGTTAGATTTACAAACTACAGGGGAGATTCATGAACCGCCGGCATTTTATCATGGGAGGGGGCCAAATACCACCGGGGGGGGGGGGGGGTTTCCAGTGTGTATTGCTATTTTTAAATCACGCAGCAGTCCTCTATGTTTAAATATTAAGTCAGTGTTTATTGATTTCCAACGGATATACATAGTCATTATTGTACAGAAAACGTAATAATGATTAAGAAAGATACATCACCAAGAAATATCCTACAACCATTTAGAACAATCGATTACAGCAAGGCAGGCGATCCAACAAAGCCGTGAGGAAACAACAAAGAAATAGATGCCCAAGGAAATCTTTGCCAAATCTTTATTGGGTGGAGACGTGTTGGGCATCTATTTCTTTGTTGTTTCCTGTACAATCGATGACTTCACCGTAACTGCAGTTATAAACACAAACAGTTAACCTCATCATCGGAAGTCACCAGTACGATCGAGCAGCAGGAGCCTCCGTGTTACGGGGAAAAAAACCCCCCAGGCAGCGCGTCCGCCCCACGGGTGAGACGTCTGCGGGTCCCGGGGATTTCCCCGATCTTTACAGCGCTGCATGACCGAGTGTGCGTGCGAAGAGAGGGCAGAGGTTAATCCAGGCAGGGGCGAGTCTCGGGATGTTGGTCAGATGTCCAGTGGCAGGGGTCTCACCCCCCAGCCTGCAGCAACATAAACCACACGTGCTATTCAGCACGGACGACTCTGGCATTACTCTGAGACCTTGAAACATCACAGCGTATTAACACTTTTATCTTACAGCGCGATATGTTGCCTCTCCCTGACAAAATATTCCTACATGGGAATGGGAGAAGGAGCTGGAAGGGAGAGCAGAAAAGGGAGGTGGGAAGGCACTCAGAGTCCACAGATCTGTCACCTCCCTCTAATAAAGAGCCCCTTTTATACCCAAGGTCTATGCCCGAGGAGTCGCTTAGTGGCTGCTAGAGCAGGCGGGGGGCTGTGACCCATGCCACTGGACATCTGACCAACATCCTGAGACTCTGAAAGCCTGGGTGGTGGCAGCAGTGGGGCCTCACTGGGGATCTGGCCAGGGGAGGTGTTAAACCTGAACCGGGTGAGTCTGCCCAGATAACCTCAGGGTGTGCCCTCACTTTAATGGGTGAATAGCCTTCTCCACCTGGACCACTGAGGGCTGTACCGTAGATGTCTGGTAATCTCTTGACAGCGTTTCTGGATCCCCCTCCTTTAGAGATGCACCTGGAGAGGGCTTCCCAGACGCAGCTTCCTTCCTGTTCTCCACGTGGGCCTGTTCAGTCCTGCGCTGCTCTATCATTCGACACTCTAAATGCGATTTGTCTATTTCCAGGAAGCCCACCAGATTACCGAAATAGAAAAAGGTTTAAAATGTTGTTACATAAGAACATGAGGAATAGCTCTCACTGGGCCAGAGCAAGGTCCAGCGAGCACAGCATCCTGGTTCTGACAAACAACTAAGAATTAAAGAGAAAGAGGGGCCACAAGGCGTCCTGGATAGCAGGTCATTACCTATCTAGCAAGGCGTCCTGGATAGCAGGTCATTACCTACCTAGCATCCCTGGATTGTGACCATGCCGTGTTGGACTTCAGCCAGCCTACAAGCCTTCCACAAGTGGCCCCAGGGGGTCAGGTCCTTGAGGGCCTGGTGCTTCAGGCACTAAGGATCCCTGCCGCCCTTTTTTCTAAGGCAGCTGCCAGGTGGCACTGAGAGACCAGCCCTCCATCACCAGGCCCCCTCAAGCCCTTCCACACAGGCCGCACATCCTGCTGGATCTCCTCCCCTGGACAGATTCGATAGCCGTGTCAGAGCCTGGCTCCAGGAGCAGAACACTGGACCTATGAGGCTTCAGGGACACCCGAGGCCGACCTAGGACAGAGACAGCAGGATAAGTGGGGTCTGCTGGAAGGATGGTCTCTGAAAAGAAAACAGTGCGGAGGACCGTCCGTACTACCTCCCCGTGGCAAAACGTCAGGGGGACCCACAGGAAGTGGCAGAGCCATTGCTGGGAGTGGCTGCTGCTCCTCTTCTGAGTGTTCAGTGAGCAGCCGGGTTGTGCGAGTGGCCCTGACAGAAAGTTGCGAGGCTTTGCTGAAGAGAAATGGGTGGAGGATGAGTCTCGTTAAGCACTTCTGTGCCCCTCCTCGTAGACGGTTGTACCTGGTGAGAGAAGGATAGGTAGCTCAGTTCCCTTCAAGGTTTCTACACCATTTGACTGTAAAATAATGAGTGCAGTGGAATGAGTAAACGTTAATTGGTTGTTTACTTTTTCAAAGAGTACAAAGCCCAAGGGACATACAAGGAAGTTACTAGGTGACACATTTATAACTAATAAGAGAAAATATTTTTTTTACTCAATGCATAATTTAAGCTCTGGAATTCATTGCCAGAGGTTCAACGGCAGGAGAGAATGAAGAAAAGTGGATCTATATACAGACAACAACCAACAAGGACTGAATTACATAGTCTGGGTAAACAAATAAGCATGGGTGTAGCTTGCTTATTGTGGCGGTTACTACCCCTAACTAATTAAGCTAGATATTTCACTGGGATGCAGCTCCAACACTGCTCTCTACATTAATGGTGGGGGTGGAAGAGAAATAGAACCATAAGGTTACTAAGAGCCAAGAGTAACAGATAAGTATGAGGGGAAAAAAAAATGTGTGAAGCTTGCTGGGCAGACAGGATGGGTCGTTTGGTCTTCTTCTGCCGTCATTTCTATGTTTCTATGTTTCTATGAATAAGCAGGGTGGAATCTACCCCTTGTGGCCTGGATTGGCCACTGTTGATGGACCCTTGGTCTGACCCAGTATGGCGAGTCTTATATTCTTACACCTGGTGATGGTCTTTTACTCTAATGTCCAAGGACTGGAAAAGAGAGGTTGAGTTTATGCATGACAGAAAAATTAAAAGGAGGGCTCATGAGGTGGAAGACATTGATAAAAGAGGGGAGGAAAAAGAGACAATGTGTAGCAACGGAAAGCAGAAGATACATTGCAAGCATAAGGGTCTGTAAGCAAGGTGGAGGCTAAGGCTAGTGAGAGGGGTGGGGGAGGAGAATGTGTAGGTGGCGGGGTGGGGGTGTGAGAGAGAGATGCATATCCAGAGCAGGAGTGGCTTTGGGGGTGGGCGACCTCTGCACTACAGGCGCCACCTTTGCGTCCCAATATTGCTGAAGAGGAGCTGCCTCTCTCTCCTCCTGGTACATCCCTCGGGACTGAGGAGCTGCTTCTACCCCGAGGCCACAGACGAGCACTTCCTCCTGCTGCGCTCCCCCACGATGCCCTGCGTCTACAACCCCACTTTGTGGCATGGCTGTGGAGCTGAAGAACCAGGGGGCTCCTTCCAGTGATGACTTTAGCATTTTACCCCCCCTAAGAGCATAAGAACCACCATACTGGGTCGGACCAAGGGTGCATCAAGCTCAGTTTCCTGTTTCCAACAGTGACCAATCCAGCTAATTTAGGGATAAGCAATGGCTTCCGCTAAGTCTACTTGGTTAATAATTGTTTATGGACTTCTCCCCTAGGAACTTATCCAAACCTCTTTTAAACCCAGTTACACTAACCACTTTTACCACATCCTTCAGCAATGAACTCCAGAGCTTAATTGTGCATTGAGTAAAAAGAATTTTCTCTGATTTGTATTAAATGTGCTACATGCTAACTTCATGGAGTGCCTCCTAGTCCTTGTAGTATCTGAAAGAGTAAATAACCGATTCCCATTTACCCTGTGCTGCTCCTTTTATTATTTTATAGACCTGAATCATATCCTCCCCCCCCCCACTCAGCCGTCTCTTCTGCAGCTGAACAGCCCTAACCTCTTCAGGCACTCTTGATGCTGTTCCCCTCCCCCCGCTGGACAACATGGAGGTCAGACAGTTTGGGGAGATTCTGTGGCAAAAACTAGAAAATGTTTAATCCCATTGGCAAACATTAGAAAAAGAAAGTGGTTTGACAAACTTGCTTGTTTCTATATTATTTATTGTAATTTTATTAGGTGACGAAAAGGGATTTGAAGTATCTGAACAGGGAGGAGATCTCGGAGATGGGGAGGGAAAAGAAGATGCTGAGAGGCAAGGAGGAGGAACAGGACTGAGGGGAGGAGAAGAAGCGAGGGCTGGGGGGTGGGGAGGATGGAAGATGAGGAAGGAGGGAGACAGGGAGGGGAAGCATGACTGAGGATGGAGGGGCTGGGGTGGGTTCCAGGACCCCGGAGGGCAGGGAGATGTAGGAAGAAAAGGGAGATCCCAGGATCTGGCAGATGGAGTCCAAGGATCTGAACTGCAGTGGAGGGTGAGAGGACCCTTGGTCTGACCCAGTATGGTATGTTCTTATGTTCTTATGAAGCAGGTGCCCCTATCGTTCCCTGGTTCTGCCCCCTAGCGTTGCCTCCTCTCGCTGACCTCCCGTACACATAGCCAGCACCAGTCCTCTCTCTCACACACATCCCCTCTCATCCCACAAGCCCCTTACCAATCACCCCCACTCACCACCCTCCTCACCTCCACAAAATGATCCCCCATTGCTCACTCCTCCCCTCTGCTGAGTGAGATTCAGCACAGCTGGAAGGCAGTAAATCTTCAGCCAGTCTGCTGCCCCCCCCCCCCCCCCCCCAGACTTGTGCCGCCCTCTGCCTACCTAGCGTGCCTATTGACAAATCTAGACCTGTCCCATCCTGAGATAATGCAAGGGGGCAACGATCAAACCCCATCCCCCACCCCATCCTCCATCAACCCAACCAATGGTCTAACCTCCTCCTCCTCTCCCTCCCGGGTGGTTGAAAGAGTAGATCTGGGTGGGAGAGGCAGAAGCCGGCTACAAGAGGAGGTTAGAAGTGTTGGGCTGCTGGCTCCTCTCTCTCTCCTACGCAAGTCAGAACCACCTGGAAGGGAAATGAAAGGGTAGAAAGCGCCGTACTCCTGACTCCATTATCTTGGGCTGCAGAGGAAACGCCTGGAAGCCAATGGAAGGTGAGAAGGGAAGGAAGAGGAGGAGGCAGAGTGGAAGGAGAGAGAGAAGAATGGCAGGTGAGGGGGTAGTGGGGGTTTGAAATGTCAAGAAAGGAGGCAGCTGTCGATGGGAAGAACAAGGAGGCCCAGGAGGCTGAAGATGGTAAAGGGAGCGATCCGATGAGTGAGAGATGGAGGGATGAAATCTAACTTATGAGTGAAGAGCACGGCAGAAATGGAGAAAAATGAGATGACGGGGAAAGATCAATGTCAGAGAGAGAAGAAAGGGAAAATGGATAGGAGACCCTGAAAAAGGAGTTAGGAACTGACAAGAAAAAAGCAGAAAAGAAGAAAAATAAAGTTGTGTCCAGATAAAGATAGGATAAAAAACAATTTATTTTCAGTTTAGTGAATGGAATATGTCAGCGTTGCCAGCGTGCATCTCTCTCTGGTACCTCTGTATTTTGCACAGTACAGGAGAAATGCATTTGTTCTTAATTCTCTGAGGATGCACTGATGCTGAATCTGACTTCTTAGGGTTTTCATTTCTGTTGTTGTCTGCCTGTTTCTATTTCTGTCTCTCTTCTGTGTATGTGACAAAGGTGAGATATTCTGCTAAGTGTCGTGCAGCTTCTGTAAGGGCTCTGTGGCAGTCCTGCCCATTTGGCTTCTCCAGTAAAAGGCGTATTGGGTTCTGGGGCCTGCTGCCTTCTCCTAGGTAGAATTGCTGCTGTTTGTTGCTGGGAGTTAATGCTGTTATGTTATGCCAGGCTTACTATTTGAGTTCTGAAGCACTTTTGTCAGGTTTTTACTTCACAATCTGCCTAGTAGTGGAGGGAGTTTGTGTTGCTGTTACTGACACAACAGCAGCATTTGACATTTTGTGTATGAAGTTGGAACCTCCTAGTTTTTTCTTCTGTAGACATAGGAGTAGATTTACCGAACTTGGGGTCTGATCCAGTCCTGTAAAGGTATCATTAGTATTGTCTAACCTTTTGGTGGTGGCACCAGCAGTGCCTAGAGGTGACAAAAATCCAAGTTTGGCACTGGAAGGGGGGAAGGGTTTAGTAGAGAATAGGGTGGGGTTTAGGAAAGATCTCAGAAGAGGGTGCAGGCGATGGTGCGAGCGAAACCAGTACTTTGCACAGGAGAAACGGGGGCACCAGTTTCGGTTTCTGCACAAGGCGCT
This sequence comes from Rhinatrema bivittatum, assembly GCF_901001135.1. Taxonomy (NCBI): domain Eukaryota; kingdom Metazoa; phylum Chordata; class Amphibia; order Gymnophiona; family Rhinatrematidae; genus Rhinatrema; species Rhinatrema bivittatum. The sequence goes on from NC_042615.1 coordinate 820,934,842, forward strand.
GGTTAGCCCAGAGCCAGTCCTGATCCAAAGGTTTGTTCAACCATGAGGCTTCCAGTGCAAACACTAACTCCCGTGGCACATCTGTGCCCGTACATGAGCACTGCAGGCCAAAAAAAAAATATATAAATAACCCAGCAATTCTGCACAAGTTTTAAGTGACCCGAATAGCATTTCACCACTGTTCACGTATGCTTGGGCTTTTCCAGTGACCTACCAAAAGCAATTTCTACTGCAAGAGACTGGGGCTGTCGGGTTTGTGTGAAACATTCTCCCTGCAGCAAGGTGGACAGAAGCGAAGGAAAGGAATCTACCTGCAGCCTCACTCTCAGCTGCTCCTGCCACTCCCAATCCCCCCGCTGGAATTCCCAGACTATTTTTTTTAAGGTCCTCCAGCTCCTGTGGTTAGGAAGTCCACTTAATGAAAGGCCAGAGGAGAGCAAGCCAGGAGGTGGGCATCTGGGCCAGGTTCCTTGTAGATGGGATCAGCTGACGCTCCTCTGGAAGGAACAGGCCAGGCTCGGAGCCCTCTCATTAGATCCTGGCCTTAGAAGCCAGTAAAACATGAAAGCGAGCTGGATCCGGGCACACAGCACACAACCCACACCCAGACCCAGAGAGAGACATGGGTAGACAGACACAACATCACACAAACACAAGTCATACACTGCACACCCTGAGAGAGCGGGACCCGGGCACACAGCACACACCCCACACCCAGACACAGAGAGAGACATGGGCAGACAGACACAACATCACACAAACACAAGTCATACACTATACACCCTGAGAGAGCGGGACCCGGGCACACAGCACACACCCCACACCCAGACACAGAGAGAGACATGGGCAGACAGACACAACATCACACAAACACAAGTCATACACTATACACCCTGAGAGAGCGGGACCCGGGCACACAGCACACACCCCACACCCAGACCCAGAGAGAGACATGGGCAGACAGACACAACATCACACAAACACAAGTCACACACTGCACACCCTGAGAGAGCGGGACCCGGGCACAGAGCACACACCCAGACACAGAGAGAGACATGGGCAGACAGACACAACATCACACAAACACAAGTCATACACTGCACACCCTGAGAGAGCGGGACCCGGGCACACAGCACACACCCCACACCCAGACCCAGAGAGAGACATGGGCAGACAGACACAACATCACACAAACACAAGTCATACACTGCACACCCTGAGAGAGCGGGACCCGGGCACACAGCACACACCCCACACCCAGACACAGAGAGAGACATGGGCAGACAGACACAACATCACACAAACACAAGTCATACACTGCACACCCTGAGAGAGAGGGACCCGGGCACAGAGCACACACCCAGACACAGAGAGAGACATGGGCAGACAGACACAACATCACACAAACACAAGTCATACACTGCACACCCTGAGAGAGCGGGACCCAGGCACACAGCACACAGCACACACCCCATACCCAGACACAGAGAGAGACATGGGCAGACAGACACAACATCACACAAACACAAGTCATACACTGCACACCCTGAGAGAGAGGGACCCGGGCACAGAGCACACACCCAGACACAGAGAGAGACATGGGCAGACAGACACAACATCACACAAACACAAGTCATACACTGCACACCCTGAGAGAGAGGGACCCAGGCACACAGCACACACCCCATACCCAGACCCAGAGAGAGACATGGGCAGACAGACACAACATCACACAAACACAAGTCATACACTGCACACCCCGAGAGAGCGGGACCCGGGCACACAGCACACACCCAGACACAGAGAGAGACATGGGCAGACAGACACAACATCACACAAACACAAGTCATACACTGCACACCCCTGAGAGAGCGGGACCCGGGCACACAGCACACACCCCATACCCAGACACAGAGAGAGACATGGGCAGACAGACACAACATCACACAAACACAAGTCATACACTGCACACCCTGAGAGAGCGGGACCCAGGCACACAGCACACACCCCATACCCAGACACAGAGAGAGACATGGGCAGACAGACACAACATCACACAAACACAAGTCATACACTGCACACCCTGAGAGAGTGGGACCCGGGCACACAGCACACACCCCATACCCAGACACAGAGAGAGACATGGGCAGACAGACACAACATCACACAAACACAAGTCATACACTGCACACCCTGAGAGAGAGGGACCCGGGCACACAGCACACACCCCACACCCAGACACAGAGAGAGACATGGGCAGACAGACACAACATCACACAAACACAAGTCATACACTGCACACCCTGAGAGAGCGGGACCCGGGCACACAGCACACACCCCATACCCAGACACAGAGAGAGACCAGGGCAGACAGACACAACATCACACAAACACAAGTCATACACTGCACACCCTGAGAGAGAGGGACCCGGGCACACAGCACACACCCCACACCCAGACACAGAGAGAGACATGGGCAGACAGACACAACATCACACAAACACAAGTCATACACTGCACACCCTGAGAGAGCGGGACCCGGGCACACAGCACACACCCCACACCCAGACACAGAGAGAGACATGGGCAGACAGACACAACATCACACAAACACAAGTCATACACTGCACACCCTGAGAGAGCGGGACCCGGGCACACAGCACACACCCCATACCCAGACACAGAGAGAGACATGGGCAGACAGACACAACATCACACAAACACAAGTCATACACTGCACACCCTGAGAGAGCGGGACCCGGGCACACAGCACACACCCCATACCCAGACACAGAGAGAGACATGGGCAGACAGACACAACATCACACAAACACAAGTCATACACTGCACACCCTGAGAGAGAGGGACCCGGGCACACAGCACACACCCAGACACAGAGAGAGACATGGGCAGACAGACACAACATCACACAAACACAAGTCATACACTGCACACCCTGAGAGAGCGGGACCCGGGCACACAGCACACACCCCATACCCAGACACAGAGAGAGACATGGGCAGACAGACACAACATCACACAAACACAAGTCATACACTGCACACCCTGAGAGAGCGGGACCCGGGCACACAGCACACACCCCATACCCAGACACAGAGAGAGACATGGGCAGACAGACACAACATCACACAAACACAAGTCATACACTGCACACCCTGAGAGAGCGGGACCCGGGCACACAGCACACACCCCATACCCAGACACAGAGAGAGACATGGGCAGACAGACACAACATCACACAAACACAAGTCATACACTGCACACCCTGAGAGAGCGGGACCCGGGCACACAGCACACACCCCCATACCCAGACACAGAGAGAGACATGGGCAGACAGACACAACATCACACAAACACAAGTCATACACTGCACACCCTGAGAGAGAGGGACCCGGGCACACAGCACACACCCCAACCCAGACACAGAGAGAGACATGGGCAGACAGACACAACATCACACAAACACAAGTCATACACTGCACACCCTGAGAGAGCAGGGACCCGGGCACACAGCACACACCCCATACCCAGACACAGAGAGAGACATGGGCAGACAGACACAACATCACACAAACACAAGTCATACACTGCACACCCTGAGAGAGCGGGACCCGGGCACACAGCACACACCCCATACCCAGACACAGAGAGAGACATGGGCAGACAGACACAACATCACACAAACACAAGTCATACACTGCACACCCTGAGAGAGCGGGACCCGGGCACACAGCACACACCCATACCCAGACACAGAGAGAGACATGGGCAGACAGACACAACATCACACAAACACAAGTCATACACTGCACACCCTGAGAGAGAGGGACCCGGGCACACAGCACAGACAAATGGTAAGGGTTGGAACATTTTTCCAGTGCCAGCCAAAACTTTTTAGGAACTGAGAAAAACACCCTCCCATCCTACCCAACTATTGTTTTTGCTTTTTTTACTGTTTTCACTAATTTTTCTTTTTTTTTTCTTTTTCCTAGTTTTTTTTTTTAATTTTCTCATGTTTTTTCTGTTTAGCTACCTTTTTTTGTCTTTATTCCCTCCCCCTCTGCCCTCTCTTTGGGATAATAATCATTGCCCTCCCCTGCTTCACCACTTCCTGGGACCTTCTCCCGGGCCCGGCCTGCGGGTGGCAGCTCTTCCAGGGCTGCGCGGTTCCCCAGCGTCTCCTCCCCTCTCCGGTTGCGCCGCCACGTGAGCCACTTTCCTTCTGGACTCGCCACACCGGGGAGTGGCCGCGCCCCCGGACTTGCTGCAGGGGAAGCTGCTCCCCTCCCAGGTCCACCAACAGAGCTGCGGCCCTGTTTACAGTGACATTTCCTCGCTGCGTCAGCTCCCTCTCCCCCTCCCGGCTTTACGGTTCCTCCGCGGCTCAGCCATTTTCTGTTTCCTTGGTCCAGCAGCGAGCACTCCCCCTCCCCCACCCCCTCCCATTTCAGCATCGTTCACACCCATCCTGGCGGTCCACCTTCCCCATCATGGCCTAAAGAAAGATAACTTACCAAAATCCCTGAAGAAGGTTTGGTTCATTCTAAGCAGTTACAGATATCACGAGTCCACGTTCTGTGAATCAGAAAAAATACATTACAAATCCCCTAAGAATAAAATTGCTACACTATTGTCAAGGTATCCATGTTGCTAATGGCCAATATACCATCATCGTCATCAATAGATGCTTCTATGATCCTTACATGTTGGAGAGAGATTTTGCTGCACACTCGGTGGCCACATCTGTTTCCCTTAATAGAAGGACAAAACCATCAGCTTTATAAGAATTCTAGTTCCCTCGTTCTAAGATCAAGACTTCGTTATCCCAGCAAGCCTTTCAATAGGTTGGAGGAGGGAGGGGGGTTCAGGGGCTATGGCAGAAGATCATCCTTGTCCATGAGCTTTTTATTTTGGGCTGAGGGATAGCAGTATAGAGGGTTTGGGAGGTGTGGGTAGCGGTTGATGAAATGGTTCTAGGAATTGAGTAGAGGAGTTAGAGGTTGGCTGGCATTATTAATTGGCATATTATGTGTGACAGGGAGGTGGGAGATGTGTGATGGTTGGGTTTTAATGTTGATTGAAATGTTTGCATGCTAATGCCAGATGTCTAAGAAGTAAGATGGGAGAATTAGAATGTATAGCAGTGAATTATGACATAGACTTAATTGGCATCTCAGAGACCTGGTGGAAAGAGGATAACCAATGGGACAGTGCTATACTGGAGTACAAATTATATCACAATGACAGAGAGGAGCATCTTAGTGGCGCTTTATGTCCGGGATGGCATAGAGTCCAACAGGAAAAACATCCTGCACGAGACTAAATGCAAAATCGAATCGTTATGGGTAGAAATCCCTTGTGTGTCGGGGAAGACTATAGTGATGGAAGTATACTACCGTCCACCTGGTCAAGATGGTGAGATGGACAGTGAGGAGGGAACTAACTAAACTGGTAGTGAGGTAATAATGGGAGACTTCAATTACCCCAATATTGACCGGGTAAATGTAACATCGGGACACGCTAGAGAGATAAAGTTCCTGGATGGAATAAATGACAGTTTTATGGAGCAATTGGTTCAGGAACCAATGAGAGAGGGAGCAATTTTAGATCTAATTCTCAGTGGAGGACAGGATTTGGTGAGAGAGGTAACGGTGGTGGGGCCGCTTGGCAATAGTGATCATAATATGATCAAATTTGATTTAATGACTGGAAAAAGAACAGTGTGCAAATCCAAGGCTCTCGTGCTAAACTTTCAAAGGGGAAACTTTGATAAAATGAGAGAAATAGTTAGAAAAAAAATGAAAGGAGCAGCTACAAAGGTAAAAAGTGTACAAGAGGCGTGGTCATTGTTAAAAAATACCATCCTAGAAGCACAATCCAGATGTATTCCATGCATTAAGAAAGGTGGAAGGAAGGCAAAACGATTACCGGCATGGTTAAAAGGGGAGGTGAAAGAAGCTATTTTAGCAAAATAATCTTCATTCAAAAATTGGAAGAAGGATCTTTCAGAAGAAAATAGGATAAAGCACAAGCATTGCCAAGCTAAATGTAAGACAGTGATAAGATAGGCTAAGAGAAAATTTGAAAAGAAGTTGGCTATGGAGGAAAAACTCACAATAAAAACTTTAAAAAATATATCTGAAGCAGAAAGCATGAAGGGAATCAGTTGGACCGCTAGATGATCAAGCGGTTAAAGGGGCACTTAGAGAAGATAAGGCCATCATGGAAAGATTAAATGATTTCTTTTCTTCGGTGTTTACTGAAGAGGATTTTGGGGAGGTACCCGTACTGGAGAAGGTTTTCATGGTTGATGATTCTGATCAACTGAACCAAATCACAGTGAACCTGGAAGATGTGGTAGGCCTGATTGACAAACTGAAGAGTAGTAAATCACCTGGACCGGATGGTATACACTCCAGAGTTCTGAAAGAACTAAAAAATGAAATTTCAGAACTATTAGTAAAAATTTGTAACTTATCATTAAAATCATCCATTGTACCTGAAGACTGGAAGATGGCCAATGTAACCCAGATATTTAAAAAGGGATCCAGGGGTGATTTGGGAAACTATAGACCAGTGAGCCTGACTTCAGTGGCAGGAAAAATTGTGGAAACTGTTATAAAGAATAAAATCACAAAACATTTAGATAGGTGAATAAACGTGTACAAAGGTGAAGCATTAGATGTGGTGTATTTGGATTTCTAGAAGGTGTTCAACAAAGTCCCTCATGAGACGCTTCTAAGAAAACTAAAAAGTCATGGGATAGGTAGCGATGTCCTTATGTGGATTGCAAGTTGATTAAAAGACAGGAAACAGAGAGTAGGGTTAAATGGTCAGTTTTCACAGTGGAAAAAGGTAAACAGTGGAGTGCCTCAGGGATCTGTACTTGGACCGGGGCTTTCAATGTTTATAAATGATCTAGAAAGAGGTACAATGAGTGAGGTGATCACATTTGCAGACAACACAAAATTATGCAGAGTAGTTAAACCTCAAGTGGATTGTGATGAATTGCAGGAAGGCCTTGTGAGACTGGAAGATTGGGCATCCAAATGGCAGATGAAATTTAATGTGGACAAGTGCAAGGTGTTGCATATAGGGTAAAATAACCCTTGCTGTAGTTACACGATGTTAGGTTCCATATTAGGAGCTACCACCCAAGAAAAAGATCTAGGCATCATAGTAGATAACACATTGAAATTGTCGGCTCAGTGTGCTGCAACAGTCAAAAAAGCAAACTATGTTAGGAATTATTAGGAAGGGAATGGTTAATAGAACGGAAAATGTCATAATGTGGCTATATCGCTCCATGGTGAGACTGCACCTTGAATACTGTGTACAATTTTGGTTGCCGCATCTCAAAAAAGATATCGCTGCACTGGAGAAAATGCAGAGAAGTGTGATCAAAGTAAGGAGCATGGAACGGCTGCTCTATGAGGAAAGGCTTAAGAAGTTAGGGCTGTTCAGTTTGGAGAAGAGACGACTGAGGGGGGATATGATAGAAGTCTACAAAATCATGAAAGGACTTGAACAAGTTAATGTAAATCGGTTATTTACTCTCTCAAATAATAGAAGGTCCAGGGGTCACTCCAAAAAGTTAGCAAGCAGCTCATTTAAAACAAATTGAAGAAAATTATTTTTCACTCAGTGCATAGTTGAGCTCTAGAATTCATTACCAGAGGATGTGGTTTCAGCAGTTAGTGTAACTGGGTTTAAAAAAGGTTTGGATAAGTTCCTAGAGTTTAAATCCATAAACTACTATGACAGTAACTTGGGATTTATTTTATTTATTTATTTATTATTTTTATTATACCGAGTTTCATGATAGGAATCACATCAACCCAGTTTACAATTAACAATGTGAGTAAAGGCAGAGAGTAACATAGTAAAAACATTTCCCAATTCAACATCAAATATAGTATGAAACTTAAAAAATATTATAACAATATTTAGGATGTGAGAAAGTTACAAAAAACAAGGAAAAATAACTAGGATCTGAAAGGGGGAGGAAATTGAATAAAGAATATTAACATTTTAGCCAACTGTATCAATTAATAAATATGTATAATATTATAAAAATATAGATGTGTAGCAAAAATGTTCTATTTAATCTATTTATTTATTTATTTTATTTATTTATTTATTTAAGTTTTTTTATATACCAACATTCAAGACAATAGTCCCATCATGCTGGTTCACATGAAACAGGAGTGCAAAATAACCTTAAACTTGAACAATAGTGCGGAAAAAGCAGTTACATGTAACAAGGAAAAATAGAACTTGGAGTGAGAAGGAAAAAGGAAAAGGAAAACCAGCTAATTACATATAATTACATTGTAAGAGGTAGCTAATAGTTATTATATTATATATATATATATATATATATATATATATATATATATATATATATATATATTTATATATTTATTTATTTATTTATTTATTATTTTTTTTATTATACCGAGTTTCATGATGGAATTACATCAACCCGGTTTACAATTAACAATGTGAGTAAAGGCAGAGAGTAACATAGTAAAACATTTCCCAATTCAACGTCACATATAGAATGAAACTTAACAGGTATAATAACAATATTTAGGATGTGAGAAAGTTACAAAAAACAGGGAAAAATAACTAGGATCTGAAAGGGGAGGAAATTGAAGGAAGAATATTAACATTTTATCCAACTGTATCAATTAATAAATATGTATAGTATAAAAATATAGATGAGTAGCAAAAATGATCAAATATGATGCTGTTGTGAATTATAATAATAAGATGCTGTGACTGCGTATGAAGTTAGTGGGTTTATTACAGTTCACTAACTTTGTGTTTGTGCTGATGGGTGGGGAATTTAATCCAGTTCTGGGAACGCTTTTTTAAAAAGCCACGTTTTTAGTCTCTTCCTAAAAGTTGGGGCGCATGGTTCTTGTCTTAAGTCCGGTGGGATGGAGTTCCAGAGGATTGGACCTGCTGATGAAAGAGCTCTTGAACTGTAGGATTTATGTTGGTAAGTTTTGGCATGAGGTACCTGAAGTGATTCTTTGTAATGTTCCCTGATGGGTCTGGCGGCTGTGTATTTTTAAAAGGGATTTGTAAGTCAAGTTGAGTGTGTTGATGGATGTTCTTGTAGATAATCATGATGGTTTTGTACATAATTCTGAAGTGGATCGGTAACCAATGAAGGTCTTTGAGGATGGGGGAGATATGGTCGATTTTCCTGGAGTTTGTAAGTATTCTAGCTGCTGTGTTCTGTACCATTTGTAAAGGCTTGGTGTAAGAAGCTGGGAGGCCTAGTAGTAGAGAATTGCAATAATCTAGTTTGGAGAAGATTATTGCTTGCAGGATTGATCTAAAATCTTGCGCGTGGAAAAGTGGCTTTATTCTTTTCAGAATATGTAATTTGTGGAAGCAGTCTTTTGTAGTTCGGTTTATGAATGGTTTGAGGTTAAGACGGTTATCTAGGATGGCTCCTAGATCTCTTACATGGGTGGTTTGTAGGAGGGTAGGTGGCTTTGAGAGCGTGATGTTGTTTTCAGGTGCTATAAGGAGATATTCCGTTTTCGACGTATTAAGGACTAGGTTTAAGCTGGTAAGGAGGTGTTTGATTTCTAGTAAACAACTATCCCAATATTCCATTGTTGACGAGATTGAATCTTTTATAGGGATCACAATCTGTACGTCGTCCGCGAAGAGGAAGTGTTTAAGGCATAGTTTTGTGAGTAGTTGACAGAGTGGTAGGAGGTATACATTAAATAGGGTGGGTGAGAGGGATGAACCTTGTGGCACCCCTCTGGTGGAGTGGTGATATTGGGATTCTGTATTGTGAATTTTGACCCTATATCCTCTGTTTTCCAGGAAGGTTTTGAACCATGTTAGTGAAGTAGCTGTCACTCCAATATTTGCTAGTTGTTTTAAGAGGAGGTAATGGTTGACGGTGTCAAAGGCCGCCGAGAAGTCGAGGAGGATTAGTAAAAATGCTTTGCCTTTATCGATGCCGGCGAGGAGGAAGTCTGAAAGTGCAAGAAGTAGTGTTTCTGTGCTTGCAGCTTTTCGAAAACCATATTGGTTTGGAGACAGAATGCCATGGTCTTCCAAGTAGTTGGAAAGTTGGGTGTTCACCAATTTTTCCATTATTTTGGCTATGAATGGAAGGTTGGAAATAGGGCGGAAGTTGTTGGGATCACTTGGATTTAGATTCGATTTTTTTAGGAGGGGTTTGATTGAAGCTGTTTTTAGATCATCTGGGTAGATACCCTGGGAGAGGGAACAGTTTATAATTTCGGCAAGGGATTTTGATATAGTATCAGGAATGAGAAGTAGCATTTTGGAAGGAATTTGATCAAAAGGGTGTGATGAAGGTTTCATTTTCTTCAGCACTGATTGTATCTCTGTGAGAGTGATGGGTTCGAATGCTTTAAGCTGTATATCTTTGTTAGGGAGAAGGTATGTGTTGTCTTGGGAGCTAGTGGTTAGTGATAGTTGATTGAGGAGGTCAGAGATTTTTTTGCTGAAATGAAGAGCCAGTTCGTCTGCTTTGGTCTGAGAGAATTCGGGTGGTATATCAGGAGTGATCGGTTTAGTGAGATTGGAAACGAAGGCGAATAGGGCTTTTGAGTCAAAGATGAGGTGATGAACCTGACGGGCATAGTAGTCTCTTTTTGTTTTCTGGGTTCTTGTTTTCTGGGTTCTTGCCAGGTCCTTGTGACTTGGATTGGCCACTGTTGGAAACAGGATACTGGACCTGATGGACTCTTGGTCTGACCCTGTATGACATTTCTTATGTTCTCATGTCCTTATACATAGTAACAGAGTAACTGACAGCAGATAAAGACCAAATGGTCCATCCAGTCTGCCCAGCCACTTGCTTATTGTAGTAAGTGCTGCTCTGTGAGGTTACCCCCACCTTCTGTTAAGGGTGGTAACTGTCACGTCATGCACATTACCCCCCCCCCCCCCCCCCCACAATGCATAAATGTTATACCTAAAGTTATTATAGGTCATCCTATTTCTTCATGCCTATCCTCTACCCTATAAGGATCCTGAGACTTTATACCAGCACTGTTTTTGTCCTCACCTCCTCTTCCAGAAAGGCATTCCAAGTATCCACCATCCTCTGGGAAGAAATATTTTCTGGTGATGGTGCTCAGTTGACCCGCCAGAAGTTTCATGTTGTGGCCCCTAGTTCTACTCTTTCCTTTCCAATGGAAAAGATCTGAAGTTTGTGCATCACTAAAACCTTTCAGGTATCTGAAGGTCTGTATCATTTCTCCCCTGCACCTCCTCTCCTCCAGGGTGTTCAGATCCTTCAATTTCTCCCCATAAGTCTTCTGATACAGATCCCACATCATTTTGGTCTCCCTTCTCTGGACCACCTCCATCCTGTCTCTGTCTCCTTTGAGATGAGGTCTCCAGAACTGAACACAGTGCTCCAGGTGAGGCCTCACCAAGGGCCTGTACAAGGGCATTATCATCTCTTTTTTTCCTGCTGGTTATGCCTCTCTACACAGCCCGGCAAATAACTATATGAAGGGAAATACCTCTCTGACATCTAAGAACAACGATACATATAGAGAGAACATATAGATCCAAAAAATGTTTTAATGTTCAAAAAAGTATAAATGCTTTAAAAAAGTATTAGATTATACGTGGTTTTTGTAACAATTCCCATAACTTGTACAATAAATTAACTCGCTGGATACATGTAATTTTTTGAAACAGTTATCAAAACATCACCTGCATCTACCTCAGCTTCACTCAAAGCACTCATACTAGCACTCTTTCCTAAAAAGGTTCATACATAATCACTCCTCATGATATATCATAAGCCCCAAATCTGTACATTCACCCATTCACATGAAACAACATATACATAAAAGAAACAAGCTTTTCACTGAAACATAGAAATGACGGCAGAAAAAGACCAATCGGCCCATCTAGTCTGCCCAGCAAGCTTCCACACTTATTTTCCCATACTTATCTTAAGCTTAAACAACTCACCTCAACTCAAAAGAGAGCAATTTCGCTAGGAAGCCCCAAACTCTGGAACATCCTCCCAATCAAACTCAGAACACAAGAAAACTTAAAAACTTTTAAAAAAGAACTAAAAACAGGGATGTTTACCAAAGCATACCAACTCACCCAATGAGTTGATATTATAACAAAGAACCGAAACATGTAAAGATTAACCTACAAACTAATTTTATAAAATGATATTTTCTATGTTAACAACCAAATGAACCTTTTTGGAAATCCTGTTAATCATCGAAACTTTGTAAACCATTGTGATGGCGAAACCGACCGATGGTATATAAAACTCGATAAATAAATAAAATAAATAAATTATCTGTTTCACCAACCACCAACTTCAGGGCTCTTGTTGGTATCTGTTTGATTCAAGTTTCCGGCCATCCTCTGTCATTGATGCAGAGAGTAATGTTGGAGTTGTATCAAAGGTGAGCAGAAGGCTTATGGTTAAGGGTTGTAACCGCCGTAATAAGCAAGCTATCCCCACTCTTATTTGTTTACCCAGATTATGAAGTTCAGTCCTTGTTGGTTGTTGTCTGAATGCTAATACTCTTTTCCACATTACCCCCTGCCATAGAAGCAGAGAGCAACGCTGTGTATGTATTCAAAGTGATGTATCAGGCTTAATTGGTTTAGGGTAGTAACCGCTGTAATAAGCAAGCTACCCCCACGTTTATTTGTTCACCCAGATTGTGAAGTTCAGTCCTATTTGGTTGTTATCTGAATGCAAATCCTCTTTTCCACATTTCCCTTTGCCGTTGAAGCAGAGAGCAATTTTGGGGTTGCATTAACCGTGCAAGGGATTTTTTTTGAGTAAGGGTAGTAATCACCAGGTAGTAGTTAACATTCCAGCAAGCCACCCCCATGGCTTTACTCTTCATTCCCATCCTCTAGCCTTTATGGATCCACAGTGTTTATCCCACGCCGCTTTGAAATCTTTCACAGTTTTAGTCTTCACCACTTCCTCCGGAAGGGAATTCCAGGCATCCACCACCCTCTCCGTGAAGAAATACTTCCTGACTTTGGTTCTGAGTCTTCCTCCCTGGATCTTCAAATCGTGACCCCTAGTTCTACTGATTTTTTTCCCATTGTAGAAGGTGTTGTTGTTGACCATGAATCATTAAAACCCTTTCAAGAATCTGAAAGTCTGTATCATATCGCCTCTGCTCCTCCTCTCCTCCAGGGTGTACATATTTAAGTTCTTTAATCTCTCCTCAGTCATTTTATGAAGACCATCCACCTTTTTGGTCGCCCTTCTCTGGACAGCCTCCATCCTGTCTCTGTTCCTTTGGAGATATGGTCTCCAGAACTCACCAAGGCCCTGTACAAGGGGATCATCACTTCCTTTCTCTTACTAGATATTCCTCTCTCTATGCAGCCCAGCATTCTTCTGACTTTAGCTATTGCCTTGTCACATTGTTTTGCCGACTTCATATCGTTAGACACCATCACCCCGAGGTCTCTCTCCTGCTCCATGCACATCAGTCCTTCACCACCCATCAAATACAATTCTTTCGGATTTCCACTCCCCATGTGCATGACTCTGCACTTCTTGGCATTGAATCTCAGCTGCCATATCTTCGACCACTCTTCCAGCTTCCTTAAGTCACGTCTCATTCTCTCCAGTCCTTCCGGCGTGTCCACTCTGTTGCAGATCTTAGTATAATCCGCAAAAAGACAAATTTTACCTTCTATCCCGTCCGCAATGTCACTCACAAAGATATTGAACAGGACTGGTCCCAACACCGATCCTTGTGGCACTCCACTTAACACTGCTTTCTCTTCAGAGTAAGTTCCTTTTACCGACACACATTGTTTTCTGTCCATCAACCAGTTTGCAATCCAGGCCACCATCTTGGCACCCACTCCTAAGCTTTTCATTTTATTCAGAAGCCTCCTGTGTGGGACCGTAACAAAAGCTTTGCTTAAATCCAAGTAGATGACATTGAGCGCTCTTCCTCTATCTAATTCCCTAGTCACTCAATCAAAAAAGTCAATCAGATTTGTCTGACAGGACCTTCCCCTGGTGAATCCATGCTGCCTCTGGTCCAGCAATTCTTCCGACTGTAGATAGTTCACTATTCTTTCTTTCAGCAGCAACTCCATTACCTTTCCCACCACCGAGGTGAAGCTAACTGGCCTGTAGTTTCAGCCTCCTCTCTGCTCCCACTCTTGTGAAGCAGGACCACCACCGCTCTTCTCCAATCACTCGGCATCACTCCTGTTTCTAGGGATCTGTTGAACAGGTCACTCAGTGGACCCATCAGCACATCTCTGAGCTCCCTCAGTATCTTGGGATGGACCTCATCAGGTCCCATGGCTTTGTCCACTTTTATTTTTTCTAACTCTTCCCATACATTCTCTTCTGTAAACGGAGTTACATCTACTCCACTCCAGTTTCTTGTTAACTAGCGACGGTCCTTCTCCAGGGTCCTCTTTAGTGAACACCGAACTGAAGTATTCATTTAATATTTCTGCCATTTCTTCGTCTCTCTCCACACATTGATCCTTTTCACTTTTCAATTTTCCTATACCACTTGGAACTTTTCTCCTTTCTGTATCTGAAAAATATATCTGAAAAATGTTTTCTCACCTCGCTTTACCTCTATGGCAATCCTTTCTTCCGCTTGACTTTTTGCTATTTTGATTACTTTCTTCATCTCCCTCAGTTCCATCAGATATTCTTTCTTGTGTTCCTCCTTTTGGGATCCTTTATATTTCTTGAACACTGTTTTTTTAGCTTTTATTTTGTCAGCCACCTCCTTTGAGAACCAGATAGGTTTCATTTTTCTTTTGCTTTTCTTTACTTTTCTGACATATAGATTAGTTGCCTTGGTAATTGCTCCTTTTAGTTTGGTCCACTGATGTTCCACATCTCTCTTGTTCTCCCATCCTTCTAGTTCTTCTTCCAGATACTTCCCCATTTCATCAAAGTTCGTGTTTTTGAACTGCAAAACTCGGGTCTTCGTGTTAATTCTCCGTATCATATTTGTGATATGAAACCATACTGTTTAATGATCCCTGGTGCTGAGGTGGGCACCCACCTGGACTTTGAGACATTATCTCAATTGGTGAGCACTAAATCAAGGATAGCTCGCTCCCTTGTGGGTTCTGTTACCATTTGTTTAAACAGAGCCCTTTGCAGGGCATCCACTATCTCTCTACTATTGTTAGATTCCATTGAAGGGATTCTCCAGTCTACATCCGGCAGATTAAAATCTCCAACAATCACCACTTCTCCCTTCTTTCCCATCTTTTGGATGTCTTCAACCAGATCTCTGTCAAGCTCTTCCATATGATTTGGAGGCCTGTAAACTACTCCAATAAAAATGGATGCCCCATCATCTTTTTTTAGGTCGGCCCATAGTGCTTCTTCTTTGCCCCATCTTCCTTGCAGTTCAGATGCTTGGATATTGTTTCTGTCATAAAGAGCCACATCTCCCCCTTCCTGTCCTAAGAAAAGAACATAAGAAAATGCCATACTGGGTCAGACCAAGGGTCCATCAAGCCCAGCATCCTCTCTGTCCTTCCTTAACAAGTTATAGCCCGGTATTGCTGTATCCCAATCATGAGATTCCGTGAACCACACTTGGCCAGGGCTGTTCACTGGACAATGTATCTGCTATTGATTTTCAAAACCCAATCGGAAGGGAGTGTGTTGTGGTATCCTTCAACGGCCCCTCTAGAATGTGGTAATGTTCCTAGATTTTATTACTCCGCTAAAGTCTTCCTCAATCCAGTTATGCCTGTAACTTGCTCCTGCTCTTCTTTTCACGCCAAGTTGGCTTAGGTAGATAGAGATGATGTTATGATACCTTTTTCAAAAAATGACATGTATCGAGCGAGTCTAGGGTTTATGATCTGCAGCAGGTAATAAAAAAGGATTAATTGCTGTATTAGTGGAGGAGTAGCCTAGTGGTTAGAGCACTGGGCTTCTAAAAGCAAGAAAACTTTGAGTTCAAATCTTGTTACTGCTTGCCATCTTGCGTAAGTCCCTTCATCCTCCCTTATCACAGGTTCAGACTTAGAGCCTGTGAGGTCAGTATTCAAAGCCCCTTACAGGGATAACTCCCAAGTTATCCATTTAAATGCTTAGTTTTGGATATTGACCTTTGATTCACTAAGGATTTCCTCCCATTCTGTGTCTATGGGGAAAATGCTTAGTAAATGAGGCCCTTAGACTGTGAGCCCTCTGTGGATAGGGTAATACGTACAGTAGCTGAATGTAATCTGCAGGAATATAAATCAAATTGAGAAGTAAAAATAAATAAATGACATCGTTAAGGACAACAATCCAGTGGCTTTGTGAAATAAAGTCTCTTCAGTCTGCATTGGAAAGGGTATCCAGAGCGCTATTGTCGCTAATTAGCAGCCTTATCAGTAATGGCTACTGCAAGGGGGACCGCAGGAGAAGGCTCCACCTTCTTCAGGCATTGCTGGCGACAAGCGGAACTCCATTCGGTGAGCTGCAGAGCTCCCCAGTCAAACTGGAGTGAGTGATGCTGGAGCCATGACAACCGCAAGACTATAGGATGAATGGATTTCTCCAACACAAGAAGTTCAATCTCCTCCTCATGGAGAGTGCCAGTGAGTAGCCGAACAGGTGCTGTTATTTGGGAGATCCACCCAGGTAGCGGTTCGCTATGGATAGTGGCGATTTGCAGAGGGACTTCAATGGCACGCCTAGGAGGTGTACCAGGTCTTTCAAGATAAAACTCCCACCTGCTCCAGAGTCAACTAGAGCCATGGTTGGAAATGAATGGGAGCCCCAGGTTAGCGTAACTGGTAAAGATAATTGAGGGGCCGGAGTAGTAGTGCCCAAGTTCAGGACCCCAACCGAACTTAGGCCTGTGAGTTTCCCAGATGGATAGGACAAGTCTGAAGGCGGTGGCTGGAAGCACCGCAGTACATGCACAAGCCACAGTCCCACCATTGAAAACGTTCCTCTGGAGTAAGGGGCCCACGACCCAGCTGCATAGGTTCCTCTGACTTGATGGTAGATTGAATCCCACTGCTAGCGGGCTTTGTGGAAGGAGGAGAGCGGGATCGCTCCACAGCAACACGTCGGGATGTCTGAACTTCATGGTGACATTCATGGAGGCGGTGATCAATCCAACCTATCAAGTCGATTAGATCCTCTAGAGAGGACGGAAGTTCTCAGGCTGCGAGTTCATCTTTCAATTGGGATGAAAAACCATCAAGTAAATGGCTTGAAGACAGTTTTCTTGCCACACCAATTCAGTGGCTAGAGTCTGAAACTCAAAGGTGTAATCGTTAAGAGATCTCTGACCCTGTCGCAAGCATAAGAGATGGGTACTGGCCACAGCCTGCCTGCCGGGATCATCGAAGGTCCAACGGAAGATGATCACGAAGTGTGACAATTCTTGCAGAAGAGAGTCCGAATGCTTCCACAAGGGAGAGGCCCACACCAAAGCCTTGCCTTCCAAACGAGAAAGAATAAAAGTTACCTTTGTCAGTTCATCCTGGAAGATGGAAGGCTGCAGAGCAAACTGCATATAGCACTGGTTAATAAACCCTCTGCAGAGGCGAGGGTCCCCGTTAAAACGGGGTGTAGCGGGTAGGGCCAGCAAAGCTCTGTTGGGTGAGGCTGCAGCTGGTGGGCTGACTAGTGCAGATGTCTGAGCTGTGGCACTTGTGTGAGTATCCAGCCGAGCGTGGAGACGTTCAACAGAAGAGGCCAATGCCTCTAGGAACCGCTGCTGTTCTTGTATCTTCAAGGCCAGGCCAGGAATGGCCTGGAGGGCGGAAGGCTCCGCCGAATCCATGGCCTTGGCAATCTGTTTCTTTATTTATTTGTTAGGCTTTTATATACCATTGTTTAGACTAGCCATCACAACGGTTGCGCTGATGGTGGACCCTTGGCCCGAGGTGGGGTTGACGCTACCTGCAGGGCAAGTCCTACGGGACCCCATCATCGGGAGGAGGAGCAGGCTAGGAGACGGAGGACGACTGGAGCTTCGCTAATACCATCCCAAGTTCCCCTCAGGTTGAGCCTTGGGTGCTGGGGCCGACTGGACTTAGGCGGGCCTCCATGTGACGACTCCCAGTTGGTGTAGACAAGAGTACGCCAAGAACCAGCAGAGGTATTGGAGTGCTGAGGACAGTCCAGACAAGGCAGGGTTCCAGAGACCTGGACGCCAACAGGAACAGAGGGAAGCAGGGGGCATCCAGGTAAAGATAGGCTGAAGCCTGAGAGGCCAGGTCCGTAGGATACCAAAGGAGAGTCCAAGGCAAGCTGGAGTCAGGGCAGGCGGCAGGCATAGAAACATAGAAATGATGGCAGAAGAAGACCAAACGGTCCATCCAGTCTGGTACCGGAAGCAGAGCTGAGGTCAGAGCCAGGAGATCAGTTCAAGCGTAGTCCAGATGCAGCAGAGGTCAATACCAGAGAATCAGTCCAAGGGTACATGGAGCAGGCGAAGGAACAAGCAGGAACAAGAACCACGACAGGAACAGGAGACAGGAACGATGACAGGAACAGGAACCAGGAACGAGCAACGAGCACACGAACAATAGTGGAGACCTGTTGCCAAGGCAGGGAACAAGTGGCTGGGCCCTGCCTTTTATACAGAAGCCCAGTAATGTCATCATCCAGAGCCGAAGGCTCCTTTCCCTCCGCGGCCCCTTTAAGAATGCGCGAGTCGCACACACCTAAGCCAGAGCCCAGAGGAAGCAGGACGGTGGCGTCACTCCGTGGCCCGCGCAGGGAGACTCACTGGGCGCAAGGCGGAACCGCACAGGAGTCAGAAGCGGCAGAGGTGGCTGTAGGAGCTCGGGGACGGAGGCGGCTGCCCACCGCCGCGAGTGAAGGTGAACCAGAACTGGCAGCTGGATTCCTGGGGTGAGTAGGCCCTGGCATGGGCCTGCCAAGGCTGGGACGCGTAACAGTAGCTACCAGTAAATAGCAGGAACCGCAATTAATGGAACTAGATGAGAAACAGGAAGCAAGGTGAAAAGAGCGATGCTTCTAGGAGCTTACAGTGGATCCAGGAGAGCTGCAAAATTGTCCAGAGCCAGTTCCAAACTGAACTTCCCGCAGGAAGTGAGGTCTCCAAGGGGATTTCAAGAGGCAAAAGACCAATAGGAAGGTAACAGAAGAACACAGACAGAGGGGAGCAAACAGGAACAGATCCAATCAGAAGGCCAGCAGCATTTAAACAATAACCAATAAGGAGGGTTAGCTCTACAACATGCAGAGAACAGAAGCTGAGCAAAGACATGAATTGATGCAGGCAGCAGTGTAATAAAGAAACAGACATACACATACATTACATAAGAACATAAGAACATGCCATACTGGGTCAGACCAAGGGTCCATCAAGCCCAGCATCCTGTTTCCAATGGAGGCCAATCCAGGCCATAAGAACCTGGCAAGTACCCAAAAACTAAGTCTATTCCATGTAACCGTTGCTAGTAACAGCAGTGACTATTTTCTAAGTCAACTTAATTAATAGCAGGTAATGGACTTCTCCTCCAAGAACTTATCCAATCCTTTTTTAAACACAGCTATACTAACTGCACTACCCACATCCTCTGGCAACAAATTCCAGAGTTTAATTGTGCGTTGAGTGAAAAAGAACTTTCTCCAATTAGTTTTAAATGTGCCCCATGCTAACTTCATGGAGTGCCCCCTAGCCTTTCTATTATCCGAAAGAGTAAATAACCGATTCACATCTACCCGTTCTAGACCTCTCATGATTTTAAACACCTCTATCATATCCCCTCTCAGTCGTCTCTTCTCCAAGCTGAAAAGTCCTAACCTCTTTAGTCTTTCCTCATAGGGGAGCTGTTCCATTCCCCTTATCATTTTGGTCGCCCTTCTCTGTACCTTCTCCATCACAATTATATCTTTTTTGAGATGCGGCGACCAGAATTGTACACAGTATTCAAGGTGAGGTCTCACCATGGAGCGATACAGAGGCATTATGACATTTTCTGTTTTATTCACCATTCCCTTTCTAATAATTCCCAACATTGTTTGCTTTTTTGACTGCCGCAGCACACTGCACCGACGATTTCAATGTGTTATCCACTATGACACCTAGATCTCTTTCTTGGGTTGTAGCACCTAATATGGAACCTAACATTGTGTAATTATAGCATGGGTTATTTTTCCCTGTATGCATCACCTTGCACTTATCCACATTAAATTTCATCTGCCATTTTGATACCCAGTTTTCTAGTCTCACAAGGTCTTCCTGCAATTTATCACAATCTGCAAAGGCAGAACATTTATAAAATCATAAGTGGGGTGGAACGGTAAATAAAGGATGCTTATTTACCCTATCAAATAATACTAGAACAAAGGGACACTCCATTAAACTAACAAACAGCAGACTCAAAACAGGATCTTAGAAAGTATTTTTTACTCTGCACACATTTAAACTGTGGAATCTGTTGCCAGAGGACGTGGTCAGGGTGCTTAGCATAGAAGGGTGTTAAAGCGGTTTGGACAGGCTCCTGGCAGAAAAATCCATTATATATTATTATTAGCCAGGGAAAGAAAGCCGTCGCTGTCCCTGGGACTGAGTAACAGAAAGTAGGTCTGCTTCATGGGATCTGCCAGTTACTTGTGAACTGGACTGGCCACTGTCAAGACACAGGATGCTGGAGCTTGGTCTGGTCCAGCATGGTACTTCTTATGTCCTGCTGTCTCCAACAAGTCTAGCATGCCTTGCCTCCTGTCTTACTACATGTGAAAGTTTGGGGGGGCTGCATAAATTGTTGACAGGTGCAGTGTATGCTGCTAGAGTGAGAGAGAAGACTCCTTTTGGTGTGAAACCAGCACCTTCCACAGGACCACAGCAGTGAACTCTCTCCCCTGATCTGCCTCCCCCCCCCCAGGCCCTTCCTTTCTGCCTGGGAGGAACCCATTCACTGCCTCCGGCCTATTTCCTGCTTCATCTGCGCTCCCTTTGCAGTACAATATTACGCGGACAGATCAAGACTCCTGCTTTTCCCCTAAATAATTGGTCACCCCCCCCTTATCCGAGTGACTTTACTTCTACTCACAAATCTCCACTTCTCTTCCCCCCATGCCCCCTAGTTACATACACACTTCCACATCCGTCACATTTGTCAAGTATAAATTGTACACAGGAGCTTGAATATAGATCTGCCTTCTCTGCAAATGCTGCCAAGACCTCTGAGGCCCCAGAGGCTTCTGCACCATAGGATCTATGTATGCATATTTCTTGGTAGTCAAATGAAATGTAGCATGACCTCCAGATTATCCAAAAGCTCTGCAGACGTTCTGATTGTTTCTATTATAGGCACCTCTTTGAATTCATGCATTTTCCTCTTGGACCTTTGGGGACAGATGAATCATGAATGTGAGCAAACCAATATCATTATTAATACTGTTCAGTGACCGCTTGCTCCCGCACTGCGTCTGACGCACTTTTAAAAAAGTAAGCATTACCTGCATTTTTTTGACACACATTGCTTTGCTTTATCCCATCTCTGGTTAGCAGTTTCGAGTTCCTGCTCTGTTTTCCTCCAGTTATTTTCCTTTGCCTCATAGCTCACCAGCATTTGTTTCACAGCCTCCAGCTTTTCCTTTGTGCGGTTTAACTCTTTCTGTGCCGTTTCCCCTGCACCTCTGGCTTGGTATAATTCTGCTTCTGTTTCCCCCAGTTTCTCCTCGGTGTACGCCAGCTTTTCCTCCTTCATGCGGATGCTCAGGCTCAGATTGCTGCTCAGGGCCTCATGGAGCTGAAGGTGTTCTGTTGAATTCGTCAGATGCTGAGATACCTGCAAGACTAAGTCATGAGACACAATAAGATCTGTTCTGTCCCCAGCAGTGGGTACATTTTGTATCTGTATATACATTGCAGTTTAACTGTGCCTAGTGCAGTCTTTATTTGTAACCCTTGATAAAAGCCTGTGAGCCCTGCCTTTAAGGGGAGTTTTGCCTTTTAGAGAAACCCCCTCCCCCCTGCTTCTCTCATTGGGAAGGGTCTGCGTGCCCTCTCAATCTAACTTGTCTTCTTAAGTGCCTTATTGGCTCAAGGAACTGCCCTTCATGCCCCCCCCCCCCTGCGTCACATGGATCCTAGGCTCGCTACTATTGGATCTCGCCCTCTAGCCCCAGCTTGTGGGGACGTTTCCTGTAATCACTCTCCAAGACTGTTAGTCAGTCTAAGCCATGCTGCCTAAAGGCTAGAAGTGCCTGCAGCCTCTGAAATACAATTAGCCTTTTTATACCTCTCCACATCACTTTAATTCTAAACACTAATCAGCTTCAGAACCCCCTGCCTTCTCATCCTGAATCCCAAGAAACTCCATCTCCCTTCTCCTGCCTATCTCCAGCTACAAAGATCTCTGCCTGGAGCATATGCATTTGGAATGCGACAATTGTGAGTAATGGAAAATTATCTGTGCAATAAATAATTTCAAACTTAAAAGATCTTTGCCTGAAGACTGATTAAGGGGAGGAGTCAGCTGCCTGGATGAGGGAAATTCGTATATTTCTTATTGAGCCAGCACAAGATCTGTTTCCTGAGGAATGAGAGAATTAATAAGAACCGTCCTTTTATTGTTTGTTTCTAATGCTTGTTTCTCTGGTATTATTAAAATTCAATAGGTAAGCAATATCAGAAAACTGGAAATGGATGTGACAGGGGCAGAATTTCACCTGCCACGAAAGTAACTCTGTTCCCAAATCAAGCCCATATGGCTCATGGTTGCTCTGACATAAAAGGAGCTGGGCAGGTCCTGATTCTTTGTTCCTCTGCTTCTGGCTGTTCCTGAATCCGACTTCTGATTGAGGCCCAGCCTGGTTTCTGATCCTGCTTCAATCTGCTGCTTGCCCCGATCCTTGCTTGTAACCTGCTTCTGATCGGACTCCATCTGCCTTGACCCTGCCTGCCTGACCACGTCTGTGCTTCACGATTCTGTATCGTGCCTTGAGCTTGGCAGTCTGCAGGCCTTAGGGCCCTCCCCACCCAGCCCATGACACCCTCTCTCTCTCTCTCTCTCTCACTCACATACACACTCTCTCATAAGGGCTCCCTTTCTCTCTCACACATAAACAGGCCGTTGCAATATTGGGTGCTTGTCGGCGCACTGCTTAACATGTGATTGGACACATGTTTTGGACGCCCGATGCAATATGGGGATTAGCGCGTCCACTCGAGCATGTAGCTGATAGCGTTCATGACGTGCAGATTCCATGTAGATGAGGCTATTAGCTATTACCCCGCAATGCCAAGAAATGCCGCGTGGCTAAGGTGCCCATTTTAACATGGCAAATTTAATTCCTGCCCAGAAGTGCTCAGGGGCTCACGACCCCCCCTCCCCCCCCAAAAAAACCCTACTTTCTGTGATTCCTCCTATTAATATCATAGCAATACAGTAGGAGGAACCACAGAAAGCAGTGAAGAAGTGAATGAGTTAACATTACTTGTCGGGCACTTAATATTAATTTATTCACTCCTTCACTTGCTGCCGATTGGTCCATTTCAGAAGGCTGCCCTGAAAGGGAATTGGACCTTTTCACTGAAAAGGACCAATCAGGAACAGCCCTGCTGGGGGTGGGGTGGGGGAGGGAGCTCTGGCCAGGCTGTGGTGGGCGCCTGATGCAGAGCGCGAGGGACGCACAAATCACCCATGGCGCGTCCCTTTTAGCGCGGCAGCTCGTTCGCCTATGGCATCGAGCGCCCAGGAGAGGATGGACGCGCGTCCCGATTGCATCGGCCTGACAGTATCCCCGCACGATAAGGCAGATGCCCTCCAAACCAAGGCCCGCGGAGCCGGTTTTACTGGCCCGCCCCGCTTTTCCTGCCGGCTCACGGAGCAAGTTCAACTCCTCCCCCCCCCCCCCCTCATGGTGGCAACAAAGCCAGCATGGCAGGCGGCTTTCCCCGGCACAAGCAGCCGAAGAAGAGAAAGGCGTGGCAGTGGAAAGGGTAGGGGGTGAGAGAATGGAAGGGAGGAGGATGGGAGAGGAGAGGCTGTGACACGTGCACGCAGAGAGAAACACCTCACCCCACCATCCACCTCTCCCTCCCCTCTCCCCACGCCCGCAGGTGGCAGATGCCGGGGGAGGGGAGAGAAGGGGTTCCCAGGTGATGGCACATTATTATTTTACCGACACAGTACACATTACCCTCCCGCCGCCCGGCACGCCCTGCAAGGCTCCTCCTTTGCCCGACCCGCTCCGCCGTTTAAAACGTCGTGTGTGGCCCTCGACCTGAAAAAAAAAAAAATGTGAGGATGCCCCGCAATAAAGTATTCGCTACTGCGCCCTCCCAAACAGGAAATGAAGCCAAGAGTCCCTTACTAAGGAAGCAGCGGATCTCCTCGGTGGATCTGCCCCCATCAGGCGGGTCTCCTCCTGCTCGCAGCCCCCTTATTCCCCACCCCCCCCCCCCCACTCCACGTCATCCACGGGAAACCCCCCCGGCCCTTCCACTCCCAGTAGCAGGGGGGGGCAGAGGGGCATGCGGCTTCCACTCACGTTTTACAGCCAGCGAGATGGTTGAGGACAGCAGGAAGAGGCAGGATAGCAGCAGGATGAAGGCGACAGCCAGCGTCCGTCCGGTCTGGGTAACTAAGGGCAAGGGAAATCAGAGAGAGACAACTGTATTTCTCGGTACATCCATGGGCCCTCCGCAGGAGCCACTGCGGCCCGGGACCTCACCTTGCAGCAGGTAATTCACAAATCATGAGGCCGCTGACTGAAACTTAATTTAAAAAAAAAAAATGTGCCTTCAGCATGTAGATTATTTTGTTAAATTACATTAAGTCTTCTTGGTTCATGGGGCATGGACCTCTGTCCCTGGGAGCAGTCACCTGGGATAAGAAAGTGACAGCGAAGGGGGCAGCCCGGCCCTCCGTTACTTAAATAATTTAGGATTTGCAGCAAAGGCCTGAATCCTCCTTTGTAAGATACTTCTAAACGTTTACTTTTCAGATAAACAGAGGAGAATTGCCGCAGCCCAGCCCAGCGCGGTGACCCAGAGAGCGGCAGTGCAGGCCGGGACCCCGCTCCGAAGTGCCGCATCACGTTAACGCAGTCCCCCTCCCCCGGTGACGTTGCCCACGCGTGGCAGGGGGCAGAGGAAAGGCGCCCAGCGTGCTCAGACGGCGCCATCGACCGGACAGCGAGGGCCGGAAGCCAGGGACGCTCCCCTCGGCCTTCGCCGCCGTGCAGCCTGGCTTGAAACCCGCAAGAGAGAATTGTTCTCGGCCACCGTAGAGGAATCAACAGAGAGGGAAAAGAAAAAAAAAAAAAGTCATTTCAAACGTTGTCGCCTTTATTTGATGGTTAGAAAGTTTGCGGTGGTTCGGTCGGTGGCGCGGCCGGAACTGGATTTTTTTGGTGGGGGCGAGGAGATCAGGCACGCTGGGCACCTTCTGCCTTGCTCCCGCGGCCCCCCACCTCCCCCGCTCGCGGCCCCGACTTCTGCCTCTCGGTTTTCCGGGCCCCGGGAAGCTCAGGGCCCGCCGAATCTCCACTCCTCTTTGCTGCCGCCGCTCGCAGCCCAGGGTGGCTCGCGCCCCCTAATGTTCAGCGCACTAGGCCCAGGCCTAGGTCACCTAGTGCTTCCGCCGGCCCTGGTGGGGGCCAGAGGTTAACATGGGTGGGCAGCAGGCAGACATTTGTACGCCGAGCGATACATAATGGCTTAGAGCAGTGGTTCCCCGACCCTGTCCTGGGGGCCCCCCCAGCCAGTCGGGTTTTCAGGACATCCGCAATGAATATGCATGAGAGGAAATTTGCATGTTATGGAGGCAGCGCATGCAAATTTTCTCTCATGCATATTCATTGTGGATATCCTGAAAACCCGACTGGCTGGGGGGGCCCCCAGGACAGGGCTAGGGACCACTGCCTTAGAGTGCACCTGGCAATGGATTTCTAAGAAGTCTGCAACAGCCATCGTGCATCATGAGTGACGCTTTAAAATACTTTAATTCAACTGTTTCAAGCACTTACCAACATTAAAAAGACCTTTTTGATCTGCATTAATGTATTTAATATTTATTGCATATAAAAAGTAAACAAAGAAAACGTAACAGAAACGTCAGATCCAATCACATAATAAAACAAATATCAATGTATTCGTTTATGAATCCTCTTTTCAAAAGGTGCAGAGAATATCATAGCTACAATAAAACAGTCATAAGAACTTCAGGTTTGCAACAGGTGCAGTGCAGAACTAGAATTATTCTATTATAACCCAACATGAAAAAAAATATATGCATTCAGATTCTGATATCACCTCAGGATCAGCAAAACAAACTCCCAAGCACTTTGTGAAGTAAACCAAACCCCTACAAAAATATAATAAAAAAAAAAAACCCCACCTTGAACCTCGCCACACCAGATCCTAACAGCAGTAACTCTCCGGCCTCAAGCAGCAGCAGCAGCAGCAGCCTTATGTAAAAAAAAAAGGCAGCAAGGCAAACATTGCACCAGGCCCTAGAACACTGGACAAACGAGCCTGATCCTCACAGATAAACTAGGTGCTAACCAGAAAACTGCACCTCTGTCCCACATGTGCAATCCAGACAATAGGGAATAAGGGGCTGCAGAAACACGCAGACAAGACTGAAAGGGAAGGCCTGAGAAAGCAGGCTCTGAACACCGAAATACTGAAGAAAAAGCAAACCACAAATGTATAAGAAATGAACATTCCCAAAGCTTGCCTAATCAAATTGCTAAAAGGCAAAATATTATTTTTTTTACATTTCTGGTTAGATCTTTTCTAGTCAGTTGGTTCCAGTTTCTTTTTCCCCCGCCCCTTTTCTGTCAATGCCTTCTTCCTATTTCAGGATCTCTCTCATTCTTTCTGTTTCTTCTCTCTCCTTCTGCCTTCTTTCCTTCTTCCCTCATACAGGCTCTCTCAATCAGGCCGATACAGAAAGAAACGCGGGAGAGCGGGCGAGCGCCCACTCTCCCGACGCCCGCACAGGCCACTCTCCTGTGCGCGTGATTCAGTAAAAAAAATTATTCAAATTAGGGCCCGTGGTAAAAGGAGGCGCTAGGGACACTAGCGCGTCCCTAGTTCCTAATTTTTAACAGGAGCGGCGGCTGTCAGCGGGTTTGACAGCTAACACTCAATTTTTCCGGCATCGATTCTCGAGCCTGCTGACAGCCATGGGTTCAGAAACCGGACGCCGGCAAAATTGAGCATCCGGTTTTCAACTCACGAGCCGTGGGCTGATTTTAAATTTTTTTTTTAATTATTTTTTACTTTTGGGACATCCGACTTAAAATCGCCATGATATTAAGTCGGAGGGTGTACAGAAAAGCAGTTTTTACTGTTTTTCTGTGCACTTTCCTGGTGCCGGCAGAAATTAGCGCCTACCTTTGGGTAGGCGCTAATTTCTGAAAGTAAAATGTGCGGCTTGGCTGCACATTTTACTTACTGAATCGCGCGGGAATAACTAATAGCACCTACAACATGCATTTGCATGTTGTAGGTGCTATTAGTTTCGGTGGGGGTTGGCCGCACGTTTTCGACCCCTTAATGAATAAGGGGTAAAGCTAGCGTCGACACACAAACAGGCTCCCACTCTTACATGCAGATTTTCACTCTAATATGCTCTCTCTCAAACACAGGTTTCCTCTTGGAGGTACCCGTACTTTGTTGGGGAGATACCCGTACTGGAGAAGGTTTTCATGGGTAATGATTCAGATGGACTGAACCAAATCACCTGGACCGGATGGTATACACCCCAGAGTTCTGAAGGAACTAAAAAATGAAATTTCAGACCTATTAGTAAAAATTTGTAACTTATCATTAAAATCATCCATTGTACCTGAAGACTGGAGGATAGCAAATGTAACCCCAATATTTAAAAAGGGCTCCAGGGGCGATCTGGGAAACTACAGACCGGTTAGCCTGACTTCAGTGCCAGGAAAAATAGTGGAAAGTGTTCTAAACATCAAAATCACAGAACATATAGAAAGACATGGTTTAATGGAACAAAGTCAGCATGGCTTTACCCAGGGCAAGTCTTGCCTCACAAATCTGCTTCACTTTTTTGAAGGGGTTAATAAACATGTGGATAAAGGTGAACCGGTAGATGTAGTATACTTGGATTTTCAGAAGGCGTTTGACAAAGTTCCTCATGAGAGGCTTCTAGGAAAAGTAAAAAGTCATGGGATAGGTGGCGATGTTCTTTCGTGGATTGCAAACTGGCTAAAAGATAGGAAACAGAGAGTAGGATTAAATGGGCAATTTTCTCAGTGGAAGAGAGTGGGCAGTGGAGTGCCTCAGGGATCTGAATTGGGACCCTTACTGTTCAATATATTTATAAATGATCTGGAAAGAAATACGCCGAGTGAGATAATCAAATTTGCAGATGACACAAAATTGTTCAGAGTAGTTAAATCACAAGCAGATTGTGATAAATTGCAGGAAGACCTTGTGAGACTGGAAAATTGGGCAACAAAATGGCAGATGAAATTTAATGTGGATAAGTGCAAGGTGATGCATTTAGGGAAAAATAACCCATGCTATAGTTACACAATGTTAGATTCCATATTAGGTGCTACAACCCAAGAAAGAGATCTAGGCATCATAGTGGATAACACATTGAAATCGGTTCAGTGTGCTGCGGCAGTCAAAAAAGCAAACAGAATGTTGGGAATTATTAGAAAGGGAATGGTGAATAAAACGGAAAATGTCATAATGCCTCTGTATCGCTCCATGGTGAGACCGCACCTTGAATACTGTGTACAATTCTGGTCGCCGTATCTCAAAAAAGATATAATTGCGATGGAGAAGGTACAGAGAAGGGCAACCAAAATGATAAAGGGGATGGAACAACTCCCCTATGAGGAAAGACTAAAGAGGTTAGGACTTTTCAGCTTGGAGAAGAGACGACTGAGGGGGGATATGATAGAGGTGTTTAAAATCATGTGAGGTCTAGAACGGGTAGATGTGAATTGGTTATTTACTCTTTCGGATAGTAGAAAGACTAGGGGGCACTCCATGAAGTTAAGATGTGGCGCATTTAAAACTAATCGGAGAAAGTTCTTTTTTACTCAATGCACAATTAAACTCTGGAATTTGTTGCCAGAGGATGCGATTAGTGCAGTTAGTGTAGCTGTGTTTAAAAAAGGATTGGATAAGTTCATGGAGATGTCCATTGCCTGCTATTAAGTTAACTTAGAGAATAGCCACTGCCATTAGCAATGGTTACATGGAATAGACTTAGTTTTTGGGTAATTGCCAGGTTCTTATGGCCTGGATTGGCCACTGTTGGAAACAGGATGCTGGGCTTGATGGACCCTTGGTCTGATACAGCATGGCATGTTTTTATGTTCTCTCTCTAACCCTCTCTCACTCTCTCTCTCTCTCACACACACAGTTCTTCTATTATCTGAAAGAGTAAATAACCGAGTCTCATCTACCCGTTCTAGATCTCTCATGATTTTAAACACCTCTATCATATCCCCCCTCAGCCGTCTCTTCTCCAAGCTGAACAGCCCTAACCTCTTCAGCCTTTCCTCATAGGGGAGCTGTTCCATCCCCTATGAGGGGTTCGGGTAGGGGGCGTGGCATTGCTGCACAAGCATTTATTCTATTTTTTTTAAAAACATTTTGAGCTCCTGCACCTGGAGAAATAGCAGGAAGGGCTGGGTGGGAGTCTCAGAAGACCCCCCCCCCTCCCTCCCGGGATGATTTTTGAAAGATTTGGGTGGGTGTAGTTTCAGGCCTTGGGGACCCTTCAAATTTTACCAGGGGAGCCTCAGGACCTGTGCTTAGCGTCCTGAGGCTCCAGCGGGAAAAACCTACCCCCTCCTTCAGACGCGATAAAATAACAGGGGCCGATTTTCCCTACGTCAGCCGTGTTACTTTATTTGCACAGAGTTAGGTTTGCATTGGGCTTCTTTGCAAAATTCATGCATACGCTGCAGGTAATCGTAATGGGGGAAGGGTCTGGGGCCTAAATACTGCGATAAATAGCGTTTATCATAGCGTAGGAAACCCGGGCCCGGGTTTGTACCTGAAGCAATGGAGGGAAAAGTGACTCGCCATGGGACGCAAGGAGAGGCCTCTGTAGGATTTGACCCACCCCCCAGCTTCCCTGGCTCATGTCACTGCTTTAACCACTCCCCTCCCTTCAGTTCCCGCGCTGCATCACAGGTGCAGCAAATACCCACCACAGTCCAGGCTGGGATGCCTACGCCTCCAGTGCTGCTGCTGCTAGAGGCACCGCTGTTTTGCGCGCCAGGAGCAGGGACGTTTTAACCATGTTTCATAGAAACATAGAAACATAGAAATGACGGCAGAAGAAGACCAAACGGCCCATCCAGTCTGCCCAGCAAGCTTCACACATTTCTTCTCTCATACTTATCTGTTTCTTTTAGCTCTTGGTTCTATTCCCCTTCCACCCCCACCATTAATGTAGAGAGCAGTGATGGAGCTGCAACCAAGTGAAATATCTAGCTTGATTAGTTATGGGTAGTAGGGGCAGTAACCGCCGCAATAAGCAAGCTACACCCATGCTTATTTGTTTTAACCCAGACTATGTTATTCAGCCCTTATTGGTTGTTTCTCTTCTCCCCTGCCGTTGAAGCAGGGAGCTATGCTGGATATGCGTGAGGTATCAGTTTTTCTTCTCCCCTGCCGTTGAAGCAGGATATGCATCGAAAGTGAAGTATCAGGCACATTTGATTTGGGGTTTCCAGCAGGGTCGTATTTGTAGTATTGGGGGGGGGGGAGGGGATCTGGGGTCCAGGGGAAAGTTCAGGGGAAAGGTTTGCTAGGGCAGGAAGCCAGGGCTTTAAGTCAAGCCCTCGGTGTGCGCCTGGGCATCCTCTGCTGCTGGCACCCCCCCCCCCCACTCCTGCAACCGATGGAGCAGCAGGATCTTTTCCGTGATCAAGGTATTATCGGTGCAGACACGGCAGGTGGAGAGCAATCAAAGCTAAAAAAAAAAAAAAAAGCCCGCGCATACTTTACTTCTCGCCCTCAGGGGAAGGCGCCCGCAGCAGAGATTTGCGCCTCCTTTTCCCGCCGGTGCTTTTCACCCGCGTCCTGGGGGGAGATGCAAATTCCAAAAGCCCTTTTAACCCAGGTGAAAAGCTGTCAGGCCAACCGCAACTGAAATGGCTTTCAAACCTGCCCTCCCCGGTTGCAAAGGCCGCCGTTTGGAAGAGGCAGGGGGAAGCCACCATGAAGGACAGCCAGGGCTCCCAGAAAGCAAACCTGCCTCCATGAAATGTGCACAGGCAGAGCAAGACACGCTCCGTCCCGGCCGAGGAGGGCTCGCCTCACCTCTCCTCTGACGGCTGCACTCTTAAATCCCTCTGGCTCCAGTCACTACCATGACACATCTCATCACCCTGACCTCTCCCTCTCCCTCTCTCCCATATATATATATATAGTGCATATCAGTACCTCTCCTCCCTCTGCCCTCCCCCCCCCCCAATACTCTTCTTAGCCGTCCAATGCCTGATCACCCATGAAGCTTTCTGGATCCTTTCCGCACTCTTTCTGGAGAAGTTGGTTCTGAACTTCTCCGAAGACCCCCCCCAGCCGGTCTGGTTTTCAGGATAAGTCACAAGGAATAGGCAGAGTAACACGGTGAGGCAGCAGGTGCACATCTATCTCGTGCACACTCGCTGTGGGTTCTGGGCTGGGCGCCGGTCCTGAATGTCCGGCTGAGAGAGCCACTTGCGCAGAGGGTCCCAGATCTTAGTACGCTCGGTCAGCAGGCAATCGTATGAGTTGCATGAACACCTCGTGTAAGCCCACTCGGGGGCGCATGAAATACTGAGAGGGTCCGACACCGTTTGCCACTAAGAGTCAGTCTCTAATTTTTGTTTTATAAGGCTCGTGCAGATGGTGAAGTGGAAGAGGGGCAGTGGGGTGGGTGAATCATTCTTGAAGGGGTCAGGGAGACCCTCGGTTAAACCTCCCCTCCATGAACTTTCTGACAGCGGCAATCACCGAGACCTCACACGATCACCCCAGGCCAAGGCACAATCAGACACCTCACTTTTTTTTATTCTTTCTGGGACCTCCAGCCACCACCTACGTACATGATGATGATGATAATGCCGAGCAATTCGGTGTTCACGGATTACTCAGTCAAGGAATGATGATTTAATAAGGGCGATGATGATAAATAGGAATAATAAAGATTGAATGCAGCTCACCTTCTTTCTCCTCCTTTCTCTCTCCGCAGGGGGCTGCAGGGCTGACGGTTTCCGGTGAAGCTGCAGGGAGTTGTATATTTTCATAGGTGACATCTCCATCCTCATCTCCCTGTGAAGAGGCAGCGGTGGTACCTGAGAGACAGAGGGGGTCATCGTCAGAAAGGGCCAGGGGAGGAGAAGGGGGGGGGGGGGGAGGAGTCCATCCATCCTCTGTCACAAAGGGGGTCAGAGAATCCTTTACCTTCCCTGGGAGACCTGGAGGTCTTGTTTATCTTCAGAGATTTCTTCAAGAATTTCAGGTCAGCGTAAGTCACTGTGCCAGCCATTGTCACCAGCCTGCGGCGCAGCCTGGCATCTCCCCCCCCGTGGGAACTGCCGTCTCTTCAGTAGGAGAGGAAAGCAAGAAGGTCTGGGAGAGCAGACCCCACCAGCAGGGACATTTGCATAAAGGACTATGAATGATGCAAGTGTGCTGAAAGAAACAGGAAGCCGGGCTCAGGTCGGTTTTTTATCAACTCCGTGCCAGATGTGAAACTATCTAACCTTGACCAAAGCTGAGCTTCCTTTCACTGGAGATCCTCAGGCTGCAAGGCAGGGATCTTCACTATTTGTCTCACAGGGGGCTACTTTGACAACTTCGCTGCAAGGTGAGAGGAAATACTGACGCTGGAAAAAAAGCACGGCCATCCTGGGCAAGGAGGAGATTTCCCTCCAATGACGTGGCTGAGCTGAGGGGGCTTCCACGCCTGTGATGCAGCTGGCCCTGCTTCAATGACTCATGCAACTAAAGCACAGCCTGCTCCCCCACATTCCCAGCAGCCCTACTCCCACACGCACTCTTCCCCTCAGTTCATCTCCCCCAACACTCTCTCTCTCTCCCCAGCTCCCCTCTCTCTCACATGCTCTCCTCCTTCTCCCACACGCACTCTTCCCCTCAGTTCATCTCCCCCAGCACTCTCTCTCTCTCCCCAGCTCCCCTCTCTCTCACATGCTCTCCTCCTTCTCCCACACGCACTCTTCCCCTCAGTTCATCTCCCCCAGCACTCTCTCTCTCTCCCCCAGCTCCCCTCTCTCTCACATGCTCTCCTCCTTCTCCCACACGCACTCTTCCCCTCAGTTCATCTCCCCCAGCACTCTCTCTCTCTCCCCAGCTCCCCTCTCTCTCACATGCTCTCCTCCTTCTCCCACACGCACTCTTCCCCTCAGTTCATCTCCCCCAGCACTCTCTCTCTCTCCCCAGCTCCCCTCTCTCTCACATGCTCTCCTCCTTCTCCCACACGCACTCTTCCCCTCAGTTCATCTCCCCCAGCACTCTCTCTCTCTCCCCAGCTCCCCTCTCTCTCACATGCTCTCCTCCTTCTCCCACACGCACTCTTCCCCTCAGTTCATCTCCCCCAACACTCTCTCTCTCCCCAGCTCCCCTCTCTCTCACATGCTCTCCTCCTTCTCCCACACGCACTCTTCCCCTCAGTTCATCGCCCCCAACACTCTCTCTCTCCCCAGCTCCCCTCTCTCTCACATGCTCTCCTCCTTCTCCCACACGCACTCTTCCCCTCAGTTCATCTCCCCCAGCACTCTCTCTCTCTCCCCAGCTCCCCTCTCTCTCACATGCTCTCCTCCTTCTCCCACACGCACTCTTCCCCTCAGTTCATCTCCCCCAACACTCTCTCTCTCCCCAGCTCCCCTCTCTCTCACATGCTCTCCTCCTTCTCCCACACGCACTCTTCCCCTCAGTTCATCGCCCCCAACACTCTCTCTCTCCCCAGCTCCCCTCTCTCTCACATGCTCTCCTCCTTCTCCCACACGCACTCTTCCCCTCAGTTCATCGCCCCCAACACTCTCTCTCTCCCCAGCTCCCCTCTCTCTCACATGCTCTCCTCCCAGCCAGTCTCAACCCCCACTCACCTCTCTCTCACCAGTCAGCCTCCACCAACCTGTCCCCACCCCAGCCTCTCCAAGCCCATCTCTTCCCCCTAGCTTATTAATCCCCCTCCTCACCTTCTGTGGACGCTCGCTGCTGGCACTGCCTCCAGAACAGCTGTTCTGGATCTCCATGGCTCTCGGTGATCAAACTCCTGAACTGTTGTCACATTCTCGTGAGAAGAGCGAGCAGAGTTTGGAAACTGTACAGCTCAGACTCACTGGGAGCCGCAGGGTGAAGGTAGAAAGCAGAGCAGATGTTGACATCAGGGAGCCTCCGGAGAAGTTGGGAGGAGAGTGTGTAGTGAAGGAAGAGTCGGGAACAGTGGCTGAAGTGATCAAATTTGCCGATAACACAAAATTATTCAAAGTTGAGAACTTGCAAGAAGCCCATACAAAACTGGGAGAGGGCAAATGAAATGTAATATGGACAAGTGCAAAGTGATGCACTTAGGGAAGAGAAACCCAAATTATAGCTGCACAATGCAAGGTTCAACATTAGGAATCACCATTCAGGAAAGAGATCTAAAAGATTGTTGATAATGCATTGAAATCCTCTGCTCAGTGTGCAGCAGCCGCCAAGAAAGCAAATAGAAAGCTAGGGATTATTAGGAAAGGAATGGAGAATAAAACAGAGAATATCCTAATGCCTCTGTATCACTCCATGGTGCGACCTCATCTTGAGTATTGTGTGCAGTTCTGGTCACCACATCTTAAGAAAGATGTAGCAGAATTAGAAAAGGTACAGATAAAGGCAACCAAAATGATAAAGGGGGTGAAACAATTCCCCTATAAGGAAAGGCTGAAGAGGTTAGGACTCTTCAGCTTGGAGAAGAGACAGCTGAGGGGGGATATGATAGAGGTCTATAAATGAGTGGAATGGAACGAGTAAACGTTAATCAATTGTTTACTGTTTCAGAGAGTACAAAGACCAGGGGACACATACTGGGTACCTGCTATTAAGTTCACTTAGAGAATAGCCACTGCCATTAGCAATGGTTACATGGAATAGACTTAGGTTTTGGGTACTTGCCAGGTTCTTATGGCCTGGATTGGCCACTGTTGGAAACAGGATGCTGGGCTTGATGGACCCTTGGTCTGACCCGGTATGGCATGTTCTTATGTTCTTATATTTTTTTACTCAACACATCATTAAGCTCTGTGGTTGTGGTGAAAGCTGTTAGTGTAGCTGCGTTTAAAAAATGTTTGGACAGACTCCTGGAAGAAAAAAGTCCATAAACCATTCTTAAGGTAGAGTTGCAGAAATCCACTTCTTTTTATCCCTGGGATAAGCAGCCTGGGGACTCTCTGCCCCTTGGGATCCTGCCAGGTACCTGTGACCTGGCTTGGCCACTGTTGGCCACAGGAAGGATACTGGACTTGATGGACCCTTGGTCTGACCCGGTATGGCATGTTCTTATGTTCTTATGGGAGCCGCCAGTCACTCTCAGGCCTCACAGTGAAAAAAACACCGCTGTAAGGGAAGCTGCTGTCTGTGAAGTGCTGCCAGCTGCCCTGCCCAGATGTGTGCCTTATTGAGCCAACGTCAGGGCCCAGCCTGGAGGCTCCGTGGCAGCGCCGTCCCTGTGGAGGTGTCTGAGTTTGATTCATGGCTCAGGTCTTCCGCTCCCTGAATTGGCCAGGGCAAGGGATGCAGCAGAGGCAGTGAGCACAGTCCCTGGGAGGGGAGGGAAGAGGCATGGTCATTGTGTACTAGCGTCACCTAAATTCAGGACCAGCGATTGCAGAGGTTCTGGAAAGAGGCCTGGTGCATGGGCCCCTGGTCCAGGACTGAAACCGCAGCGACTGGGCAAGGTGAGTTGGAAGGGGACAGAGGCTCATGACAACCAGGGCCGAGCCTGGTTCTGGTTGAGCTGGAAGCCCAACGGGCAGGAAGAAAATGCTAGGGCAGGAAAAAAACAACAAACAACCAACCTCGTGAAACGCGTCCTGCGAGACACTGGAAGAGCAAGCCCCCCCCCCCCCCCCTCCCTGCAATCAAAGACAAAGGGCGTTTCATTTTTTTCCAGGTTTTTAAGGGACTTTTTCAAAGAAAGCTGCACGGCTCTAAAATCAGTCCCCTGCTTCCTCGGAAGCGGCCACGTGCCAGAGCGGCGTCACAAGCTGCCTCGCGTGGAACGGGACACGACCGCATCGTGCATATGTCTGTGGCGTCGCCGCGTGACTTCGTGGCCATTCCGGAAGCAGCCGGCCGCTCGCTCGCTAGCCCGGATCTCTCACAGACGAGGCTCTACGAAGCTATGAGAAGTGCAAGATGGATAATTACCTCCTGATGTGCAGACGTTTGTAACAGCGCGCAGTATGCAGAGGCTGCACGATGTACACGCCAGGTAGCAGAGAGAGACAGGGAGAGGAACTTTCCCAGCGAACTCCTGATGTCGTAATGGCACAGCTCGCACTTTTCTGTAAGCGCCCCCTGGAAGAGCTCTCTTCTGTTTTACTTACCTTTATACTACTGTTCAAAGGTTGTGTCATGAATATGAAAATTAAAGCAAAACTGGGAGAAAAAAAATATAGCAATATCTCTGGAGACGTAAGCAAATGATGGGGAAATTATTTATTAGCAGCTGCCTCCTTGGGATGTGTTGGCAAAACTACTAAATAAAACACAAAGAAGATATTTCTTCAAAGGCTTAAACTGTCTCCCCTGTTTACTGATGTTTCATCGAGCCATGGGAACATAGTAGATGTTGGAAGATAAACATCCTTTGGCCCATCAAGCCTACCCAGTTCTCGCCGCCTTAAGGGCCTATATACTGTGTGTAAACTGCAGAGCCGAGGCGATAGGACTGGTGTGGTGGAGACATTCAAACATCTCAAAGGTGTAAATAATGCACAAGCAATAAGCATTCTCTGGTGCAAGGAAAGTTCTGGAAGAAGAGGTCATGCTAGGAGGCTCATAGGGAGGAACTTCAGGAAATATTTCTTCACAGAAAGAGTAGTGGCTGCATGGCGAAGGCCAGAACGTTTGAAGGGCTTTGTTTATATCCCTATCTAATTAGAAATATGAACATTCAAGATGGCGCCATCTTGCAGGCCGCTAGGGTTTGGATCTTCTTGATGGGCTCTGAATGTTTTGTCTTTATTCTTTGTTAAAGTATCGCCATGATGGTTAAAGCAAAAGAAAAAGGAGAGGGTTTATATCTCTGAATCCACGCATTCGGCAAAGACTTCAATGGATCGGTTTGTTCTTCGAGCCACGAATGGAGAGAATTTGGGTGCACCTGCTGCCAGGGGTGGCATGGGAGTAGCCCCTTGGCTGAGTCACCTGGCGCAATGGTTGCGATGATCCCAGCGTCTGCAGCCATTCTGCCTGAGTTTACCAGAGAGTGCGGTGTCAGCTGGGAACCTTGGACCACTTGTGGGCACCGTGAGTCCAAAGTCCATGTTTGGGGAGCGAAGGGACTGAAGGGGATCGTGGTTCTCGCCTTCTCACTGTCTGTGCAACCTGAGAGTGGAGCGGCTCTGCTTCGGGTAACCAGATGTTACCCTAACTCTCGAATGAACATGCACTGCTAACACTACCATGGAAGGGAGGGGTCGCAGGACAGATGTGTGGATGGTTTGGTGGACTTTGCATCTATCCTACAACTTAAAGCTCAAAACCATGATGTTTCCCTCCTAGATAACTGGAGACTGCGGACCAGCTTGACATGCTACTAGCATGGTACTGGTCCAGGACAATTTCCAAACCAGAGCCTCTTGAATAGGAAGTCGGGCACCTGAATTTGACTTCTCCATTCCCCAGGCTTACCCTGTGCATCAGCAGATGATCTGTTTAAAAATATCTGATGAGGCCCTTGAAACTAACAGCGGACAGCAGCTCACCCCCCCCCCCCCCTGCACTTCCCTGCCACCATCTACCTTGTTAGAAGCGTGGCGAGGGAGAAGGGAAAGCTGTGGTGGAGGGCAAGCCTCTAGCCGGGATCTTACTGGCATCCTGGAAAGGTCCATGGCGGAGAAGGCAGACCCACTCGCTGCGGTATTTTTTGATATATGGCGTTGATGTGCATGTTGGGAATTATATATCCGTCCCTCTCTGTAGATTTCATGAGCAGTCGGATCTCACGAGCAGGGACATCGCGGCCTGCGTTTTACAAGCCATTTCCCTCTTACCGGTGATGTTTCACCTACAAACTTACACTTTACGACTTGCAAGCCACAGGAGGAGCACTGCCTGCAGGAGACGGGCATCTCCTGCTCGTATGGTAATGTCATAGCAGCAGGGGCCAGGGACTTTCTACCTCTACCCCCACTGAACAGGAGGAGGTGACTAAGGGTCAGCCTGCTCTGTCTGGGAGTTCATAGCCTTGTGGGCTTTATGCATACAATGAAGAGCTGAGAGGGAGGAAGGCGTCCTGTGGTCAGCGCCATGGTTAGGTGCAGGTGAACACTTCCGCTTTCACGTCTACCCAGGACACAGACCTCTGAGTGCTGTTTTGTAAATGTGTGGCTGCCCACAGCTCTCTCTCTCTCCCTCTGCAGCTGTAAAACCCTCCTCCTGCAGCAGAGCTGCTACGTAAGTTGCCAGTTTTCCCCATATTCTCACAAGAATAGGTGAGGCGCTCACCTCCAAAGTGAAAACCCCACCTCTCCTGACATGCAGGGGCTTACAGGGAAGGTCATGGGTCAGAACTGGACAAGTGCTCCTTAACGGGGGGGGGGGGGGGCAGGGGGAAGTCAATCCTTCAAGGCCATTAAGGGCTTTTTCATCACCTGGAGTCATAAAAAAATGTTATACCATACTGGGTCAGACCAAGGGTCCATCAAGCCCAGGATCCTGTTCCCAACAAAGGCTAATCCAAGTCACAAGTACCTGGCAAGTACCCAAACACTATTGCTTATTAATTACTGTAAGAGCAGTTTATGGATTTATCCTCTAGGAAATTATACAAACCTTTTTTAAACCCAGTTACAGTAACTGCTGTAACCACGTCAGTCTTAGGAAAAAAAAAACATGGCGGTGGGCGGCAGCGGCGGCAGTGGGCAGCGGCGGCAGCAGGTGGCGGTAGTGGCGGCGGCGGGCGGCAGCGGCCAGTAGCGAGGGAAGGAGGAGAGAGAGAGAGGGAGGGATGGACTGAGTGGGAGGGAGGGAGTGGGAGGGATGGAGAGAGAGAGTGGGAGGGAGTGACTGAGTGAGAGGGAGGGACTGAGTGGGAGGGAGGGATTGAGTGAGAGGGAGGGACTGGGAGGGAGGGACTGAGTGAGAGGGAGGGAGGAGTGGGTGAGTGTGTGGGAGGGAGGTAGGGGGTGGGGAAGAGTGAGGGGAGAGGGAGAATGAGGGAGAGGTGAGAGTCAGGGATGTAAGTGGAAGGGGGAGAGGGAGAATGTAATGTAGCCCGTTTTAACGGGCTTAACGGCTTGTACATAGAATAAACTGCAACACTGAAATGGACTCACATGGCAACCACACTAAGTTACAGCACGCGCGCACTTTTTGGAATTGTTGGTCTTGGCCCGTAGACATGGAAGGGTCTTAAAAGGTCTTAGTGACTGGGGGTGACTCGGGACTTTTTTTTAAAGAACTAGCAAGAATGATGTTGCGCTAGGGGCCTCTCGCTGATCCTTTATCACAACCTACCAAGCTTGGCTTGGGAGAGGGGCCGGCGCCCGGCTGTGGGGAGGGTGGGTTTCCTGAAGCCGCTCGCCGGTTCAGCCACAGACCCGGGGCCTCCGCCGGCTGAGCTTTCTGTGTGAGCAGGTGAGAAACGTCCCTGGCCGGCGCAGATCCGAGAGGCCCGCCCGCCGCCCGGGAGGCTCGGGAGAGCTGAGTTTTTATAAGCTCCCCCGGCAGAAAGGCAGTGACTTAACGATACCTCCCGTAACCGAATACGTTTTTGAAAATGTAGCAGTTAAACAAATAATTATTGCAAAAATAAAGCAAAATAAGGCAGTAAATCAAAGTCAAAATAGTTCCTGCTAATTACACAAATGTCAAAACCAAAAACAAGGACCGTTAGCAGAATCAAAATATTTTTTATTCACAAATATCTGATACACAAGCATCTATGGTTTAAAAAAGGTTAAAAAAAAAATGGAAAGGCATACATTCTTCCTACAAAATGTTTCTTACAAAAGCGACCGCACAAAACTGTGCTGCGTCCCACGGAGGGCAATCAAACCCTTTAAATGTTCCCAATGGTTTAAAGCAGACGATTTGAAGACTGGACAGACCCAGCGCCTGCAAACTTCAGGAACTCGGGTCGCAGCCGCATTGTTGACACAAAGTTGCATTTTCTCAAATGGTGGGAGAGGTGAAGGATGTTACGTGGTAACTGTTTTTCATGAAGCCCCGGAGATGAAAGGTGTTATAAGGTAGCCGTTTTCCATACAGCCTGACACAAAGGCCTCAATGTTTCGTCGCTGAGCGGCTTCGTCAGGGGGAATCCATAAACGTACGACATTACACCTCGCCAGTCAGCATTTAATAGAAAGAGCAACATTTGAATAGAGAATCTCTGCCCTTCCCGTCCCGACCGACGCTGTCAGAAACATCAAGATGGCCGCCTCCTTTGTGTCATGGAAAACGCCTGCTTTATATTCAAACGATTTGATTGTCAACCGTGGGATGCAGTACAGTTTTGTGTGGCCACTTTTGTAAGAACAATGTTGTAGGAAGAATTTACGTCTTTTGCTTGTTGTTTTTTGTTTTTTTTTTAACTATTTTTAAACAACAGATACTTGTGAATACAAAATATTTTGGTTTTGCTGATGTTCCTTGTTTTTGTTTTTGACATTTATATATATATATATACATTTATATATATATACATGTGCATTTTAATAATTAAAATTACAATGACGTGTAGACGGTAAGTTTGAAGAGCCATTTATGAAGTGTGACGAGGTGGAAAGAGCCATGGATGGTGCTGAGCTGAGCAGGAAGAAAGGGGAGGCAGATGCAGAGGGAGAGAGAAAAGAAAGCACAGCAGGCTTCTGGGTACTGTAGTCCCAGAGATGCAATACTGGGGGAGGATTGCATACAGGTGTGTCTGATTAGCAAAGGGGCTTTCCAGAGAAACAGAAGCCCCGGGAAAAGGTGGAGCAAGGGATCTGCCGAGGAGGGCAGACAGAATGCTGTCAGGAAGGAGGTTTTGCAGCAGGAGGAGCTAAGGCTGGTCAGATAGGTGACCGAGGAAGCCCGAGGAAAGCCGGTAGGACCCCACGGCTCAAGGCTGACCTCAGAGTGGCAGGGTTACAGCCTGGGAAGCGCTGGCAGGGAGACATCGTGGCTGAGGAGCAAGAGTGACCATGCAGGACCATGGTGTGGATGGAGCCACCATTACCAGGAGGCAAGGGAGCCCGAGCCAATAGGACCCCACAGCTCAAGCTTGACCTCAGAGTGGCAGGGTTACAGCCTGGGAAGCGCTGGCAGGGAGACATCGTGGCTGAGGAGCAAGAGTGACCATGCAGGACCATGGTGTGGATGGAGCCACCGTTACCAAGAGGCAAGGGAGCCCGAGGGAAGCCGGTAGGACCCCACAGCTGAAAGCTGGCCACCCTGTGCCATTATATAATCTGTTACGGGGATCAGGAGGTCTGTC
This sequence comes from Rhinatrema bivittatum, assembly GCF_901001135.1. NCBI lineage: Eukaryota > Metazoa > Chordata > Amphibia > Gymnophiona > Rhinatrematidae > Rhinatrema > Rhinatrema bivittatum. The sequence goes on from NC_042615.1 coordinate 820,976,515, forward strand.
TGCACCAGAGTATGTATGTTTCAGACCCTGCTGATGTCTGTAAAATCTGAACTGTGACCCATCTGTGGCAAACCTGCTGGTTCAGTGGCTCTGCCTGCAGGTGTGAGCCTTTGGACAATCGAGCAGCAGTGACACCCGGGGAAGAGGGCTTTGTAGGTGAGTAACAGGAGGACGTTTTGTGCCACTGTGTGTGGACCTTGCCCGGGGCTGGGCGGTGAGACGGCGCGCCTGGTTTTGTCATTTTCAAAATTAGGAACATTTGTGAGGGGAAATAAATATCCACAGGAGAAGGAGGTGCAAATCTCTGAGTAATTTTTCCTAGGAGGAAGGCCATGCGCTCTTTTCCTTCCCGTTGCACTTACTGGATTTGTGTTATTATCCAGCACTTCCATTCCTGGAGCTCGGTAGGGAGAGTGAGGGTGTGAGTCCAGGGATTACCGCAGTTTCAGAGGATAATCCCTCGTGAAGTGGAAATACGAAAGCGGATCGCAATACTCACAGGAGTTACAGGGAGCGATGGTGCAGTGTGGAAATACAAGAGCAAACCCAGGGCATCCAGTGCAAATGCAAAATAACACTGGCTGCATGGTAACAGGGGTGAAACGGCTGGGCAAGGTGAGCTCACAGGAAGGCAGAGAAGCATATTTGACATGCAGTGGGCTGGAGCTGGCAGAAGGCTTAGGCATTGTTACTCAGGCACTGCAAGAAGGGCCAGGTCTTCCGCTGTTTCCTGAAAGCCAGAAGGTCAGGTGCCAGTAGGCTTGCCAATTAGCTCCAGATCTTCAGGACAGGCTGATCCAGTCCTGGTTTTACCCCACTGCGTGCAGGAACCTGTAGTCTTGCTTTTCTAAGGGATTTGCAATAGGGAAGTCAGAAGTACAAGTCCCAGCATGCAACTGGATAAATCCAGGGCTGGATCAATCTGTCCTGAAAATCTGGAGCCAGATGGCAACCTTAGATGCCAGCTGCAGTCCATGGGGGGGAAAGGATGCCAGTGGTAGGGCATGGCACTGAGTAGGGCTTTCTTCCTAATGCCAGTCAACTTTGATATTTTTATATAACAGAATCCGCAGGAGATCCAAATGTGAGGACCGCAAGGCTCTGGAAGGTGGACATCTGGACAGGTGGGATGTGAGATACTGTGGTCCTTGATCATTTGGAAGTCCACATTCAGCCGCTCTCTGGCTGAGCAAATTAGCCAGATAAACATATAATGTGGCTGGGATACGCAGTGGTGTGGCCACACTGTATATATATATATATCAGCCATCTAATAGCCAAATAAGTTTATCCAGCTAACTTTAGAGCTGCTGAAAAGCAGGTCTAACTTGTCTGGCTAACTTAGCTGAATAAGGCTGAATATCGGCACTTATCCGCTACCAGAAAGAGGAGCCACGCGAGAAAAGGGGCGGAGGCAAAATTGTGCAGCCCGGCCACATGGTGGTGGTGCGTTTTCACCCGCTGCGGTTGTGGCCGGGCTGCACATTTTCGCATGCATAGCGCCACGGGAAAAGGTGCAGTTATTTCCTGCGGTGCTGCCGGTGATAACGTAGAAACCATACCCCCATCCTGAATCCCATCTAGCTGACCATGTAACTGGATAAATAGTTAATGTGGCTAAGGGGAGGCAACTGAACATGGTCGAATACTGAAATGGCGCCACTTAGTGGAATAAGTCCAACTTATCTGGCTAAGTGGTGCTGAATATGGGCCTCTGAGTGCCTCAAGCATGATAAGGAGCAGTTAAAACCTGGATCTAGAATAGCTCAGGAGCCGGTGTAGGCGCGATTTTAGCTTTGAGTTCTGCGCCAGCTGGCACCGAATTGCAGAGCGTTGGAAACTGCCCCTAACAGGAAGGCTGAGTGACACCGAGAACTGAAAGTGATTTGTGGTTGTCTTTTAAATCAAACCCATGTTTCCCTAAACACAGGCCTGGGCCATAGAAACTGAGCGTGTGAAGACGCCATCGCTAAAGACAAGAGGACAGCGTGCGGCGTGGCGTTTTGTTCTGAATCCTCATAGAAGAAGTCTGGGAAAAGCAATGCCCAGCCCGGCAGCTGCAGCGCGGGAGATAGGACGGGTTCCCTCCTTCCACCAGCGGCGCGGTCTCACAGCCAGGCGGCACTTACAAGATAAAGGGAAGGATGCCATCCCTCCCTCGGGCAGCACCGGGGAGTTATTCTCTGGCCTGCAGAAAGCCTCTTCTGCACTGGGTGAGTTCAAGAATCCTCACAATTTTATCTTTATCTAATCATAAACCTTTGCTATTCCAGTTTTTTTCCTGAAGGGAGGCGCAAAAGGGGATCACATAAAATGTAAGGAGAACATGAGGGAGCGCATACAGATATGAGGCGGATGGCAGGTAAGGTACATTTGGTTTACGTGATGCATAAAAACTGGTTAGTGGGCTACAGTGGTGGCAGTAAAGATGTTGGTTAGCTGGTAATGGATAATGCACAACAGTATCACTAGTTAAGAAGCACTGGAGCTGCGAGGCGCTGGGTAGCAATGGTGAATCCTGGGCGGCTTGCGGTCAGACAGATTTCAGATAGGAAGGTAGCAGAGGGACGCGTGTCTGCTGTGGAGTCCAGGGGGAAAGCCAAGCCCGGTCCTTTTTTTCTGAAAGGAGCCGTGACAGGTTTCCAGGCGCACCGTTAGAGGTACCGCCGCCTCTGTTTTAGGGGCTGTGCAGCTGAATGCGCAGAGTCTCGCTGAAGTCAGTGAAGGGGAGGATGGAAGTTTCCTCGTGGGAGTTGCAGGAGAACATGAGTTTTTTGTTTTTTTTTTAAATTTTATTTTAGCAAGTGAGGCATCCTGCTGCAGTGGCAGGGGACACACTCTGTTGCAAGTGCCGCCCACGGGGCTGGGCAGTCTGAGAATGCTTCTGAGGCGCTGACGTATGCCCAGGAAGGTCAGGTTGGGTTATTTTTATAAGATGCACATGGGGCTGTGTTGAGGAGGCGGGGTTCAGAACAGCTCAGCAGTCACGGCTCCCTCTCAGCAGCTGCTCCGCACCACTGCCAGGCACGCACAATCCTAAGCAAAATGTTAAAGGGAGCTGTGGTGCATGTTATAGGATTTCAAAGGAGGGTGATGTCCTCTTTCTTGTGCAGAAGAAACAGGGCTACTCTCACTATTTTTATTTATTTATTTATTTATTTATTTATTTATTTATTTATCTATCAAGTTTTATATAAGAACATAAGAAATTGCCATGCTGGGTCAGACCAAGGGTCCATCAAGCCCAGCATCCTGTTTCCAACAGAGGCCAAACCAGGCCATAAGAACCTGGCAATTACCCAAACACTAAGAAGATCCCATGCTACTGATGCAATTAATAGCAGTGGCTAGGCTATTCCCTAAGTAAAATTGATTAATAGCCATTAATAGACTTCTCCTCCAAGAACTTATCAAAACCTTTTTTGAATCCAGCTACACTAACTGCACTAACCACCTCCTCTGGCAACAAATTCCAGAGCTTTATTGTGCGTTGAGTGAAAAAGATTTTTCTCCGATTAGTTTTAAATGTGCCACATGCTAACTTCATGGAGTGCCCTCTAGTCTTTCTATTATTCGAAAGTGTAAATAACCGAATCCCATCTACTCGTTCAAGACCTCTCATGATCTTAAAGACCTCTATCATATCCCCCCTCAGCTGTCTTTTCTCCAAGCTGAAAAGTCTTAACCTCTTCAGCCTTTCCTCATAGGGGAGCTGTTCCATCCCCTTTATCATTTTGGTTGCCCTTCTCTGTACCTTCTCCATCATTCTCCGTCATTCGGTTTCGCCATCATAACGGTTAACAAGTTTCGAAGGATAAAATGTTAAGAGGTTAGTAGATGCATTGACATACAGCGTTCACTTATAGCATTAGTAAGGTTGAGAGTGATATTCTTAACATAGCAAGGGGGTACATGGTGGGGTTCAGTAAGAAGGTTAACAAGGCTGGGGGTGAGGACATTTCGGTCCAGACTTGTGGTATATTTTGGGGAGGATGTGCATGTGTCATTGGGTGTTTTGGTAGGCTTTGGGGAACATCCAGGTTTTAAGTTCCTTTTTGAAGGTTTTTTGGGTTTGGTTGAGTTCTCATTTCCGTTGGGAGGGTGTTCCAGAGTTTGGGGCTGCCGAGAGATATGGCTCTTTCATGAGTTGAGGTTAGTTGTTTGGACACAGGTGGGATTTTCAGAAGACCTTTGTTGGTTGAGCGGAGGTTTCGTTGAGGTGTGTGTATTTTTATTGTTGTACTTAACCAGTTGGTTCGTTCTTCGTATATTGTTTTGTGCAGTAGGGTCAGTATTTTGTAATCTATTCAAAATTTTATTGGGAGCCAATGTAGTGCTATAAGAATTGGCGTAATATGTTCGTGCTTTTTTGTTCCTGTGAGGATTCTGGCGGCTGTGTTTTGTAAGATTTGTAGTGGGCGGATGGTGGAGAGTGGTAATCCAAATAATAGAGATGCCAAGTGAGAGAGGAACTGGCTAATTTTAGGAAACTCTTCCCATTATGCAGAACTCTTCTGTAGGGATTTCACTTCCATTCATGGAGCTGTACAAACAGGGCTACGGCAAAGCTGTTAGGCACCCTAGGCGAACCTTCTGCCTTGTGCCCGCTCCACTCTTCCCTCCAGTTTGGCCCCAACCTCATTCACTCAGTCAGGCCCCCTGTCTTACACACATTTATGTTCCTTGTCTCATTCATGCATGCACCCTTACATAGGTTCCCTCCTTCTCGCTCACAAACACTATTGCTCTCTCATACGCACACAATCCCTCTCTCTCACACACACAAACAGGTGCCAATTCATGGCCTGCTTAGACTCTGCTTCTCTCGGCCACGAGCAGGATGGGAGCTGGTTGCAGCCCGCTGAGTGTCTACATTTCTCAGCTGTGAGCGGGATGGGTGCTGCTTGCGGCCCGCCGAGTCTCTACTCTTCTCGGCCATGAATGGGATGGGTTCCACTTGTGGCCCCATATGGCTGCTTTTTGTTGCGCCCTAATCGCTGGCGCCCTAGGCGACCACCTAGCTCGCCTATTGGGATGCGCCGGCCCTGTGTACGAATTATCCGGACATGAAGCTTAGATGACTTTTTGAAAGCACCTAGATCCCGTTTACCTCTGAAGAATTCACGTTTCCCCAGGATCAGTGTGGGCTACGAACCTTCTCTTACAATTGCTGCTTTCCTGGCAGGTGCTGGGTACAGGCCTGGGACCGTTCAGTGCTGCTCTCTAGTTAATATTCATCAGCTGTAACCGGTAGGGATGTGAATCGTTTTCCATATCGTCTTAACGATAGAAATCGTGTGGCAGGGCAAGAAAATCGTCTTAGGCACGATTTTTTAGTTAAAAAATCGTTAAAAATCATTTTTTCCGATTAGTGCGCACTAACTCGAGTTAGTGCGCACTAACGGGAGTTAGTGCGCACTAACTGAAAATGATACAATTTGACACTTTTCAGGTCAGTTAAGGTCAGTTTAGGAATGAATATGTATTCCTATTGGCTGCCCTCTTATTTATTCATGTTACCAAGTTTCCTACTGACAGTATATGGGGGATGGGAAATGGAAACAGTTGGTAGCTTGACAAAACAAGTAATGTGATCAGTCAATGTGACTAGAACTTGTGCCCTAACCCTGATACCAGGGGTATTGTGATCTTCCTGCACACAGTGCCCTATCCCTATTAATACCAGGAGTGTTGTGATCTTCCTGCACACAGTGCCCTATCCCTAATACCAGGGGTGTTGTGATCTTCCTGCACACAGTGCCCTATTCCTGATACTGGGGGTGTTGTGATCTTCCTGCACACAGTGCCCTATTCCTGATACCGGGGGTGTTGTGATCTTCTTGCACACATCCCGATATCAGGGATAGGGCACTGCCTGCAGGAAGATCACAACACTCCTGGTATTAATAGGGATAGGGCACTGCATGCAGGAAGATCACAACACTCCTGGTATTAATAGGGATAGGGCACTGCATGCAGGAAGATCACAACACCCCTGGTATCAGGGATAGGGCACTGTGTGCAGGAAGATCACAATACCCCGGAGGAGTGAGGGTCAGGCAGCTCCCCCCTGTCTGTGAAGCCAGCCTCTCACTAGTAATGCAGGGAGGGAGCTGTCTCAGACTTCACCATCCTCCCCCCCCCCTTACCCACACACCATTCACTAGCTGGGACATGGGGGAAGTCAGGAGTGAGGGTCAGGCAGCTCCCCCCTGTCTGTGAAGCCAGCCTCTCACTAGTAATGCAGGGAGGGAGCTGTCTCAGACTTCACCATCCACCCCCCCCCCTCACCCACACACCATTCACTAGCTGGGACATGGGGGAAGGCAGGAGTGAGGGTCAGGCAGCTCCCCCCTGTCTGTGAAGCCAGCCTCTCACTAGTAATGCAGGGAGGGAGCTGTCTCAGACTTCACCATCCTCCCCCCCCCTCACCCACACACCATTCACTAGCTGGGACATGGGGGAAGTCAGGAGTGAGGGACAGGCAGCTCCCCCCTGTCTGTGAAGCCAGCCTCTCACTAGTAATGCAGGGAGGGAGCTGTCTCAGACTTCACCATCCTCCCCCCCCCCCCCCCTCACCCACACACCATTCACTAGCTGGGACATGGGGGAAGTCAGGAGTGAGGGTCAGGCAGCTCCCCCCTTTCTGTGAAGCCAGCCTCTCACTAGTAATGCAGGGAGGGAGCTGTCTCAGACTTCACCATCCTCCCCCCCCCCTCACCCACACACCATTCACTAGCTGGGACATGGGGGAAGTCAGGAGTGAGGGTCAGGCAGCTCCCCCCTGTCTGTGAAGCCAGCCTCTCACTAGTAATGCAGGGAGGGAGCTGTCTCAGACTTCACCATCCTCCCCCCCCCCCCCTCACCCACACACCATTCACTAGCTGGGACATGGGGGAAGTCAGGAGTGAGGGTCAGGCAGCTCCCCCCTGTCTGTGAAGCCAGCCTCTCACTGGTAATGCAGGGAGGGAGCTGTCTCAGACTTCACCATCCCCCCCCCCCCCCTCACCCACACACCATTCACTAGCTGGGACATGGGGGAAGTCAGGAGTGAGGGTCAGGCAGCTCCCCCCTGTCTGTGAAGCCAGCCTCTCACTAGTAATGCAGGGAGGGAGCTGTCTCAGACTTCACCATCCACCCCCCCCCCTCACCCACACACCATTCACTAGCTGGGACATGGGGGAAGTCAGGAGTGAGGGTCAGGCAGCTCCCCCCTGTCTGTGAAGCCAGCCTCTCACTAGTAATGCAGGGAGGGAGCTGTCTCAGTCTTCACCATCCTCCCCCCCCCTCACCCACACACCATTCACTAGCTGGGACATGGGGGAAGTCAGGAGTGAGGGACAGGCAGCTCCCCCCTGTCTGTGAAGCCAGCCTCTCACTAGTAATGCAGGGAGGGAGCTGTCTCAGACTTCACCATCCTCCCCCCCCCCCTCACCCACACACCATTCACTAGCTGGGACATGGGGGAAGTCAGGAGTGAGGGTCAGGCAGCTCCCCCCTGTCTGTGAAGCCAGCCTCTCACTAGTAATGCAGGGAGGGATCTGTCTCAGACTTCACCATCCTCCCCCCCCCTCACCCACACACCATTCACTAGCTGGGACATGGGGGAAGTCAGGAGTGAGGGTCAGGCAGCTCCCCCCTGTCTGTGAAGCCAGCCTCTCACTAGTAATGCAGGGAGGGAGCTGTCTCAGACTGGTATCAGGGTTAGGGCACTGTGTGCAGGAAGATCACAACACTCCTGGTATTAATAGGGATAGGGCACTGTAAGAGATGACTGTAGTAGATTGAATAAAGATCTGATGTTTCTGCTCTCCTCACACCAGACAAAAACAACACACAAGCAGAGAAGCCCTTCTTACAAAGCTGAGCTAGTGAGTTAAGTAGGAGGAAAAGTAAACATACTGGTGCCAGTGTGGCTACTTAAAAAATACACTTACCAACAATCAATTACATATATTTGAACTGTGTACAGTTCCAGCCAGGACCACCTTTCTAAAATGCACAGTGATTGGCAAATTCAACATGCACTAGCATTTCAGGTGCCTGCTAACAAAAATAATAAACAAACAAGTTCTAGTCACGTGAGTGCTGATCATTACATTACTTTTTTTGTCAAGCTTCCAACTGTTTCCATTTCACATCCCCCCAACCATATTGGTAACATCAATAGATAAGAGCACAGCCAGCCAATAGGAATACATACATACATATTCATTCCTAAGTGACCTTTACTGACCTGGGAAGTGTGAACACTTTGTTTCATTTTCTGTTGGTGTTCGTTAGTTTCCAGTTCCATTTCCCATCCCCCCAACCATCACCTCAGTGGTAACCTTGGTAACATCAATAGATAAGAGGGCAGCCAGCCAATAGGAACACATATTCATTCCTAACTGACCTTCAGTGACCTGGAAAGTGTTTATTTGTATCATTTTCAGTTAGTGCGCACTAAATCGAGTTAGTGCGCACTAACGGGGAGTTAGTGCGCACTAACTCGAGTTAGTGCGCACTAACACGATTTAACGATTTTTAACGATAAATCGTTAGAATTTCTATTGTATCGTGTTCTATAACGATTTAAGATGATATAAACATTATCGGACGATAATTTTAATTGTTGAAAAACGATTCACATCCCTAGTAACCGGACATCCCACCAAAGCTGAGGATGGATTGGAGGGTCTTACCCTCTGAGTCTAAGGCTAGCGGGGGGTCTAGCCTCATAAACACATCAGTCTGTCTCTCACACAGTTTTGCTGTCATATCTAAACCCTCTCTAATACAAACGCCCGCCGATCTCTGTGCCCCCTTCCCACACAGCCTCCTCTCTCCATCCACACGAGCACATCTGACATGCTTCCACTTTAGGGTTGGGTGAGAAGCAGAAGATCGGCTGGGAAGTGGGCAGAACCCCCAGAAGAGGTCCGGCTCCCCTTCAGTTCCAAAGGCAGGCTCCTCTCCCCTTTAAGGCTCGTGCGCACTTCCTGGAAAGCCAGTGCTTCACGTCCTCTCCAGAGGCATTCTGATACCGAGGTTGCCAACAGATTTGTAGGGCAGGTTGATCCAGTCCTGGTTTTACCCCGCTGCATGCAGGGGGCTGGTAGTCGAAGCTCTTCCAAGGAAATGCAACAGGGAAGTCAGAACCACAGCTCCCTTGCGTGCAGTGGGGGTAAAGCCAGGACTGGATCGACTTGTCCTGGAAATCTGGAACCAGCTGGCAACCCTATCTCTTGCACCGCACTCACTTAAAGGCAGAGTGACGTAAGTAGAAGCCCTGTACTGCGGGACCTGGTACTCATAAACATTCATGGGAGAAGTTAAGAACACATTTTACGAAACCTAAAAGTCCATGCTTTCCAAGTTACTGGCAAGAAATGCCTCAACACCTTGATACCTTGGTGTCCCACTCATCTCAGCCAAGCACAGTCTGACTGTGAAGGGGAGGAATAACCCTGAGGATAAGGGAAGTGCAAGTGCTGCTGGATCTCTCCTACAAGATTTTAAAGGCACTGGACCTTAGACCACTGTTCAAACGGTGCTTCTGGCTGCTTTGTGGTTACTCGGTCTGGAGACTTTTTTCACTGTGATCTAGTGACTCTTCACATAAGACTTGCTAACCTTTCCCGGGAACAACGTGGAGAGGATTAATGTCACTGGCTGACACCTGCTGAAAGTCGCCGGGGCTGGTTGGGGGTCTGCCTTGCCCCCACATTTTACCCCTTCCCCTTGCCTTCACCTCTTTCCTGCATGGGGTCCCTGCTCCTGCAGCTGTCGGACCCGACTGCACGGCCCCTGCCTTTGCTGCCTGTGGACTGCCAAGCCCGCTACCTCCTAGTACCTGCATTGTCAGTGCACATGTGCCCCTTGCACAGGACAGCACATACTGCCCCCTCTCAGCTGTAGGTGCCACAGCACTACCCGTGCATGATCCGACAGACAGACGGATCCAGTCCCAGTACCTCCCAGTGTCTGCACTGTCAGTACACATGTGCCCCTTTCACAGGAGAGCCCATAGTGCCCCCTGTCAGCCATAAACCATTACGATGGCACCCCAAAAGACGGTATAGAAAATGTGTCAAATAAATAAATAAATGGGCACCACATCAACACCAGTGCATGATCCATCAGACTGATCCAGTCCCGGTACCTCCCAGTGTGTGTAATTGTCAGTACACATACACCTCTTGCACAGGACAGCACATAGTGCCCCCCTCCCCCCCTCAACCATGGGTGCATGATCCGACAGCCAGACAGATCCAGACCCAGTACCTCCCAGTGCCTGCAGTTGTCAGTACACATATGCCCCTTGCACAAAACAGCACATAGTGCCCCCTCTCAGCCGTAGGTGCCACAGCACCACCGATGCATGATCCGACAGCCAGACACTATCCTGCTGCTGTAAAGTCTATTATAGAGAGGTTTTTTTTCTTTCAAAATTGCTAAATTAGCTCTGTGTCATATTCATAAAAAAAGTCAGCAACTCTAGCTTCTGGTTTCCTAAACTGGGGACACCGGCACTGGTCAGATTTCCCACAAACACTACGTTTTAAAGTTCCTTCTTTTCTGAATTGGTAAAGTCATCAGTATTTCTTCCTTAATTTTGTTTTCTGTTTGTTTTTATACTTGCTGCCACCAAAGATGTAACTTTAACACTGCTCTTTGCTTCACAGACCCTCAAGGATCTTGCCTTCCAATCTCACTTTACAAGGATTGTTAGCCCTTGGGGGTAGGGACCTGGCTTCCCTCTCCAGATGCTTGGGGAGATAGAGGGGCATTTAACGTGTTCCACGCATACCTTGTTATATCTTTTCTGTGTCTTCTCTGCTTTAATTTCCTTCTCTTGCACAGAACTGCAAACAGACGTGACCGTGGCATTATGTCATAGGAAAGAAATAAGCCGGAGAATTCGGACTTTAAGAGTCAGTGAATCTTCAGGTGGCTGCTCCTGCACACACACACACAGATACACACAGATACACACACACACATATACACACACACATACACACACAGATACACACACACACACACATACTCACACTCACACACAGATACACACACACACATACACACACTCACACACACAGATACACACACACACATATACACACACACACACACACACACAGATACACACACACACAGACACACACACACACACGCACACACACAGACACACACACACACACACGCACACACGCGCACGCACACACACACACATACATACACACTCACATACACACTCACACACACACAGATACACACACACACACACACATACACGCACACACACATACACACACACACACACATACACACACACACATACACACACACATACACACACACACACACACACACACCATATACACACAAAGATGCATATTTCACAAATGCAAAAACACCAGCAGACACAAACGGGTAAACACTTGCATATAGAAATGTATGGACATGCTTCAAGAAACAACAGAGGGTTGGGTTCTGCCACCGATGGGAAGTGAAACACAGGCATCCGCATTCATACTCCGAGCACAATTCGATCGGAAGTCAGGCAAAGCTTGATATCACCTATAGATGATTTGGGAATTATGCTGCACCTCTATCCTATCAGTTGGAACAGTGGGGGCAGGGGGCGGGGAGGGGGGAGGGTGGTCTCGGGTTCAGGGATTTATGTATAAAACCTGAGAGTACCTACCTATGGTGGAGAGTTCGGAACGTACCACAGTACAATGAGTCCTGTACTATAACGATTACTTTATTATATCAGTGCACGGTACTATCCATGTAGACGTATGGTTGTTCATTTGTTTCTGTGTTGTTACACTCAATACCAAAAGTTCTAAATTAAAAAAGAAAAACCAGAGGGGCATGCAGGGAAGATCTTGGTGGAATGAAGGTTACGGAGGGAGGAATGGACCGGGAAGGAGAAGGCTGCGGAGAGAATGGGGAGAGGAACAGAGAAAAGCTTGCGGAGGAATGGGCAGAGTTAAGGTGGCGGAGAGAGGAATGGATGGGGAGGAGAAGGCTGCGGAGAGAATGGGGAGAGGAACAGAGAAAAGCTTGCGGAGGAATGGGCAGAGTTAAGGTGGCAGAGTGAGGAATGGATGGGGAGGAGAAGGCTGCAGGGGGTTAAGGGAGTGGGAAATGAGAAGGTTACGGAAGGAGGGGTGGGTGTGCAGAGAGGAGGTGGCTGCAGAGGGAGGAAAGGAGGAGGGGGATGGGCATTGCAGGTGGTTGAGGGAGGAGTTGATGGGGAAAAGAGAAGTCTGAGATGGATGGAGGGAGTGGAAATGACAAGGTTGTGGAAAGGAGGGATGAGGAGGGGGAGGGAAGGAAAAGACTACAGAGAGGGAGTGCACATGAGATGATTTGTGGAGAGTGAATGAAACTGCTGGGAGGAATGATGAAGGGAGCAAGGAAAACAAGGTTAGAGAAAGGGGATAGAGGAATGTAGAGGGGAGAGAAGCAGGAGGGAGGGGTGGATCAAGGGGAGAGAAGCAGAAAAGAGGGTGGTTTGGAGGAGAGATAAAGGAATGTAGAGGGGAGAGAAACAAAGGCGGGTTGGTTTGGAGAAGCGATAAGAGAGGGAGAAACGGTAGGACATTGCAAAGTAAGATCAAAGGCAACTGAAGAGAAAAAAAATGAATGAAAACCCAAAAACAGATTCATGAAATGAAGAAGCAAAAAAGAAATCAACAGACATGAGAGTTGGAAAAAATATTTTATTTTCTTGCATTTATAACAACATAAGAAATTGCCATGTTGGGTCAGACCAAGGGTCCATCAAGCCCAGCATCCTGTTTCCAACAGAGGCCAAACCAGGCCACAAGAACCTGGCAAGTACCCAAACACTAAGAAGATCCCATGCTACTGATGCAATTAATAGCGGTGGCTATTCCCTAAGTAAACTTGTGCAATATTGATTTACTGTGATACAAAATTATTTGCATATGGGAGCCGAAGCAGGGAGAGTGGAGGACTGCCGGAGTCCTTCAGGCGGCGGCAAATTTAAAGAACTGCTCGCAGCTGTGAGTGCCGTGAATCACCAGCCTGATCCGGGGCTTTAAAACCCAAAGGGGCGCGCATGGCTTAGACCGGCTTTGACCGCCTTGACAACCCTTTTTTGTTTAGAAATTTTCCTTTGGATATATGGGCGTAAAAGGAAAGCCAGGGCCTATACATCCTCCCCTGTTACCCCTAGGGTCGGACCGATGGATACTCTTTTGAATAGACTCAATAAAAAATAGTGAGATATTATTTTGTGGACAAAAAGTATATACCTTCCCTGATGTTTCTAGGGCCACGCAAGGCCGTAGAAAACAGTTTCTTATGCTGAAGGCTAAAACATTGGAGCTAGGGGCAACTTTTTACTTAAAGTTCCCCTGTCAATGTTTTGTTAATTACCAAGGGAATAAGTTTATTTTTTCTCTGCCTGAACATATGGAGAATTTCTTAAGGGATAAGGAATTGGAAAAGCTGAATCAAGCGTCAGTAACAACAGTGGGTTGAATAAATTGAAATGTGTCCTCCTATCTTCTTAGTAAATATTTTTCTTAAGTTTTTATTGTTTAACGGCTTCCTTTATGGGTTAAATGGCGCAAACATATTCTTTTTTTTTTTCTTGTAATAATGTTATTTTGAATTGTTATGGTTTGCAAAATTTATTTACTTGATTTAGTGAAGAAAATTATAATCATTTAAATGTGATTTGAAACTTAATAAAGATTAAATAAAAAAAAAAATTATTTGCATAGCAGTGACTAATATTCAAAAATGTTGCTGTGAAGTATTCCCTACCACAGAGTAGCAGGAAAGAAACAATACCTTTGGATGCCAGACCTCTTCATTGCCCCGTCTCCTGTACAGCTGCAGACTGGCTGTTGTTCACCCTGCCCTTAACCCCTAGGCTTGTTGCTCTTGTGACCACCGAAATGATCTGATTTTTTTTTTTTTTTTTACTGGGCAAAGTTTGTGTCTTAATCCTGCAAAAGAAATTGTATGAGGGTTGAACTTTTAGTGTATATGAATATTGTGTGCTGAGAAAGTAGTATGTGAGTGTTGAATGAATTTGATGGGTAGTGCAAACAAGTGAAAAAAACCCAAAAAACCCAACTTGCATTCCTTAAGGTTCTTTCAACCTTATGCCTGGCTGAAAGAAATCCCAGAAATGCTGCAGTGCTTAAAAGCAGAGAAAGACAGGCTGTTCTTGTCTCATCCATGCCTGATTACCTTCTATGGTTCTGAAAAGATAGCAAAAGCAGGCTGCAGCCAGGTCAGAAGTCAGGACAGAAGGGATTCAGCTCCTTTTATTACAGAGGATACAGGACTCACAGACCCCCCACCCCCCACCCCAAAACAAACAACAACAAAGAGAGTGCACTGAGAAGGTTGCAGTTATAGCTGGGCTGTTGATGTCCCTTTTGGAGCAGCCATATCCTCAGGGAAGGGAGAATGGAAGTGACATCGGCATGGATCTCCAGTAAGGTAAATCAGTCTAAGGAAACCAGAACAAAAGTATTGAAACCAGTGCCAGCCTAGATGTGTGCAAGCACTGAGAAATCCCTTCATATAATTTTTATTTCAAAACGAAGCTTTAAAAAAGTTTTAGAAGATAAAGTTGGATGGTGTTTCACAGGAAGCAAATCTAAGGGCGGTCAAGGAACTGCACCATTCAGCTGGCATCTGTGAGGGGCTAATTTGCATGGACAATGCTTCTCATGCAGGGAAGCCTTGTGCTTAGTTTTTTGTTTTTTGTTTTTGTGTGTGTGTGTGTGTGTGTGTGTGGGGGGGGGGGGGGGGTGAAAAGGCTGTTGAAGGATCAAGGAGCTGTACATTGACTGTTTCCTAAGAGTTTAGACCTGTGTATAACAAAAATTCTAACTGGATAATATTAATTGTGAGACTTTTGCCATCTTAAGAAGGCTATAAAGGAGTCCAGTAAGTGTTTAAAGCTATATTAACAATATATGAAGAACTATTTTCTGTTTTGTGACCTCATCCAGGGCAGTAATCCTCCTTGTGGAAAAAAAAAAAGCCACGTGCAGAAAGAGCCTGGTCTTGTGCAGAGGCAGGAGCTTACAGCTGGAGCTCTGCCTTGGAATCAGGGGAAAAGGAGAAAACCCGTTTGTTTTGAGACAGAAATAGTGGGAACAGAGAGAGAAAATGTATCATTGTTATAGCCTGAGCAAGTCAAATAGTGGAGGAGACTGTGAAAATAAGAAGATCCACTGTTAAGGAAGAGAAAGGACCAGTAGTTAAGGACAATTGCATATTCTTTCATTTTATTAGTTAGAATATCAGTACATGGTAGGTTCCTGCATACACATAACAGGGCCATATTGTTAGATTGCCAGAAGATATATGGTGAGAGGCAGATAGTTTCTCTTTTTGATTTTTTTAAAGTCAAGTCAATAGGTTGTTTCTGCAGTTCTGGAAATCGACCAAAGAGAAGAGGCCCAGAGCAACAAAGCCAGGAGTGCTTCACTCTAAATCAGTGCTACAAGACCCTATTTGGAGTATCAGAGACAACGTTCCCTGCATCGGACAGCTAAGGGGGTTATTTTCCAACTCGCATTATGGCATTTTCACATGCGAAAAGCACCATAATGCATGGTGCGATGCTAATTTCCATTTCCTCCTCTCTATCTGTTCTATGTAAACCGATGCGATGTCCATATGAACTTCGGTATTTAAAAGCGTTAAATAAATAAATAAATAATTTTTAAAAGGGGAGGAGTCAGGGCAGGATTTTTATAAAAGTGGGTTGGCTTTGCAAAGCCATGACACATAATATCACTGACAATAATTACACCTATTTCCATCGGCATTAAGCTGTGCAATATGCCCATAACACAAATTGCAATTTTTTTACAAATTGTGTTTTCGGCATTTTTAGGCTGGGGAGGGGCCTGAGAGAGAGAGAAAAACTCTGGGGGGTGGCACCATATTAAGCAGTTATTTATGCTACAAAGGAGGCCCACTTAGTAACTCGAGGTGAGGTTTAGATAGTAGTGTAGGGGCTAGGGGCCACTTTAACATGCAGAGTGAGACGTACGAACAGAACAGTGCACTCTTGTGAAGATTTGATGTCCTTCGGAGTGAGGAAACTCACACAATGATGAGATTTGTACAATGTTCTCGCAGCCTAGTTTGATGGACTCTACCTGGGTGATAGCTTGATGAATCTAGCCCTCAGTTTACAGCCTAAGTCTGGCTGGACACTAAAAGAAATAATTACAGGAAGAAAATTATACTTGCCTAAGAGAAAATATTCAGATACTGCAAGTTCAAAGAGCAGTACAAAACATTAATTTCAGAGAATGCATTGGTGTTAAGTATAAAGAACAAGAGTGAACAATATTGTGGCTTGCCTGAATATCTGTTTTAAATGCTTCTTTTGAGAGAGACTTAAAAGAAAATGCAAATTGCTAAAGTAGCTTAGTTGGTAAAAATTGTTCTGAATTGTGGACCCTCGTCGCCGGCTGGTGGTACAGGTGAGGACGACTTGGCTGGAGCTTCATCTATACCAGCTCTCGTTCCCCTCAGGTTGAGCCCTTGGGTACCGGGGCTGGCAGGTCTTAGGTGCGGGTCGCCTCGATGAAGACTGGAGCAGCGGCAGGCAGAAGCGAAGTCAGGAGTCTGGGTTGTGGCTGGCAGCGAAAGTGCAAAACATGAGCCCAATCCGAAGATCTGGGGCAGGCAAGTAAAACGAGGAACCAGGCCAAGGGTCAAGAAGGGCAGCAGACGAGCAGAGACAAGGAAGCAAGCTGAAGTCAGAACCAGGAGATCAAGCCGAGGATGGAAGCACAGGAAATGGAGGACGAGGAGAGGTACGGAGACAGGAACAGAGGAACGGACAGGAACTGGAACCACCGGAACAGAAACCAGGAACCAAGGTCAGGATCAGGAGCAGGAACAGAAGCCAGGAACTTGGAGACATCAGGAACTGGATCAGCAACTAGCACTCGGAGGAGGTGGACCTGTTGCCAAGGCGAAGAACTGGGAACTGAGGCAGGGTTTAAATACCCCTCATCAATCGGGGCTGGGCCGAAGTTTCCCGCCGTGGCCCCTTTAAGAGGCGGGCTGTTCCACGTGGCCCGCGGGGAGGAGTGCGGCGTCTAGAGCTGCGTGGGAGACACGCCGGCGGCCGGCTCTGGATCGGAGCACGCCGTGCCTGTAGAGAGAGAGAGACCCCGCAGAGCGTCGGAGGAGGTGGGGGGACCGGCCGTGGGCTGCCGCAGCCGGGAGCCACGACAGCAAAAGATATTTAAAGTGAATTGCATTTACTATTGGTACACAATAGCACTTCAACCTGGTTTAACATCATTTTTTATTATTTGCATTTCATAATTGTTACCACAATAAAGCTTTTGTTAATTTTAAATGATTCTTTCCTGCATAATATCTTTCTTACTCCCTGCTTCCCCTTCCAACCTCCGGAGGCTCCACTGGCTGGGTGGAATTTCCCAATTCCTCCAAATTACCCAATGGGGAAGAGGGCAATGAGTGGAACTTCTTCTCTCTACCCCCTGCCACTCAGAAACTCGAACCACCATAGCGGAAGAGAGTTGCCATTTCCACCAGTTGCAGCTAGGGGGCGCTACAGTAGTTTAAGGTTTTCAATTAAATCTGAGTGTGTGTGTGTAAGTGCTGGGAAAGTAATTCTGACTGTACAGTATGTGTGTAAGTGCTGGGAAAGTAATTCTCACTGTACAGTATGTGTGTAAGTGCTGGGAAAGTATTCTGACTGTACAGAATGTGTGTAAGTGCTGGGAAAGTAATTCTGACTGTACAGTATGTGTGTATGTGCTGGGAAAGTATTCTGACTGTACAGTATGTGTGTAAGTGCTGGGAAAGTAATTCTCACTGTACAGTATGTGTGTAAGTGCTGGGAAAGTATTCTGACTGTACAGTATGTGTGTAAGTGCTGGGAAAGTAATTCTGACTGTACAGTATGTGTGTATGTGCTGGGAAAGTATTCTGACTGTACAGTATGTGTGTAAGTGCTGGGAAAGTAATTCTGACTGTACAGTATGGGGCAGATTTTATAACCTGCGCGCGCGGCCTACATTTGTGTGCATTACCCGGCGCGCACAAATGTACGCCCAATTTTATAACATGCGCGCACAGCCACGCGCATGTTATAAAATCCAGGGTCAGCACGCGCAAGGGGTGCACACTTGTGCGCCGAGCCCTAGGGGAGCCCCGATGGATTTCCCGTTCCTTCCGCACCTCCCAGCCCTACCTAAATCCCCCCCCCCCGTTGTGATTTTGAGGTGTTGGAGTGGATTCTTGGGTACTGTGGTGATGGCCACTCCCACGGGGAGGAGCCCTGTGAGGATCCACAATACTAGGCTAGACTCTAGACATGCAAACACAGAGATTTGTCTTTATACAGCAGAATGATACCACGTGAGGTGATCCAGAGGTAGCAGTCCAGGGGCCCTCGGCAGAGGAGACCCGTCTCGCAATGATAGTATAGGAAGTGCAGGATGCAGGTTCCCAGTGCTGATCTGTAAATGAGACAGACTGACAAGTTAGATTACTCACTAAGGGGCTGATTTAAAATTTTGCACGCGGGGGTACATTTGTGCGCGCTACCTGGCGCGCACCAATGTACACCTGATTTTATAACATGCACGAGCTGGCGCGCGCATGTTATAAAATCTGGGGTCGGCGCGCGCAAGGGGGGGCACACTTGTGCACCTTGTGCGCACCGAGCCCTAGGGGAGGCCCAATGGCTTTCCCCGTTCCCTCCAAGGCCGCTCCGAAATCAGAGCGGCTTTGGAGGGAACTTTTTTTTTGGTCCCCCCCCCAGCCCTACCTAAATCCCCCCCCACCTTGTTTCATAGAGTTACGCCTGCCTCAGGCAGGCGTAACTTGCGCATGCCGGCTTGCTGCCGGCACGCCAGGCCCCGAAAACCCGGCCATGCCCCTGGACCGCCCCTGGACCACGGCCCTGCCCATGGCCCCGCCCCCAGTCCGCCCATTTTTCAAAGCCACAGGACATACACGCTCCCCAGACTGACCCCGGCCCACCGCCATGCCCATGGACACACCCACGGACTGTGGCCCCACCCATGGTCCCACCCCCAGACCACCCATTTTTCGAAGCCCTGGACATACGTGCTGGGCACCCAGTGAATGCGCTAAGTGTGACTTGTAGTGGGAATGTGTGTGACAGAAATAATCTTTGCATGCAGAACAAAGCTGGGGAGCTCAGATTTACCTGCAGTAACCACGGGACACTATTTAAGTGCTGTGCCACTCCCCTTTAATTTTTTTAAAATCTTAAATGGCACATCCAGTCGATTTGTTTATTGCGCTCGTTTACCTGTCTGTGATCCTGCACTTCTATTTACTTTATCCAAGTTGTAGCACCTTACTGAATTAAGCTGTTGTACCCTGCCTTGGGTGAATAATCATTCAGAAAGGCAGGTAAGAAAGCCTAACAAATTAAAAGAAATAAAATAATATGAATTATGCAATAGTTGATGGAGTTGGCAGACTAGAAAGTTAAATAAAAAGCTTACAGACTACTATTTTGAGAAGCTGTAGACTGCTTAATTATTTTATGGGTTCTTGTTTGAAGGCGGTAAAGAAAGAATGAAGGGGGGGAGCTGTGCCCATCCATCTGTCCAGGCTGCGAAGCAGAAGAACAGTGCACAAGTGCTGAGGATCTTTTGGCTCCTGACAGTTTTTGTTGTTGCATCGGTTATTGAACTCTGTGTTGCAGTTGGACCCTGCTGGCGAGATAGTGGACCCTTGGGCCGGCCTACCTAGGGTGACAGGGCAGGCCGGGGGGGCGGAGCAACAAGCAGGAGGTGTTCACCCAGGAACCAGGGACCCCCGGGAGGAGCCCGTAGGGCCCCGGGTCCTCGGGACTTGGAATAGAGGCAGAAAGTCCAGGGGCTGAGGCAGGCTTAGACCGGGACCAGAGCAAGCAGAAAGGAGAGGAAGTCCAAGGTACCTGGGAAGCAGGAGACCGGCTGTACAGGGCCGAGGGCCGGCTGAAGGCAGGGCAGCAGGCGGCAGCGGAGTCGGTAGCGAACCGGAGGCTGAAGGCAGGGCAGCGGGCTGAAGCGGAGTCGGTAGCGAACCGGAGGCTGAAGGCAGGGCAGCGGGCTGAAGCGGAGTCGGTAGCGAACCGGAGGCTGAAGGCAGGGCAGCGGGCGGCAGCGGAGTCGGTAGCGAACCGGAGGCTGAAGGCAGGGCAGCGGGCGGCAGCGGAGTCGGTAGCGAACCGGAGGCTGAAGGCAGGGCAGCGGGCGGCAGCGGAGTCGGTAGCAAACCGGAGGCTGAAGGCAGGGCAGCGGGCTGAAGCGGAGTCGGTAGCGAACCGGAGGCTGAAGGCAGGGCAGCGGGCTGAAGCGGAGTCGGTAGCGAACCGGAGGCTGAAGGCAGGGCAGCGGGCTGAAGCGGAGTCGGTAGCGAACCGGAGGCTGAAGGCAGGGCAGCGGGCGGCAGCGGAGTCGGTAGCGAACCGGAGGCTGAAGGCAGGGCAGCGGGTGGCAGCGGAGTCGGTAGCGAACCGGAGGCTGAAGGCAGGGCAGCGGGCTGAAGCGGAGTCGGTAGCGAACCGGAGGCTGAAGGCAGGGCAGCGGGCTGAAGCGGAGTCGGTAGCGAACCGGAGGCTGAAGGCAGGGCAGCGGGCTGAAGCGGAGTCGGTAGCGAACCGGAGGCTGAAGGCAGGGCAGCGGGCTGAAGCGGAGTCGGTAGCGAACCGGAGGCTGAAGGCAGGGCAGCGGGCTGAAGCGAAGTCGGTAGCGAACCGGAGGCTGAAGGCAGGGCAGCGGGCGGCAGCGGAGTCGGTAGCGAACCGGAGGCTGAAGGCAGGGCAGCGGGCGGCAGCGAAGTCGGTAGCGAACCGGAGGCTGAAGGCAGGGCAGCGGGCTGAAGCGGAGTCGGTAGCGAACCGGAGGCTGAAGGCAGGGCAGCGGGCGGCAGCGGAGTCGGTAGCGAACCGGAGGCTGAAGGCAGGGCAGCGGGCGGCAGCGAAGTCGGTAGCGAACCGGAGGCTGAAGGCAGGGCAGCGGGCTGAAGCGGAGTCGGTAGCGAACCGGAGGCTGAAGGCAGGGCAGCGGGCTGAAGCAGAGTCGGTAGCGAACCGGAGGCTGAAGCAGGAAACGTGGAGATCACCAGGAACGCAACTAAGAACAACTATGGCGTTGTGAACCTCGTTGCAAGGCGATGAGAGAGAGAGTTTGAGCGCCGGTTGTATCGGGGCTTGGGCGCGACGTCAGCAGCACGGGCGGGGCCAGGCTTCCGGGAGTTGAGCGCTCAAGACGGGCGTCCTCGCGTGCGCGAGACTGACGAGAAGCAGGCACGTAATGGCGGCCGCCACGTGGAGTGAGAGAAGCCCCCGGGGTCCAGAGCGGGCGGAATGCGGTGATTCCTGAAGCGGAGGTAGGCGGGCTTGGGCCCTGACCGGAGGGAAGCGGTAGAGACTGCAACAATCTGATCTTGGTTAGAATAATCTTCCCTTTGAAGTGCTGACCTGTGAGCCTAATGTCTCTCTTAGCCCCAGGGTTGTTTTCCTCCAGAGAAGGACTGAGGCCCATGCTCCAGGCAGTGCATGGGGGCTGGCGCGGGAGAATGCTCATTGCTGTTGCCTGCGAATATGCGAAGGACCCTTACATTCAAGGATCCTTTGTATTCAGTTATGTTCCAGTAGATATTAAAATGCATAAATAAATGCATGGTTAGTGTACCGTGTGTTATTTACATTCTGTGTTCTCTGAACTGCTTTAAACAGTGAACATTTTACGTATTTCACGGGTCCTCAACGGAGGAAGTTAAACACCCGACTTCTGCTGCCCCAGGGCACGAGACCCCTGACCTGACTCTGTGGGGGCAGGCATCCCCCACAGGCACTAGGTTATTCTTTGAAGTTGTGATGGACCTACGTCATTACCGTATGTATGAGGGGTGGATGGCTTTTATGGCAAATGTTTTGCACTTTGAACTTATATGAAGAAATATTGTGTCTTTGCTTATTTTTAAAAGTATAATCTTTGTGTGTGTGTGTGTATATTTGCAAAAAAAGTACTTATCTGGAAAGAAGAGGAGTTGTTTCTCAACATGAAGATGAAAAGTACGATAAGCGGTGGTGCTGACAGCTCCCCACACTAACTCAGCGTTTCCAAATTGTCATTTCTGCATCAGGGTATTATTCATATTTAAATAGTCAAAGTAAGATGTTTGCACCACATTGTGAAAATGAAGATCTTTTCATGAGAAGAAACTCATCTCCGAAGAAAGCTAATCTCGTATCTTACCTGACTTGGATGCCCTCCGTGGTTCTTTCCGCTCTCTCTGTTAGCTAAGAGAAGACGCTCTCTTTGTTAAAGTCTAAATCCTTCTCTAATTAACAGAGAGAGCCAAAAGAAACACAGAGCACACCCGATTCGGCTAAGATACAAGATTATCTTTTTTCAGAGAGGAGCTCTTCATGCCCTTTATCCCCATATTTACCCCCTTCCTGCTGAGGAGCATTAGAGTAAACACGCATCATCTGATAAATTCAGATTGCCAAGCTAAAGCCCCCTGGGTAATTCAGTAACATACGGGCCGAATCAGGCATTTCTAGGTGTTGTGAGGCCCGGCCACGCTCCCTCGCGGCCAGACCTCCCTACCTCCTCCACACAGCCCGATCGTGATCCCCCTCGTGGCGGTCAGCAGTGCACGGGGCCGCAGCGTGATGGCAGCGGGACGTCGGGGAGCAGCATCGGGGAAGCCGCGGCTGGCTCTGCCCCTTAAGGGGGCCGCGACGCTGAGTTGAGGCCGGCCCCGGAAGATGACGTCATCTGCGAGGGAGATTTAAACTCCCTCAGTGAAAGGCAGGACGCCTTCACAACAGGTTCCTGTGGTTTGGCTGTGTTTCTGTGCTTCTCTGTGTTTCCTGGTTTGACTTCGGATTGCCTTGGACTTTGCTGCTTGCCGCCTGCCTTAACCCTTGCCTGGATTCTGGACTGAGTTGCTTGCTGCCTGCCTTGACCCTTGCCTGGATTCTGGACTGAGTTGCTTGCTGCCTGCCTTGACCCTTGCCTGGATTCTGGACTGAGTTGCTTGCTGCCTGCCTTGACCCTTGCCTGGATTCTGGACTGAGTTGCTTGCTGCCTGCCTTGACCCTTGCCTGGATTCTGGTCTGAGTTGCTTGCTGCCTGCCTTGACCCTTGCCTGGATTCTGGACTGAGTTGCTTGCTGCCTGCCTTGACCCTTGCCTGGATTCTGGACTGAGTTGCTTGCTGCCTGCCTTGACCCTTGCCTGGATTCTGGACTGAGTTGCTTGCTGCCTGCCTTGACCCTTGCCTGGATTCTGGACTGAGTTGCTTGCTGCCTGCCTTGACCCTTGCCTGGATTCTGGACTGAGTTGCTTGCTGCCTGCCTTGACCCTTGCCTGGTATCTGGACCGTGTTGCTTGCCGCCTGCCTTGACCCTTGCATGGATTCTGGACTGAGCCTACTTCTGCCTGCCTTGATCCTAGCCTGGGACCTGAATTGCATACCAGTCGCCTCTCTGAGGACGCCGTGACAAGGCCATATTGCGGAACCTCCACCTTCCGGAGACGAGTTCGCCTGAGTACTGCTGGTGAGTGTCATCTCTTGCTCCGGTTCAAGGGTCCACTATCATAACACTAGGTGCTGTTTGGTGTATTGTAAGTGGGCTGTTTTGTGGCATTGGTGCAACAATGACTTTATTCTGGTAACTCTACCATGCAGCCCATTTTTGTTCAAGTATCTCCGTATTGTGCATGCTGAAATACCCACACCAATTTGTTTCAGAGAAGCCTGTATTGCAGTAGAAGTTGCTTGTGGGTTTTCTTTGCATCCTGACAAATTTTACTAGCAGTCGTGTCTGAAATCTTTCTTGGTCTATCTAACCATGGCTTGGTATTTATTTATTTTATTTATTTAAATACTTTTGATATACCGATACTCAAGACTAGTGTCTTATCGTACCGGTTTACATTGAAACAAGGGGTAACCAATTAACTATGAAGATAAAGTTACAATGAACAGGGGGTTTACAGAGTGGGAGAGTAGAGAGCAAAAGCATACGATTAACATAATAAATTATAAAATAACTAACTAAGTTTAACATAACGAAGTTTAACATAGGAACGAATGTAGCAATCTTAGACAATAGATTAATCTTTAGGTCTATAAAGCTGCAGGCACGAATGAGGGAGGAGGAGGGGGGGGGGGGGATCTGTGAGAATGGAGTGCATAGCTATGCTGTTAGTAGGGTGTCCATTAAGGGAAGGCTTGGGTGAACAGCCACGTTTTTAGTTTCTTTCTGAAAGAAAACGGGCATTGTTCCTGTCGAAGTTCCGGGGGAAGAAGATTCCAATGATACGGTCCAGCCGTGGACAAGGTTCGTTTCTGGATGGAAGTGTGACTAGTGGATTTGTTAGGGGGGGCATGGAGCGTTCCTTTGTAAGCTGATCTGAGTCCTGTATTAACAGGACTCATAATTTTTCACTTCTTGATCGGGGTTTGAACAGTACTGATTGGCATTTTCAAATCTTTGGATATCTTTTTATATCCTTTTCCTGATTTATAAAGTTGAACTACTTTTGCTCGCAGATCCTTTGACATTTCGTTTGTTTTCCCCCTGCTTTAGTAACCACCAAAGTCAGTGCAGCCCTGGATGAAATGCACAAGGGTTTCTCGAGAGCTAAGAAAGTCATTGATTATTTATACACAGATACTAATTACAATCAAACAAGGCACAAGTGTGGATATACTCTTCTTTGCCATCTCAACCTGTGTGTTTCAACTTTAGTGTATATTATCAGCCCAAACATTCAAGGGAATGCAAGCTTTTGAACAGGACCATTTTATTATTTCCCTCATTGCTGTGGTTTGTTTAATAATTGTGCTATTCTGTGTTACATAATAGTTTAATTTGAAGCACACATTAAAAATAACTGACATGTTTTGTCTCATCACTCATGTTCATCTCATAAATTCTGCCAGGGGTATGTAAACTTATGAGCACAACTGTACATGCATGGAGGTAGAGCAATTTTCAATAAAACATTTACATGGGTAAAAAAGTGTTTTACCAGCAAAACAGGTTTTCAAAATTGCCCTCCCTGTACTGCTGGAGAGGCAAAGGCTTCAGTGTTACAGGGTTCTGCGTGGAGCTCTAGACTGGGTCCAGAGCTCAGAAGTCATTGCTGTTCAGACACCTGTCCTGGCTGGAAGGGAAGGGCACAGGACGCAGGGAATGGAGGATTCGCTCTGGATGAAGGGTCAGGATGCTCTTCCATCCCCAGTGACCGGGCAGACATTGTAAGTCCAAGAATCAGAGGACGCCAGGTGACCAACAAACCCCCAGACTAAGTCACATGTGACTTTCCCCTCCCTAGATGATTTTTTTTTTTTTTGTGTGTGTGCAGAGGACAAGTTCCAGCAGGGGCCATGAAGGATGGGACTGAGTTCATACGTTCCCTCCACTGACCTGGAATAGTCTTAGCAGGCTGAAGTCCTCCCGCCCGCTCACATTCACCTTTAATGCTCCGCTCCTTATATTTCCAAGGGGCACGGAGAGCAATGCAGGTTTGAGCAGGAAAAAAAAATGGGCTTTTGAAAACTGCCCAGCACGCACAGAGTGAAACGGCAGACTTTACTTTTATCGGTGGGGAGAAGGAGTGTTCCTGGTGCTGGAGAGATGCAGGAGGAGCGCAGGGGAGCGAGATAAGGTGGGATTTATCAGATAGTCTGTACTCCCGCCTTTTCTCCGCAGAGTCAGGTTTATTATTTACGGCATAACAGAAAACAGGTGGAAAGGTCGGCTTGCCTCAGCAGCGCTAAGTCACAAGTTACAGCAGTAGACTGTCTTGTGCTAGGAGCTGCCTGCACCCTCTCCTATTCCCTGCTTAGGGAAGCGGCCTGGGAGCCAGATTCCCCTCTGAGCCGCGCCGTAAGGTGGATCAGGCTAAACGCCTGCTCCTGGCCTTTTAAGGGGGTCCTGATGTAGCCTCCTGTACGGGGAGTTAGAGCATTTCCTTTTCCCCCACAGAGCCAGCCTGCATGAAAGCAGGTTCTTGTGTAACCCTGTAACCTGCGGTCCGATTCTGCACCCTCGGGCCTGCAAGCTCCGCCGGGATTTTCAAAACTGCCCTTAGTTAGGGCAAGAGAGAGACTCTGCGGGATCGTGCGGTTACCTCGGTATTTTGCACCCGCTGGACTGCAAGTTCATTTTTCAAAAAAAGAAAAATGCCTCGTGCAGTTTCCCTTTCAACATGTGGCCAGCACCCAGGATGCGGATGGGTTTGCACAAATCACACCGGTGAACGTCCCTGCAGGGATTGAAAAGGGAATTGTCAGTGCCTGCTTTAGTTATATTCTGCTTTTTGCCACTTCAGAGTGCATTACGGTCAGGTAGTGTAGATTATTTCCCTGTGCCCAGAGGGTACACAATCCGAGTTTGTCCCTGAGACAACGGAGGGCGAAGTGACCTGCCCGAGGTCACGAGGAGCTGCGGGGGGGGGATTTGAACTCGGGCTCAGCCCCTTGCTGCTCTAACCACCAGGCTACTCCTCCACTTTCCCTCCTCTGCCTCCCTTGTTTTTCTGCAGGGATAAGGCGCGCACTTTTAACCACATACGGGGGCAGCGGGCGATCTTCCAAATCACGTGGAGCGCGGGCAAGCACGCATTTTACCTGAGAAAAAAACCCAAAAACCCCCAAACCCCTCTGACTAGCGCCCCCACAATTTCCGTCGCTCGGCGGCCCGCAGGGGGTTCTCCGAAGAGCAATCTGAAATAGGGTTAGGGTTACGGGACGCGTCTCTTAAACTTCTGCTTGGCTGGCCCCATCTGCTCTCTGGGACTTTTTGCTAATTCTGTTCAAATGGATATTATGACAGCAGACTTCCTCCGCTCTGATAGGAAACCATCCAGTTCCTCTTTCGCGGCTGCACTGGGCTGGTGCCTGAGTGCAGTGAGCCTCGGGGATGGCTGAGGTTACCTACGCCGATCTGAAGTTCCTGCCCTACGCCAAGAAACCCAAATGCCCCGAGCCTCGGCAGGCAGGTAAGGATCTCTCCCCCCCCCCCCCTCTGATGGACGGAGACCCCAAAATATCACCCACTAACGCTGCTCCTCGCTCTCCCGGCTCCCATTGCAGGCCTGCGAACAGCAGGAGGAGGAGGAGGAGGAGGAGGGAGAGGTCACCTACGAAAACATAAAGGTGCCACAGACCTCCGATGTAACGGCAAGGCCTGGAAAAGAAGGTAAGGGTCACTGTTTCGTTATCCTAACGCTTAGGGGGGGAGGGCTGGTGCCCAACGTGGGCGCTGCTTCTTGCCGGTCTCCCTCGCGCTCCCCGCTGGTAACGCGGCATTCGCCGGGCAGGGCTCCGCGGGGGCGGCTCTTCAGCTCAGCCGCGGGGATGCCTGGGGAAGGTGAGACGCAATCGCGTGCAGCGCATACGCCACCCAATCCCCAGCCTTGATGGTTGGGCCCGTGCGCTCACTAGCACGGTGAAGAACAGGTTTGCTGTTTTATGCAAACAAACTCCTTTTTCTTTTTTCCTTTTGCAAGTCTTCCTGCGCCCGAAATAGTTTTTCCCCCCCCCCGTGGTTTATGCAACCTCTGCCGCCTGCTCCTTCTCCCGACCACGGCAGGACGGCACACGGGAAGCAGGGGAAAGGGAAGACCCCCGTGCCAGCCCGCAGGAGTAGAGAAAAGCCATGGCAGCCCCTGGGTAGAGATGGTTCTTCTGCAAGGGTAGGAGGGGTGCAGAGAGGCAGCTTGCGGGGCTCCCGGGGCCCCTCCTATAAACATTGGGAAGCCTTACACAAGGGTCATCTGTGCTCTGCCGGTGACCTCTAGCTCCGTGCACGGGAGGAGGTGATGCTTCCTCTTTGGATGAAGCCCCTGAGTCAGCCTGGAGAGCCCCGGCGTTTCAATCCCCTCTGCAAGAAGGGCCCGGTTTAAGCCAAGCTTTTGACTTCCCCCTGCGAATCGGCATTGCTGGGGGGTGAGAGAGCCGGGGGTCCTGCTGGGGCTGAAGCTTCAGCCACAAGCAGCGAGGGGGGCACGGAGGAGGGGTCTGCTCACAGGGACAGGGGGAAGGAACCTTCCCTGAATGCGCTTAGTTTACCCGCCTCACGGCTTAGTTTTGTAATTAGGTGGAAGGGAAAACGCTAGCTTTCCAAAAGAGGGCAAGAAAAAAAGAAAAGAGGGCCTGTGAGGGGGTTTTTTTTGTTTTTTTTTCTGCATTTGTGCTTTTATTTTATCCCTTGGGAGAGGATATTTAGCGATATTACAATTCAAGGCAAGGGGCTGAAACCGAAAAAAACCCATTGGCAAGAGACGAGCTAAAGAGAAAGAGGAGGTGCTCTGCCTCTTATCTCCCCTTCCCCATAATAAGAACAGGAAAGAGAGGGGCCGAGGGGGAGCTTCACTGGCGACCGCTAGAAAAGGAATGAAAGGTATGGGAGGAAGAGATCAGCGGGGGGGGGGGGGGGGGGAACTCCTCTGGAGAAACAGGGCCGGGAGGAGGCAGGGAGCCAGGGGGGGGGGGAGGCAGGGAACCAGGGGGGGGGGGGAGGAGGCAGGGTACCAGGGGGGGGGGAGGAGGCAGGGAGCCAGGAGGGGGGGGAAGGAGGGGAGGAGGCAGGGAGCCAGGGGGGGGGGGAGGGGGCAGGGAGCCAGGAGGGGGAGGAGGCAGGGAACCAGGAGGGGGAGGAGGCAGGGTACCAGGGGGGGGGGGGGCAGGGAACCAGGAGGGGTAGGAGGCAGGGTACCAGGAGGGGGAGGGGGCAGGGGGTACCAGGAGGGGTAGGAGGCAGGGTACCAGGGGGCAGGGAGCCAGGAGGGGGAGGAGGGCAGGGAGCCAGGAGGGGGAGGAGGCAGGGTACCAGGGGGAGGGGGAGGAGGCAGGGGTACCAGGAGGGGGAGGGGGCAGGGAGCCAGGAGGGGGAGGAGGCAGGGTACCAGGGGGGGAGGAGGGAGGGTACCAGGAGGGGGAGGAGGCAGGGTACCAGGGGGGGGAGGGGCAGGGTGCAAGGAGGGGGAGGAGCCAGGAGGGGGAGGAGGCAGGGTACCAGGGGGGGGGGGAGGCAGGGTACCAGGAGGGGGAGGAGGCAGGGTACCAGGAGGGGGCTTGCAGAGTGCCAGGAAGTGAGAGGCAGGGGAGCCCAGCATGCACTCAGGCCGATACAGTAAAAGTCGCGGGAGAGCGGGTGAGCGCCCAGGCCGCTCCACTGTGCACACGATTTAGTATTCAAATGAGGGCCCATGGTAAAAAGAGGCGCTAGGGACACTAGTGCGTCCCTAGCTCCTCCTTTTCGACAGGAGCGGCGGCTGTCAGTGGGTTTGAGAGCCGACGCTCAATTTTGCCGGCGTTGGTTCTCGAGCCCGCTGACAGCCACGGGTTCGGAAACCGGACGTCAGCAAAATTGAGCGTCCGTCTTCCAACTCGCGGGCCGCGGGCAGATTTAACATTTTTTTTAAAATTTTTAGTTATTTTTACTTTTGGGACCTCCGGACTTAATATTGCTATGTGCCACTTTCCCGGAGCCGAAAGAAATTAACGCCTACCTTTGGGTAGGCGCTAATTTCTGAAAGCAAAATGTGCGGCTTGGCTGCACATTTTACTTACTGAATCGCGCGGGAATAACCTAATAGGGCCATCAACATGCATTTTCATGTTATTTATTTATTTATTTGAGTTTTTTCTATACCGGCATTCGCGAAGGGGATCGCATCATGCCGGTTTACAATTAACAGGGTGTGACAACAGAGAGTAACACAACACTTAACAGGTGCAAAAAAGGAAAAACATAGCAGTTACAATAAAACAGGGACGAGATATAACTTGGAATAGTGAAGTGGTGATAGTGGGTTAACAGAGAATAAAGAAGCCTGACAACATGGCAAAGTTATTGGTTACCTTGTTGGGTAATCAAGTTGCTTAAGGAGAATTAGGGATTCAGATTGGTGTCTGGAAAGGCTTTCATAAATAACCAGGTTTACTCAAGTCTTTTTCTAAATGTTGGAAGGCAGGGTTCCTGTCTCGGATCTGGTGGGATGGAGTTCCACAGAGTAGGTCCTGCTGAGGAGAATGCCTGTCTCTGAGAGTTATGTGCTGAAAGGTTTTGGAAGGAGGAACCTGTAGTGAATCTCTGTAGGACTCTCTCTGATCGGTCTGGCAGAGGTATGTTTTTTGAATGGGATTTGAAGGTTAAGCGGAGAGACGTTGATGGATAGCTTTGTGGATGATGCTAATAGACTATATAGGATTCTATAGTGGACTGGCAGCCAGTGCGATCTTTGAGAATAGGAGATATGTGGTCTCTTCTTCTTGTGTTGGTCAATATTCTGGCTGCCGTGTCTGAACCATCTGAGGGGTTTAGGTGTGAGAGACGGGAGGCCTAATAGAATGGAGTTGCAATAATCTAACTTAGAGAAGATTATTGATTGCAGGATTGTTCTGTAGTCGTGTGAGTGGAAAAGTGGTTTGATTCTTTTTAAGACGAGGAGTTTATGAAAACAGTCCTTGGTGGTTTGATTAATAAAGATTTTAGGTTGTAATCGATTATCAATGACAGCTCCTAGGTCTCTTACTTGTGATGTTTGAAAGCCGGTTGGAGGATTTGAGGCGAAGTTACTGTTTTCGGTGGAAATAAGAAGAAGTTCGGTTTTTGATGAATTTAGGATTAGATTTAGGCTGGAGAGGAGGTTATCAATTTTTAGAAGGCAGAGTATCCAAGAATGTGATAGTTGTTTGAGGGTGGATTCTTGATGGGGATGACGATCTGTAACGGCATCCGCGTATAGGAAGTATTTGAGGTTCAGTTTAGTTATAGTTGACATAGGGGGAGGGAAGGTAAATGTGTAAAGAGGTGGGTGAGGAGGGAGGAGCCCTGGGGGAACTCCTCAAGTGGAAGGATAAGAATGAGATTCTTTATTGTGTATTTTGACCTTGTATCCTCTATTTCCCAGGAATGATTTGAACCAGGTCAGTGCAGAGCTTGTTATTCCAATGATCGCTAGTTTATTTAGTATGGAGTGATTAACAGTATCAAAGGCGGCCGATAGGTCGCCTTTTATTGGTTACCCAAAGTTATTGGTTACCCAACAAGGTAACCAATAACTTTGCCATGTTGCGGGCACTATTAGTTTCGGGGGGTTGGCCGCACATTTTCGACACGCTATTACCCCTTACTGAATAAGGGGTAAAGCTAGTGCATCAAAAACACACATCCAAACGCGGGTTAACAGTGCGCTCCACCAGAGCGCACTGTACTGAATCGGCCTGACTGAAGGCAAACCCTGGCCCCGTTGGGCTGAGCTTCAGCAGTCAGTCAGGTCCTTAACTCTCTTTTATAACGCCACCAGACTCCCGAGGCAGTAAGTCAATGGTATGCAAATGAGCACAAAGCCCTATAACATGCCGATGCACAGAAATCGTGTTTTCTGCACCTAGGCACTCAGAGAACACGAATTCCGCGCGCATACGAGTTTGGCGTACAAAACGTGAATTTTGCACGCATCCACAGCCTTCTTATGCTATAAGGGGATTAGCGCGTCCAAAACGCATGTCCAACCCCCCACAGAACTAATAGCTCTCATCAATGCAAATGCATGTTGATGAGGCTATTAGCTATTCTCCCCAGATCCAATTAAAATGTGCGCCTGACCTGCACATTTTTATGCTCAGAAATTAATGCCTGCCCTGAGCAAGTGTTAATTTCTGAGCAGCCCAAGAAAGTGCACAGAAAAATTGGAAAATACTGCTTTTCAGTACATCCTCCAAATTAATTTTGTGGCAATATTATGTCTTAGGAACCAAAAGGTTTAAAAATCCCCCAAAAAACAGTGTGCTGGTGGTCAGGTTAGGAAGGGACGCTCACTTAACGAGCAACTATTTTCCAGGTCCGTGGCTGTGCACAGGTTAGGAAAGCAGACACTCAAAAAAAACCTGAGCGTCTGTTTTCTTAACCCGCTGACAGCCACCTCTCCTGGGCGCCCACTGTCGAGGAGGTGCTACGGGGTGCACACTTGTCCCCAGCACCTCCTTGGCAGTGTGACCCCTCCATTTAAATATTCAATCTCGGGCCGTCGAGAGGTGCTGGGCGGGCGTTAGGTAAGCGGGCGCTCAACACTGAGCTCCCTTTCCGCGCTGATTTTTTGCATCGGTCCCTTAGAGTTCTAGAAATGAGAAGCGGAGAAGGAGAAAGCTCAGAGAGGTCCAGGTACGAAGAGATCTCAGGGAGAAAAGGGACTCAGAAGTTGAGCATGGCCCCTAAGCTCTAGCAGAGCCAGGAAAGAGAAGAGGAGTAGAATCAACAGAGGGTGGTAGACTGGAAGAAGACAAAGTCAGGAGTGGAACCGTTTAACATCAGAATCGAGAACGCATCCAGGAGGTGAAAGCGGTGAAGCGAGACGAAAGAGAAGGGGAAACAGACGCTGAGAAAGCAGCAGAAACGTTCGAAGGTCTGTGAAACAGTGAAAGAGGCAGGTGAAAGTGAAGATTGATGTAGAGAAGAGGCAGGGGCCTTGAGGGGTCAGAGACGGAGTTATTGGCGAGCGGCTCTCTGTGTAAGCGATAACTCTGATTGAATGTGCGCAGTAACTGAGCTCTCTCTCTCTTTCCTTCCTCTTTCCCTGCTTCTCAGTCTGTAGAGCCTGGAGGCCACACGCCGCGCTCATCCTGCTGGTGGCCTGCGCCTTTCTGCTGGCAACAAGCATAGCACTGGGGATAAAACGTGAGTAGCGTTCTCCCCGCCTCGCAGACGTTATTCTGCCTTCATGCTAGAGGGAGACAGGCACTATTAATTAGCTGATAGCAATGCACTTGAAGGTGATGTAATATATATTTCAGGAGTTCAGCTACAAATATTGCTTTATGATCCACGGATTCCATTGCTGGATGCTGGGAAGATCCTATCACTGGACGCTGGCATGGCCTTGATGACTGTCTGTTGCTATAGCTGGATGCTAGGACGGCTCTGCCGTGGCCGGACTACCAAGAAGGTTCTTTTTGATTGCCTGGTTGATGAAAAAGGCACTAACAGTGGTTGCTGCAGTGGGTCTGTGACTGGACCTTGAGATGAGCTTATGCAGCAAGGTGCTGAGATTGCTGTAGCCATAATGGAGGAGGTTTAGTGTGGCAGGCTGAGAACCAGGGAAGCCAGGATTCAGAACCCGCTTCTCCCTTGCCTGGCTCGTAAGCTCTCTGTACCTGAATGTAACTCACCCTGAGCTTAGGTTTGCAGAGGCAAGCAGTCAACTCCAACTATAGCTTCTCGTCAACTGGGTTTGGAGTGCATTCCGCTTGCATTTCAACAATTTGTAACGTCAGTGTGCTGGGAACTCAGACTGAAGAAATATTTCAGATTCATTTTAGGGAAGGTTATATGAGGACTAAACTATGTGTAGCCCCGGTCTTGATCAGCTCTTCGGCACAGGAATTTGTTGGGTTCCCGCAG